>NC_034594.1:128216834-128233045 GCF_900095145.1 Mus pahari
TCTTCTTCTTCTTCTTCTTCTTCTTCTTCTTCTTCTTCTTCTTCTTCTTCTTCTTCTTCTTCTTCTTCTTCTTCTTCTTCTTCTTGCTTTTGAATTTGGTAAATTATGTTTTTCTAATTCACCGTTGTGAGCAGTTAGTGTTAGACCCATATATATGTTAACACTAAGGGGAATGATGGTCAGGAATCCAAGACACACAGAAAGAAAGCACACAGTTACACAGACCACTCACCAGTGATGAGTCAGCACACTGTTGGAAAACAGCTTGTAATAATGAAAAAGGCCAGAGATTTGTAACCAATCACTTATTTTCTTTTAAAAACACATAAGCACATTAACTTTTTTTTTTCTTTTTACACCACCTAGACTCTATAGAACAGTACCACATTGTGTTCTTTTTACACCACCTAGACTCTATAGAACAGTACCACATTGTGCACTTAACCTACCTATCCAGAAGGAGGCGCCACATGCCATAAGAATTCTACCCATATAAGAAGGGGAAAGGAGACGGCTAATAGCATAGTCACAGATACAACGTGAGTCCAAGCAAGCATTGATTCTTTGACGTCACCTTTTCCGTTTACCAGAGTGGAGAGTAGGAAAGAAAGCAAGGGTGCACACGGGGCAGGGGTCACCCAGAGGACTAATCACGATCATTGTTACTCTTGACAACTATAGTTCAGGGAGTCACCGGACAGCATCACCTGGCCAACATGGGGTGTGTGTGTGTGTGTGTGTGTGTGTGTGTGTGTGTATACAGCTGAGGGAGAGGGTTTTGAAAAGAAAAATAACAAGTTTCACCCTGCTTCCCTCCTAAACCCTCTTCATTGACACAAGTTTCCGTGCTAACCTAGGAACCCCACATAAGGAATCTTCACAACGTAAGAAAGCCTCAAGGGTTTTGGTTTGTTTTTGCAACTGAAATAGGAGTGGTTTACAATTTTATCTTAACAGTTTAAAACAAACACAAGCAGTCCTTCTCCCTGTCCACAGCATACTAGTGTTGCCAGGGACAACGGGAGAAGTGCAGGCAAGAACTTTAGAGAGTGTTGGAGAGACAGTGAGGCAGGACCCTGCCCTTTCTCACACGTCCACATCTGTCCAGCAGTGCCACCGGCTGCCCTCTGCCTTGTGGTGGTTCAGATGGACAGGAGTCAAGTGGGAATTAAGTTCAAAGGTATACAAGATGAGACTCAATCAATAGACACTGAATCCAAGGCAAACAGTAGGTCACTTGATTGTCCTCCGTAGATGAATGGCACCGTATAAAAAAACTGAAGCTGGCATTGGCTTAATAAAATAAACCAAGGGTTTGCTACAAGAAAACATATTCAGTTGTAAATTGATATGGTTTTCCCCACTTCTGGGGAAACTCATCTTGTCCCCCTCACTTCCTCATCCACGATAAGAAATATTCTGAAGGTTGTTTCTAGGGGGCAGGCAAATCGTTATCAGTTTTGAAAGTTCTTGTAAGAAAGGCATTGGGCCACGCCCATCAAGCACCTCTTCTCCGTCAGGCAGACTCTACTCTCTAACTGCAGCTCTTGCAGGGCTGATGAAATGTTTTGCTTTTTAAAAAATATTCATTGAGTAGAGTGTGGTTAATGTTGGCTAGAGGGCTGGCTCCTAACACTGAATAACACAAACTGATGCTACAATATAATCAACTCTATCCCACACAACCATGTGTTCTGGCATTGTATAAACATGAAATACGCAGGCTGGGAGCTTTAACATCAAGTATCATGACTGATACCTGAAATGCAGAAATTCATGTTTAAGTGAATGACCACCAAAAACAAAACAAAACAAAACAAAAACAATTAGAAAACATCTTACCATTTTCCAAATTCAACCCGAATTTCTATTTTCCCTTGGTCAGTAATGACACTGGCTCATTAGAATAGAGAAAAGTATGGTTTCTGTAGCTCAAGATTCCACACAATCAATGTTTAGTCTAAGAAGTTACCTTAATTTTAGATACTGAAACATACTGTTTATAGTAAAAAGTTCCTATTGAGAGGAAGGCAAATTTTATTAAACTAGTAAAAAACAACAACCTAAAACGTATTTATGCAATAGTATAATCACTAGAGAATCCCATGGTTTTAATATAATGTCACAGATAGTGTAATTCCTAAATCCCTTTTCTTAGAATAAGAAATCTCTGCAGTTACTGCTTGGAAAATTGAATTTGGGAGTGAAGAACTATCCTTAAATAATGCACGTGACAGGAAGTGGAAGCTTAGAGGGACAGGAAGTCACAGCCCGAGTCACATGATTTACCAGTGCCCTGTTCCTGCTGCCACTGCCCCACCCAGTCCTCTCCATCAACTAGGAGCAAAATTCTATTACTCTGACCCCTGTCAATGTGCCTCAGTTCTGCTCTTGCCTTGCCTTAGGTTCACCTGCTCAGAAAACAGGGAAGCATGGTGGAAAGACACCACCCAAGAGAGCTCATCTAGAACATCAGGGAGTCATGGCTCCCAGGAGGAAGGGCCTCCTCTAAAAGGTCATCTGGGTTCTTGCTGAGCTACTGGCACTCACACTGTGTCCCCTGAATCTAAACAGTTTGTTTAAGGAGTGTAATAATAGGGGGCTGGAGATAGAAAGCCTGCACATGGCCATTACACCCAACTATGGGACTGACTTCATCGCTGATCCCGCCACTGCCTCGGTATGGGAGGGCATCTGAGGTTTAGGCTAATTTGCTAACAACAAACAGATAGTATCTCTTCCAACTATACTGTTTTCTGCATGAGTATAAAATGAAAAGTGGACTTTAGTCTCTTTTTCATTTCTTTTGGGGGTATTTCAAGCGCTATTAAAAATGGGGTCCTTTTCAAATAAAAGTAAAATTAAGAGTTCTAAGGCTACAATCAGATAAATGTTACTTCTGGTTTATGTGACATGACATTGGTATGTTCCATTGAGAGTTTCAGGGTACAGGATTATCCAAGAGTCCATTAGTAGGACACTGCTCACAGTGCCTGGGGCAGATGAAACTGAGGAAAGAAAAATGCACATCGCCTTTTTCAGAAGAAAATAATTAATGCATATGTTGTTTCCTAAAATCTTTTGATGGAGTAATCTCTTTAGAGCTGGGAAGGGATGCAGCCAGAGCATTTGAATACACACTGGGGCATCTGCCACGTAAGCCTCACAGCATGTAAGCTTATGTCTGAGTAGTCAACAGCACAGATATCAGAAAAGGAATATACTCCATCACTTACGTTTATGAAAGAAATAATACTGATTAGGGCCTGGGATCCTGGCAGGAGGAGAAAGACCAAACTGGCTCTGTGCTGACATAAAGACATCCGAGAGCTGGAACATCAGGAGTCAACTGTGAGTCATGTGTGCCGCCATTCAGCTCACTACCAGAGAAAGAAGCTGACAATTCACAGGGCTCTGGATACACAGTACCACTGATTTTATTTGTACAAGAAATGACTGGTCACTGAACTTTTCTATATATTCCTAATCATTACTGCTGTTACCTCAGAAACCAGTGAAGTCTATCCCCAGCTTTAAAGTACAAAACCCCAGAATAGTAAGGAAAAAAAAATTCTAAATAGAAATAATGCAACCTTTAATCTACCAGGGGTCTCTAAATTGTTACCACTGATTATTATAAAGTATACAATTTATTTATAGTTTTGTTTTTATTTTAAATAAACGTTTGCTCTTTAGTTTTGGGGCAAGGGACATGCTTGGCAAAACACAAAAAGCAACAGAACCTACAACATTGAGTGAGCTTTTTGGGCGTGGGGGGGCATGGTGTTGTTAAAAATCTCAATCCAGATAGGAGGAAAAAAATGGAACTTTGTCAGAATAAAAATGGAAGAAACTTTGTAAACCGAAGTTGATGAGTTAATCAGTAGGATTTTAGCAGTGCTGTAACTTTAGTGAGTAAAGGTTTGATATGCAGGAGGAGCTAACAACAAAGCACAAGATAAGGGGCAGTAGCCAAGTTTTAAAACAATGTGTTACTGCTGTTTCCCTAGTCACCGGTTTCTCAGTCTAAAGTTAATTTGACAAGGGCACATGTTCATGACTCTCCTATGTGGGACTTTTATATAGATCTGAGGGGTGGGGCCATTTACCTTTTCCTGGTATTTATATTAATTTTACTGAATAATGGCTGTTTCTCTACCCTGACCCATGCTGGAGAGAAAATCAAGGGTCTCAAGAATGCTGGGCAGTCACTACTACCAATGATCTATATTCCCAGTACTGATGAATACCAGATCTGAAACCAACCATTTTCAAGAAAGTCAAACGCTATGTGTTTTCAGGCTTCTCTAGAGAACTTATGAAGAAAGGGGGTGAGATAAAGAATAAAGTGGGTATTTATACCCTCAATTTTCTAAGAAATATAATTTTAAAAGTATGACCAGGTTTAGAAGCCCTGAATTTAAAAGCAGGCCATGGTGGGGGTGTTATAAAATTCAATATCACCTTTTAATACAGCTGGGTTAAAAATAGCCACCAAGATCTTTTGTGTCAACGAATATAAAGGATTTGTTCTAGATGCTCAGACATACAGTCCTCACAAAAGACTTTTAATTTGATCAAATTCTGGCTGAGGTAGGTGAGGCCAGAAGGGGAAATGTCTGATGAAGTGTGAGGGGTCTGAAAGCGGCCTGTCTTTCCACTGGTAAAGATTACAATTCTCCCATATGCAGACGCACACGGCAAAACGTCATCTTTGTGACTGGTATTTGGGTGACTGTATCCTGCACCTGCTCCTATAGAAACAACTGTCAGAACCTTTTCTCTGGATGTCCACCACTGGGATGCGAGTGGGATGCCTGCCTGGTCATGACAGTGATGCTTGGGACTCTAGAGCAGCAACTTAAAATTTAGCAATAAAACTTTGGTTTAAAGTTAAAACAAATGAGGGAAAAAAAAAATCAAACTAGTTGTTTCCTGGAAGAGGTGTGTGGGCTTGACCCTCCGCAATGCCAGCGAGCCTCAGTTCCTCCTGCCTCCATTCACAGGAGCAGCATTCATTTATGGTTAAGTTTCATAAATAATGAGAAACTGCATGTAATGAATACAGCATATTCCCCACCCACCCGAAACCCTCCCCAGATGAGAAAAGTCACATCGAATTAAAAGTAGCTTTGTGGAGGAGGTGCTGCTCCGAGCTGCACTTCCCCTGCAAGTGCTGCCAGTGCTTCTGCACTGGCTGTGAAGGAAGGGAAAGACTCTCCATAGAAACTGACAGAAAATTTAAAAACCGGTATCCGGTTTCAGACAGTCAAAACCGGCCGGTGAAGCTGAGCTCTCCGTGCAGTGCATCAGACGCTCCTTCCAATGCTTCTCTTCATCCTGATGGGCTTCTGTATCCTTGTGATTGTAAACAATCTGTAAGATATTAGGTGTTTGTTCCTTAAAACATCTTCTGATTGGCAAAATGAAGTATTTGTTTTAAAAATAGAAAATGAAGATTAAACCAGAAGAAAAGAAAAGAAACACAGTGAGCTTGCTCGGAGTCCATAGGACCCGATCTGAAGAGCCCGGGAACGTGTTCTGTTTTCTCCTGTTCTCAGCTGGAAAAAGGTGCTGGAGGTTGCGTTGGTCGAGGAAAGGATTGTAGAGTAGAAAACCAAGGATGTTACTCTAGACTTCAGCGAATTCAAGTGTTAGCTTCGTCGTCTGTGTCTTCTATCAATACCTTAGTGTCGCGAGCCTTGGATCTAGCGTGATTAGAGGAAATAAACATGTATGATCAGTCCCACGCAGTGCTGCTGAGTCCACCCTTCCCACCACCAAGCATGCACGCTACCCAGGAGCTATCTACTGCAAGGGAAGAGGTAGGAACAGCAGTAGGTTAGGTTTAAACAGACAAAGCAGTACCCAGAAACAAGGATGTGAGTTTGAGCACTGGTTACCCAGCGATAACCAGGAGCCTCAGTCAAACTGTTAGCACTGCTGATGTCAACTGACACAACATTTAGGAGGCTGGGCAGAGATTCTTGTATCGTATAAAAATGGGATTGGGTAACCCAAAACTCGTTAGCCTCAAGAGTGAAGGCAGTATCTCTGACAGGAGATCTATTACTCCCACTTGACAGATGGGGAGGCTGACATTCAGGAGGCTAAGGCTGTGCTAAGGCTGCAGGAATCTATGATGTCAGAGCTGAGACTCAGATCTCACCTTAGATTCCCTGCACTCTTTTTTACCTTAAGCCTGTTCTTCTAAATGCCTTCCTCTGGCTGCCATCTAGTTTCCCAGGGTTTCCCTGTAAACCCCTGAAATGAACAGACTAGCACCAAGGAGCCTCCCTCTTGATCAGAAACCATGTTTAGACTGCCCTCTGCTAGCAGCTATGAGACCTTCACGGTGAGGGGCTCTGGCCTGTCAGCCTCTTCTCCAGGCCTCAAGGCCAGCCACCTACTCAGCAGCCCTCTTACCCATCCAGTGCTCCTGCAGCCCAAGTGTCAATGCCTCCCTGGACAGAAGTGCAGCTCAATCAATGCTTTTCCCGCTGACGGTCTGTGACTTCTGCTACTTTCCCTTTTCTCCTGCCTAAGACTCACTTTCCTGTTTTCTGCTTTTTTCTTCTCTTTCTTTCCAGAAAATTCCCAATCTCTAACTTTGGCAGCCCTGGGCTTCCATACTCACTGGACTACAGCATCTTCTGCTCATCTCCTCTATGCTCCTTTACCCGACTTTACAATCCCAATCCAGGCCTTTACTGTCCTGTATTGGCAGAGGCCTCCAGGCCATCTTCCGGCCTTTAGATTTCCCTTTCCTACTGTTCTGTGCAGTGTCACAGTCCCCTTTCCTATTGCACTGTTCAGTGTCACAGTCTCCTTTCCTACTGCACTGTGCAGCGGTGTCACAGTCTCTTTTCCTACTGCACTGTGCAGTGGTGTCACAGTCTCCTTTCCTACTGCACTGTGCAGTGTCACAGTCCCCTTTCCTACTGCACTGTGCAGTGTCACAGTCCCCTTTCCTACTGCACTGTTCAGTGTCACAGTCTCCTTTCCTACTGCACCGTGCAGTGTCACAGTCTCCTTTCCTACTGCACTGTGCAGTGTCATAGTCTCCTTTCCTGTCACTCCTCTTTGGAAGATCATGTTTTGTTTTGTTCTTTTTCTTTCCCTACAAGATAAAGCTTGCAGTTTTTAGTCTTTGGCTATTTGTTTCTTTGTTTTTGAGATAGGATCTAGTGTAAACCAGGCTGGCCTTGGGCTTGCTATGTAGCTATGATCCTTCTGCTTCCACTGTCAAAATGCTGGGCTTATAGGTGTGGGTCAGTTCAGATGAGCCCATCCAATTATATTTTCTCACTACTGTCTGAGCATATGCATTTCCTTCCTACTCTCCATTTCCACTGGTAGTCTTTACCTTGTCCAAGCACTCCTTTACCTTAAAAAAAAAACTGCCCAACTTACGTCTTTCATCATAACCTACTCTGCCGTCTATCTATACTCTCGACACCAAGTGCAGTCACCGCATGCTTTACATTTACCGTTACCTTTGGGATTACAAAGTCAATGGCAGGTAAGAATCCTAGTTATGGATGGTAGTAAGGTAGCTTCAATGTGCTGGGGTCTTTCTGTGATGATGCTGGGTAAATTTCACAAATAATGAACTGGTTCTTTAATTTTTTTTTTTTTTGGTTTTTCGAGACAGGGTTTTCTCTGTGTAGTCCTGGCTGTCCTGGAACTCACTCTGTAGACCAGATTGAACTCTGGACTTGAACTCAGAAATCTGTCTGCCTCTGCCTTCCAAGTGCTGGGATTAAAGGTGTGCGCCACCACTGCCCAGTGAATTGATTCTTCTTAATCTCTCTTTGAACTATACACATCCCAATGTACAGAAGAGTGCTAACAGAAATGAAAGACTTTAGTCCAGGTTACACAAATGATAGGATTTCTATACTAACTCGAAGGTTATCTGCACACAAATGTCATACTTAAGAATCAGGTACGTCATTTCCCAACACACTTTTCCTATGGCCTTTACATCCCTACTTAGTAGGTGATACACTGGCATTTCTCATGTGCTCCTGAAGATATTCCAGAAGTCTGACCTCATGGGGTGGTTTGTTACTACTGTCTGGAGAGGAAGCATGGCTGAATACCAGCAACTTCATCTGGTCTAGTCTAGTAGCTTCTCAGCTAATGTTACCCGCAGCTAGCCACACAGGAGTGCTCTACACTACGTACTGGGAAGCCAGGCGGGGCCTGCGCAGGGATATGCTCTGGTTGTACTTCCACGACCGGTTCTTCTGGCGGTTTCGCACCCCATCCTCCTGGTCCATCATCTGCTCAAGTAGTGTCTGGTCATCCGCATTGAGGGGGGCCACAGAGATGTCCCGTACGGCTCGGAATTCACCACAGTTATTTAGATGTTCATTCTCCAGACGGAAGAAGTTCCACACAAATCGCCTAAACAAAATAGGGTAAATACATTCATGTTAAGATCTGAATATATTCCTACCGGTAAACTTCCAGGAGGCTCAAGTTCCTGCTCACTGAGGAGAAAAAAACAAAACAAAACAAAACAAAACCAAAACAATTACAGGCAACACTATTAAACTCAAGAGACAGCTAGGGCCATGATGGTTCAGTAAGGAAAACATCTGCCTAATAAGTGTAAGGACTTGAGTCTGGATACCCACATGTAAGAAGCCAGGCACAGCAGGTGCTTTTGTGATCCCAACAGTGGCAAGATAGGAAACAGACATGCAGGTCTCTAGAGCTAGCCCAGTCTACCTGGTGAAGTTCCAGGGCAATGAGAGACTGTCTCAGATAGAGGAGGAAGGTATCTGAGGAATGACAGTTGACGTTGCTCCCTGCCCCTACCCCCTGATGCATATACGCACAATAAATAAAATGAAAGAGGAAGATGGTGTGAGACTGGGAGGTTGGGGGAGGAAACAAGAGTTGATTTTGGAATATAATTTTTCTTTATCCAGTAAGTTTATTAATTTGTTGAGTGCTTATTAAAAATGAGGAAGTGGCACTGAATGACGCAGGTGGGTCTCTGCCTCTATTCCGGCAGTGGGGAAGTGAGTAAATGATCAGCTTTTAGGTGCCCCACTAGCAGCAAAGAAAAGCAACCCAGAGTCCCCGTTTTAAGAATGCTTAGGGAAACTGATTTTGACAGGTGGCATCTAACAAAAGTGTGAGTGATACCGGAGGCAAGCCACAGGAGACTCCTGGAGACACGTGTCTTAGGTAGTGGGGGGACGAGGACGAAAAAGGCTGACCAAGAAAACACTGTTGGTGCACTGGAATGGAAGCTGTGGTTAAAACAGCAGGAAGTAAGATGGAGAGGGAGAGGAGGTCCGGCCATCCACACAGGACCCCATAAACCACCAGAAGGTGACCACAGCTCATAGTGCGTGTCTGAGACCAACAAGATTTGTTCTAAGTGGATTACTCTACCGTGGAAAAGCAACTGGAACAGGAAAAAAAGCCCAGAGGGAGGATAGAAGACTAGGTGGGGCAGGAGTCCAGGAAGGCGATGGTACCCAAAGCTGAGACTAGAGATCCACAGGAAGATGAAGCTGACAGAACCTGTCAAGTGGTCTGAGTGAAGGTGACATCATTACAAGGATCAAAGACATCATTACAAGGATCAAAGAAGCAGGTCCTTCCTATCAGGCTACAGCTAACTGTTCACTAGATAGACCTGTGGAGGGCTCAGCAGGTAGATGACACAGTGTGCTGGAGATCAAGGCAGAGTTAGGGCTTTAGGAATATGATTAGAAGAGACAAGAGTACAGAGCCCCATCCCAACACATGCAGGTGGGAAGGGGAAGGAGAATCAGTAACGGAGTTGAGAAGCTGGAGAGAACAGAGAACAGAGTTCTGAGAAGCTGAGTGGAGACAGTGCTTTGCTGAGAAATAAAAGATAAACACAGAGAACCAAAGGCAAGAGTTATCAGAACAGCATAATCCAGGGGCTTCAGCTCCTCAAGACTGACTAGATTCACAGAATGATCCACCACTAGATCCACCACTTATTAGCTATAAAGATGATGGATAAGTTTCTCTGTCTATGCTTCTATGTTACCGGGAAATTGGATAACACTGGAATTTCATCCTGGCAGTGAAGAGTGAAGAACAGTGACAGAGGTATACTTGGTACAACAGAGTATTTGGTCTGTAATTCTATTATAGATAATCTGAAGAATGGGTTAGTTTGACAGTTGGCGAGGTGGCTCAGCAGGTAGAGGTGCTTGAGTAGAGGGAGACAAGTCGAGGTTGGTCCTAGATCCCAGAAGGTAACAGGAGAGAACTACCTACTGAGGCTTCTACTCTGATCTCCACACGGCAATGCACATGGCGTGTTTGTGCTCCACTCACACATGCACACACACAGACACATGAAATAGTCTTTAGTAATGGCCCACTTTCAGAGCTGGGAACACATACATGAGTTGAGAGGAAGGATGAGGAGAAATGAGAGCCAGAGACAGTCAAGGGTGCAGAGTGGATTTGGGTCTTAGACCTACATACTTGGGGAAATGAAGAAGGGAGAACTGATAGACAGTCTAGAAAAATCAATGACATCAACAAATGAGCACACTCTTTCCAGTCCTCTTGTGTGTTTAAGGTTAGCTTTGCTTCCAATTCTATCTCATTTTCAGGCCATGTTTGTCCTGAAATACAGGAATACTAGACACCTCTCTAAAACTATCCTTAGATGCTCTCATTTGTGCACGCTAGCTTCATGGTGAGGACTTCACGGGAGAGAGGCCTTCGCTTTCCCCAGCACACCCACAACATAACTTGAATGAGTTTGTTAGCCTCACAGTTACTGTTGAAGAGTTACCTGTCAGTCCAACTGATACTTATTTCTCTCAGGTTATGTAAAAACTTAACTATAGATCAGTGAGATGGCTCAGCAGGTGTGTGCTGCCGAGTGGGAGGGTCTGAGTGCAGTCACTGGGACTCACATGAAGGAGAGAACCAATTTCCACAAGCTGTCCTCTGACTTCTACATGTGCATGATGATACACATGCATCCACACACATATGCATAAGAAAGTTACAAATATGCAGTTAAAAAGAAGTATATCACATATACCTTAAAGATTGCATGTAGTATATAGCTTGATTAGTATATAAAAACACATTGTTTAACTGATATCCTAAAATATGAAAATACATTAGTACACTGCATGCTCTCTGCCAACTTCCAGAGGGCATATTTGTAGCTCTGTGATCTACCTGTAACTGAGTCTGTATACCAGATGTGGTAGGAGTCAGCTGCCTCACGTTTAATGTTCTCTCTTCACTGTTATGCAGCTCCTTCGGGTCAGTCTCTGGACGCCCCACTCTGTTCCAGTGCACCACTTGTCTAACCTCTATGCACATGGTGCACTGCCCTGTTCTTCTATCTAAACTATGTACTTTTCAGGACAGTCTTGCTATCCTTTATGTTTCTCCATAGATTACAGAACTGCCAAGCATGGTTGGCATACACCTGTAATCCCAGCACTTGGGAGGAAGCAGTAGGATCAAGGTCAGCCTTGGCTGCATAGGGAATTGGAATCTAGGCTGGGTAACTCAGTAAGACTCCATCTGAAACACATGCATGTGCACGTGCACGCGTGCGCGCACACACACACACACACACACACACACACACACACACACAGTCACACTCTACCATACAACTAACTTGTCAATGGTCACACATCTACCAATCTCTCACTAGAGTTGTTTCTGGTGTTTTAGTGAGCCTGTGTTATTAAATGATGGTTTAAGCTGTTATAACTGTCCTCACTGTCCTGCCCACACTTGTACACAGTGGGAACATAACTGGTGCCAGTAGACAGGTTCATCTCTAACCACGATGGACAGCTGGTGGTGTTTATTATCTTTTATCTTTTTCCGTTTTTTTTTTTTTTCCAGGAACAAGTATTGATTAAATTGTTGAAACTTTTGTTTATTTGGTTTTAAATTTTCACTATGTTGCACAGCCTGATCTTCAACAATCTTCCTCTGCCACATCCCTTAAAATAGCTGTGATTATTTTAGGGTGCATATCCCTTTGCCCAACCAGGCATTGTTACCAATGATCTTTCCCATATGTAACAGGATCCCCCCTTTTATTCTATTACTGTGTTAAATTACACAAATTGACTTTTTAACATTGTGGTAGTTTGAACGAGAATGGCTCCCATAGGCTCATATATGTGAATGCTTGGTCCCTAGTTGGTGGAACTATTTAGGAAGAATTAGGAGGAATGGCCTTGCTAGAGAAGGTGTCACTGGGGATGGGCTTTAGTTTATCTGCCTGCTGCCTGTGGATCAAGATGTAGCTCTTGGATACTGTTCCTATACTGTGGCTGCCTGCTGCCATGCTTCCTGCCATGATCATATACTGACCCTCTGAAATTGTAAACAAGACCCCAGTTAGGTGCTTCCTTTTATAAGTTGCACTGACCATGGCGTCTCTTCACAGTAAGAGAACAGTAATGAAGACAAACATTAAACCTTAAGTCATAGAATGAGGCTAAATTTTCAAGTATTAACCTTTTTAGATACCATCAGATTCACTGGCCAATGTGCTCAGGATTTCTGCAACGATGCTACAAGATAGCATAGTGACAGCACAGAGTCTCCTGGGAGGTTCAGATGATGTCAAGTCATGCTGGCCACATAAACTTTAAGGCATTCTTGTCTTTGTCCCTCTCCTCTGAAGTGCTTTTAAAAAAAACAGTAAAATTTTGACTTCAACTATTTGGAAGAATTCTCTATGTCTGGAGTTTTCTTCATGGAAAGTATTTTGATGTGGATTTAAATTTTGATGTCTTCAAAAGATAGAATTCTCAAATTTTCCATTTTCTTTCTTTTATTTTTTTTTTTAAGATTTATTAATTTATTCTATGTAAGTATGCTGTAGCTGTCTTCAGACACTCCAGAAGAGGGCGTCAGATCTCATTACGGATGGTTGTGAGCCACCATGTGGTTGCTGGGATTTGGACTCAGGACCTTCAGAAGAGTAGACAGTGCTCTTACCTGCTGAGCAATCTTACCAGCCCCTCTTTTCCATTTTCTTATTGATCACAGTAAAACTATTTTTTTTTTTTTTTGAGGATTATTTGATTATTTCATCTAATGGTACTTGACAGTCTCTTGAAAAAAAAAAAAAAAAAAAAAAAAAACCTCTAGAAGCTGGCCCTGATGACAAAGGCACAGGTTAGCCAACCCTGAGGTTGTGAGAGTAGAAGAGCTGGCCCAGCCCTTTGCCAGCTGCAGAACTTGGGAGTGTGTCCCCCATGCCTCGACTGAGCAGCACAGAGGAGCTGGCTCTGGATGTGGGTGTGTGTGAGCTGGCCCCGAGGGCAGGACAGCAGGAAAGCTTACTCTGCCTCCTGCCGTGGAAGCACTGGGCAGTCTAGCTAGAGCAGTGCTGGAGAGCTTGCCCTGGTGGTGTGGGTAAGGGGCCAGCTCGCTATCATTCAGGGCCAGGTCCAGGGCTTTGAGACTGCCCACCACAAATCTATATCATCTATGAACTGTTGGGATGCATGAAAACAAGGGTCAGTCCTACTGATCCAAAACTACAGGATCTCCATGACATGTGGCAACAACAGGATAACCAGGAAGAGTCCTGGTGAAGATACAATATTGATAGTGACACATAGTGACTCAGAAGCCAGAGGCTGCAAACCAAACCAATGACTTATTCTAATGGACATCTGCAAGTGAAGATGTATGGACAGAAGGGTAGACTATGGGACACTCTGTGACATACAATAGCTTCCACAATGAATGTTTTCTATGCCTTTTTTTTTTTTTTTAATTTTTTGCAACCCTAAGGTTGCAAGGGCAGATACGAGGGGGCAGGGAGATGAGTGGGGCTGGGGTACATGATGTGAAAATCACAAAGAATCATTAAAAAGTTTAAAAAAGCAAAAACCCAACTCCAGACCTTCCATCCTGTGCTAGGGGTGATACAGGACTTAGCGTGTGCAGGCCCCACCCCAGCCTTTAGGCCACCTGGCAGGTCTGCCATCTTCTCCCTTCCCTTGATTAGTCTTAAGTAAGCCCCTTACCAGCTGCCGCACTTTTAAAGAATTTGTTTTTGTTAAAATTCCCCACTGCACATTTACTTTGTATTCTGGTAATATCTAATCTATGTCTTTCCTTCTTTTGGGTTTGGTTTGCTGTTTTATTTTTTATTTTTCTAATATCTTAAGCTTTCCACTTTCCTGATACATACATTTCAGGTTATGTTGCCAGTGGCTTTTAGTTGTATTTTCCATTTTCTCTTTGCTATTCAATTTTGGTTTATTAAAAGTATTTTAACAGTTTTCTTATAATCTTAACTTTGACTGTAGGCATTATATATCACAATGGTTTGAATATGAAATGTCTCCAAAGGCTCATGTGTTGATTCTTCCCACTATTACTGTGAAGGCTATGGGACATGTGAGAAGTGGTGCCTGGCCAGAGAAGGTCACTTGGGAACTTTGAAATTTATACTTGGCCCTCGTTTTGGCCTCCATCTTATGGTTCCTAGTCCATTGTGCTGGAGGAGCCCTCGCCACATGCTGCGTCACCACGCTTTGCCATACCATTGCTGCCGTGGACTCAAACTCCCCGAGACCTTCCTTCCTATCCTGTGCCTCTTCATTCTCTTTCACAGTAGAAAAGCAGCAGATGTTTTGGTTCATTTCTAAATGCCTGCTATTTTTAAATCTATCTTTTTATGGTGATGATGATGATGATAATGGAAGAGGAGGGGGAGGAGGAGGAGGCAGAATCTCATTATGTTTCTCTGACTGGTCTAGAACTCTTTATGCAAACCAATCTAGCCTTGAACTCAAAGCGATATACTTGCCTCTGCTTTCCTGACTGCTTGGATTATGCCCCTCACACTTTTTAAATTATATTTAACTGTCTTGTGTGTATATGTGTGGACCTGCATGCCACAGCTCATGTGTGTTGGTCAAGGACAATTTCCTTGTGTCATCTGGGGATCAGACTCGGTAGCAAGTGTCTTACCTGCTGAGTCAGCATGCTGGCCTAGCACTGGGCATCTTTTAAAGAAATCCTTGGTAGATTGTTCAATAGTTTGCTTACCGGAAAACCTCAAGGGGGGCAAAGACAGTAGCAATGATGTCCCCAACATGAGGCTTAAAAGTTGTAACAGTAATAGAGATTTGGATAGTCCAAGCGAAGCGCAGTATCACATCTTCTATGATGGCACAGTAGTAATAGGCCTAGGAACACAAGCAAACAGAGTATGTTTCTCATCATCTACTCACTAAGTACTCAACAATGGATCAGCTGCTGAGACTTCAGTCCCACCAAACTCATGGGGAAACATTGCATAGGTTTTAGTTTTTCTAAATAGTGTACTGTTCAAGATGAAACAGTATGAGCTTCAGAAATCCTTTAACCAACATTGTTTGTGCCCATGCTGTACTCAGGCTTAGACTCTAAGCTAAGTGAGCACCCTGGTCAGCTGAGACTGCACTCAAGGAGAAGCATGGGAAGACAATGTCTACATCACTAGCACCACAGGGAATAGCACATCTATTAACTGTACCAATTATACTTATATTTTCACATTTCTTTATCCCACATGTAATATAAGTTTTGTCTTGCTTTTTGATGTTGAAAAATAAAATGAGGCTTGGATTTCAGAAACATGACTGAACACAGTATTCACTTAATGCAGTTTACCCAAGAGTCTGAAATACACAACTGCCAATAGACCCTAGAATATATGATTTACTTATTACTAAGCAAAATTAGCACTTTAAAATGTATTTCAAGGCTGTGGCATTTTGGTAACTAGAATTCCTATGTGCTAAGCTGTAGTATTTATTTCATTTACTCTTTAAAAGTATCCTTTTATGTGTGTGTTTGCTGGCATGTATATATTAGTATGTGTGTGCCTGGTGCCTGTGGAAGCCAGGAGAAGATAATGAGTCCCTGGCATTGGAGTTACAGATAGCTGAGAGCTGCCATGAGGTTCTGGGAACTGAACACAGGTCCTCTCCAAGGTCAGCAGGTGTCGTTAGGCACTGAGCCATTTCTCCAATCCTGTATCATCGGTGACTAGAGGGTTAACAAGACCCTACAATCAGTCCCCTTCTACTGCCCTCTTTATCTACTCCCTAGAAACAAACATTTGTAATTATCAATCCCATTTGCCCTCTATAATTGTAAATGTTTTGCTGTTTTGATTAGTCCATTTTAAACATTATCAACGG
>NC_034594.1:128233087-128285428 GCF_900095145.1 Mus pahari
GACCAGACTGACCTCGAACTCAGAAATCCACCTGCCTCTGCCTCCCAAGTGCTGGGATTAAAGGCGTGCGCCACCACACCCGGCTGACTCGTTTTTTAAATTACAAATTTAAGCAGCATAAAGTCAGCCTTAGGCTTCAGTAGGCATCTTCAGTCTTCATTCTCAATTCTTCAGATTCATTCCTGACCCCTTGCCCTGACCCACTCTTCTTCCCCCACAGTAGCTCCTCTTCTACTTTCATGTCACATGTGGTCATTATTCCCACCCCTCCTCCCTTAAGATCTCTTTTTAACCCTTTCATGGTTCCCTTCCTAGTTTCATTACACATACACCTTAAACCTAGGTTCCCCACTGAGAGAAGGCAGGCAGAAATTGTATGAGGACTGTAAAAGAATATCATAAGGAAGGTTCACTGGACTTCACTGGCTTCTTCACCTTTTTCTTATACATTTGCAATTATAATTCAAGAAAGTACACTTTATTTTCTAGAGCATTAAACTATGTAATAATAAAGAAACTGGCTGAAAGATTCTACTCACTAATCTCACTACATGGAAGCCAATAACTGAGAAGTCTATGGCAAAAAAAAAAAAAAAAAAGACTACCATTTATAAAGAGAAACTGAACTTCAGCAGTCAGCACAAGAAAAAAATGTATTGCAGTGTTTACCGAACACCACAGTCATGAAGCACACACATGGAGACCATAGAGCAGTTTCCCCTGCCCCTTGTCTCTCTCTAAAACGGTACTAGGGACTGAACTCTGAGTCTTACCCCTGCTTGTGCCTGCATTCTGTCGCCTGACCTCACTCCGTTTCCCTTTAGTTGAGAATGATAAAAGTATGTTCAATGCCTTGGTGATAGTTTCTAAACTTTCATGTCAGGATCCTTGCTTTCATGCAAGAGCTCACCCGAAGTCACCCCACGCATGCGCAATCTGCATACTCGCTTTGTTTCAATCTTTACATGCCGCCTTCTCTATTCAATACTGCACAGTCACATACTTTTCAAAACAAATTTGACATAATGGGGACATTTAGGTATAGGTTAACATTATTAACATTATTAACTCGGGTCTAGAGAGATGGCTCAGTGGTTAAACGCATTGACTGCTCTTCCAGAGGTCCTGAGTTCAATTCCCAGCAAACAAATGGTGGCTCACAACCATCTGTAATGGGATCTGATGCCCTCTTCTGGTGTGTCTGTAAATATCCACAGTGTACTCATATACATAAAACAAATAAATAAATCTTTTAAAAATGATTAACCTGATATCAACATTATCCACAGCAGAACTTTAGGCCAAAGAACATATCAAGAGCTAATGTAGTCTAACACCCTTACCTTTGACAATCCCCTGCAGTCTGACTGGTTGGTGGTACAGCTGGGATTGGATACAGGCAGCTAGATTCCCAGTCCACTGCTTAATATTTTCAAAATCTAATCATAGGATTTACCTTTACTAAATCATCTGTGTAAGAATAATTTTATTTTTAATTTAAAATTCAGCTTCTCATACCCCTGTATTCTAATATGCCAGTAAAATTCTAAAATAATATATAATATAGAAAATATATTATATACAGTACACACACACACACACACACACACACACACACACACACACAAACACAAACACATACTCCCACACTGATTGGGTTGGCACCCGCTTCTAACAAATGTCCCACTGTATCTACCATATAGCACACAAGATAAAATTTTTTGTGGACTAGATTGGTATCTTGGATAATTACTTTGTAGTCATGTTAGTTAATATAACTAGATCTTGGGTCAGTACTGCTGTATGACCTAACTACAGATATATCTAAGATTTTAATTTTTTTCCTTAAGTGTGAACATTCCATACATACTTTTTGAGGGTATACAATTTCTTCCCGGAGGAAAGTGTTTTCTCCTGCATTCTTATCAAAGAGACCCCAGTCCATCTTGAGATCCCAGATGAGGGTATAGCAGGAACTGATGATACAAAAGAAGACCCACAGGTAAAAGAACACCTTGTAGTCAGGGTGATTTTGTTCTGGAGAAAGAGGAGGGAAAACAAAAAGGAAAGAGAAGATTACTAGATTGAACAAAAGTGAACAAAAGTTCTAAGTAAGACCAATTAAAGATGGGTTCTTCATAGTGCCCATAAAGAAATCAAGCTGTTAAAATAAACATCCTTAGAATCATTGTCTAACGAAAGTTAATAACAAATATGATTTCCCTGAGGCACAAAAACAATCACTGAACTAATAGTATACAAAATTATACAAATGTTTACTATGAGTCTGTAACATTCCAATGTACTCTTTGGATGTTCTAACCATGTCATTTAAACTCCTACCATTAGGTGGCAGCTTAGGGTAAAAGATAGGGTGAAACAGGCAGAGCCATCACAAAGAACCTGCACCAGTCTCTCCAGGAACTCCTGGCTGCTTTTTACTTTAGAGCATCTCTTCACGCATCCCATGATCCCGGCAATGCTTATTGTTCAAAAACAGACAACTCCAGAGAAAGTGTCAGGAGCACACAGAGGCTGCGAAGAGGCACCTGCCTTTGATCTTTATGGAAACCAGCTTCCCTCAGGCTACAGAGCTTGATGGCTCCCCCCCCCTGCACCCCCAGACATCACTCATACAAAGGCTAATTTGTCTTTATGATGGAAAGTTTGGTTTTATTCTGAGAACACAACAGAGCACATTAAATTAGAATAAAAAAAATTGTAAACACAGTTACACAATTTAATCTTTTTGGTTTTAAGTGCCCTGTTTGCTCTATGAAATCCTCCTTTGGTAACTCACTGCGTTCTCATGATGTTCTCCAGTTTCAAGATATGGCTAGATAACCAATAATCTGGTTCTGAATTATCAGGAAAAATAATGGTGCACATGACCTAACTTCAAAAAGTTTTAAATTTTGGTCAGGTTCTCAGATTGTCTCATGCATTCTCCATAATTTGTCCTATTAAAATAAACAAGTATTTATTAATCATTTCAAAGTTATTAATGAGTTGAGAATGATCCAAAGCACTGATAATTTACTGAGTGACAGACGTGTGCTGCATGAATAGAGCTGAGTTCAAATGAAGAACAAGGAGCTGAAAAACATCAAGGAGAATGGGAGTTTCCCACAGAGGGAAATGAACATCCGTAGCATTTGTGATATTTCTAGAAAAAGAAATAAACAGTACTGCAAAAGCTAGGCAGATAAAGTGAGGTCATTCAAGGCTGAAGACATTTTTGAAAAGGCTTTAGGTATTTAAGTGTGTTCTGTTTAAAAAGTTGTTTACATCTAGGATTTCTAAGATATAAGCAGCACATAAGACAGTTTGTAACAACTTGAAATGACACTGGAAAAGACATGGGACTTGCCTTCAGAATGCCTTCTTGGGCCTTAGGATCGGCTCTGTATTTTAGCAAATTAAAGGCTCAGACATTTATTGACACCAGAATTGCATAGTCTTTATTGACACCAGAACTGCATAGTCAGAAAAGAACTGATACTTGCAGTCTAGAACAACTGGTCAGCTCATAAGATACATAACTGCTTGCTGAAACAATCATTATTTAATGGTAAGTCATATAAACTTATAATTAGGAATAAGTTAAAATAATGAACACTCAGAATTTATCACTTCTTTATGTTAAACTCTGTTCTTCTCCACCCTTCTGAGGTTGTATACATTCTATCTGTATGACAGAAACACTGTACAATGCTAGTCTACTGTACATCTCTTTTCAACTCCACATTCAACAGGCAGTAGCATAAAATTGGGTCTGACGGCAATATTTAAATCAAGAAACACTAAAACCCAGTGCCCCTAATCTATACTCCCACTCAAGAGAGGGTTTATTAAAAATATACACCAGCATATCATTTGTTTAGCTTCTTTTAGACAGTCAGTAGGAGGGAAAGGCAAGTAACTAATAGGATCTATCAAAAAAAAAAAAGAAGAAAACAGAAGAAGAGGAAGAAGAAGAAAGAAGGAGCAAGGGAGGAGAGGGGGAGGGGAGGGGAGGGGAGGAAAGAACAGCAGAACAGAACAGAACAGAACAGAACAGAACAGAACAGAACAGAACAGAACAGAACAGAACACGGCTCTGTCGGACAGGAACAATCCCCAGGTTTAAATTACAGCCACTGTGGTGGTTTGAATAGGTTTGATCCGACAGACTGTTTGAAGCTTGGCTCATAGAGAGTGGCAGCATTAAGAGGTGTGGCCTTGTTGGAAGAAGTGTCACTGTGGAGAAAGGTTTTTAGGTCTCCTATGTTCAAGCTATGCCCAGTGTAATACACCGTCTCCTTTTGGTTCCTATGGATCAAGATGCAGAACTCTCAGCTCCTTCTCCAGTACCATGTCTGCCTGCACTCTGCCATGTTTCCCACCATGATGACAACGGATTAAACTTCTGAAACTGTAAGTCATCCAAATGTTTTCCTTTATAAGAATTGCTGTGATCATGTTGTTTTTTTCACAGCAATAAAGCACTGAGACAGTCATAAAAGTTTTCCTCAGAAGCATGTTGGTCTGAATTATTTACATTAGAACACTGAATATGAATTCTAAGTGTCTAACACATTATTAATTATCTAGGTATATTTGGATTTGTTCAGAGGTCAGCTAAATAGTATGAACTATCAGTTTCACGGATGCATTAAAAACATGTTCACAATTTATCTACCAAGGTTTGCAAAAATAAAACAAATTCAGGAATGGAATGAAATGTAGTCTTCATTATTTAAAATATAAGATGAACATAGAGGTTAAAAGACAAGATATTTGATAAATTATGTTAACAACTTTTAAAATGAAATGTTTATGAAAAGTCATGTAATCTACAAATATTTCAACTTTTTAATAATAGATTTATTAGTTTGCTAGAGAGAATTTGCACAGAGTAACAGTGAGTATAGGTAGTATTAAGTCTTATTACTGAAAACTGATACTCCTTTTTAGTTACTGAAGAAATAATATGTAAATATAAATTGTCAGAGGAAAAGAAAATAATACTGAAACAAAACACAGTGTGCTAATCTTCCTGCATTTCTAAATTTTGCCTTATCTTTATAGTTCAATTGTTAAAATTGTATGAACAGCTCCCTCTTTCTAAGCCCATTTGTTCTATGAAACTTATAGGAGACACACATGTAAATGTACTTTTAAAGTACACAAGTATCTTCACAGACTATTCCAGAGTAAGTGATATTTTACCTCAGACTTCAATGATGCACCTGTGGTACATTTGGGTCTCATTTTTTATCTTTCCCATTTCCCAGATAAAGAATGTTCCTCCTTTGATCATCCTCCTTCATTGGTATTCAGGAGACACACTGGAAGGATGCTACTCTCACTTTAGGCAAACAATTACACCTTGGCTTATCCTGCTAGTTCACTTTAGTAATGGTGAGAATCACAGAAAAATCAAGTCATTGCTATTCTACCAGAGAAGTCTATCTCTTACACATCTGCCACATTAGAGGCAGAATATATAGAATAAATTTATAGAAATGATATCTATTGAATTTCAAATAAAATAAATTTCATAATAGTTGCAAAGCCATAGCCATGAGAGGAATGAGGTGTGAAATAAGAAGTCAGAGGAGTGAAAGGCAGGAAGCCAGA
Source organism: Mus pahari (assembly GCF_900095145.1). Lineage (NCBI taxonomy): Eukaryota > Metazoa > Chordata > Mammalia > Rodentia > Muridae > Mus > Mus pahari. The sequence continues at coordinate 128,238,710 of NC_034594.1, forward strand.
GCATCATGCAACACTCCATCATCTCTTTCCGCAGGGAGCGTAAAGTGACACCATGTGAGGTGCCTTTTCATTCAAAGACAGTCCTACTCTGATAATAACCACTTTTTAACCTAAAATTAAATAAAAAGTAAAACGGAGAAGATACTGCTTTCAAAGTCCAAACTGTGGAGTAAACTGAACTATGCCTGAGATTGGTACCTAACACATTCTGCATTTATTCCTATAGACCCCAGGTCAAACCACTGTTTTCTGAGATTATTACTGTTCTCTGAGAAATGAATATACAGATAATCTGCAACATATAATAACATAAAAGCCATATGACCTCAGAAGAAAGGATAGTTTGCATTTTGACTAGTTCTATGCTTCATGACACTCTCACAATGACAGGTGGCAGCAGTGGGCACAGCTCCAGCAGTCATGAGTTCATGACTCCAAGCAGCTGCTCCCCCACAGAGCACAAGCTATGATGTGTGGTCGGTTAAGTGGACGGAATACACTTCAACTTACAATATTCTCATTGCACATGAGTTTATAGGACACAATTTTATTATATGACAGAACTATCAGTACACAGTCACTGATCATCAGTGTGTTTTAGTCAGCACATAAGATTGCATGATACTCCTTAGGTGATGACCGTCTTCATATTGAAGTATGAAAAACAGCCATTCTTATTTTCATTTACAGTTAAAAATACTAAAATTCAGAGATGGGAAGTAGAAAAATAGCTGGTTTTGAAGTTAAAAGATCTGAGTTGGAATTCACACTGTCACTTCCCAACCTTATGGTTACAGAAGACTTATACTCTTACATAATTGAGACTAAAACGGGGCTAACTAGGCCTAAGAATAAAAGAGGAAAAGAGAAACAGCAATTCTATTCAAGACACTTCTGTACCTCAGAGCATGCTTCCCTGAGCCCTTCTCATATTTAAAGTGAAAGGGAAGTTCTAGGAGTATGGAGTACCATTAAAAATATTCCGAAGATAATGCCTGAAAATAATTTCAAACTATTTATGGAGGCTAAGGGAGTAGCTCTGTGCTAGAGCAGTGCTCAGCGTGTGTGTGTGACTCTGTGCTAGAGCAGTGCTCAGCATGTGTGTGTGACTCTGTGCTAGAGCAGTGCTCAGCATGTGTGCGTGAGACCTAGACTCCACCTTCACATCCATAAAGACCCCAGCTGGCGAGCATGGGAGCAAGGGACACACTCTCCCATCACTGGTGGGAGTGCAAACTTGTATAACCACTATGGAAATCATTTGGCGGTTTCTCAGGAAACTGAGAATAGTTCTACCTTAAGATCCAGATATACCACTCCTGGGCATATGTCCAAAAGATGCTCCACCATCCAGAAAGGCACTTGCTCAACTATGTTCATANCAGCTTTATTCATAATAGCCCAAAACTGGAAACAACCTAGATGTCCCTCAACTGAGGAATTCATAAAGAAAACGTGGTACATCTACACAATGAAATACTATTCAGCTCTGAAAAACAAAGACATCATGAATTTTGCAGGAAAATGGATGGAACTTGAGAATATCATCCTGAGTGAGGTAACCAGACTTTAAAGGGCACACATGGTATATATGTACTTATAAATGGATACTAGCCATAAAATGCAGGGTACCTATGCTATACTCCACAGACCCAAAGAAGCTAAACAAGAAAGAAAGCACAATTGAGAATGCTTGAATCTCACTTAGAAAGGGAAGTAAAATAGTCCTAAGAGGCAGATGAAAGGAGGGAACAGGGTGGAAGAGGGGATAGGGAGGGGGATGGGGGGTGATTTAGGATCAAGTGTGGGAGGAACAGGAGAGATGGCCAGATGGCCATGAGAATGAATGGAAACTGCAACTGAGGGGGGTAAGGAGGTGGGGGAGCAGCTCCAAGATGAGACAGATAAAGGAGGTGCTCAAGATTAATGGACGCATCCTTAGCTGTGACTCACAGCATTGGGGATATGGTACCGCAAGAGGCCACCTTCTGTAGCCAAGGCAGGAACCACAGTGGAGCAACAGAGACACCAACCCACCCATAAATCTTTTGACCCAAAATTTACGCTGCTGTCTATAAGAAATGCAGGGACGTGCTGGGCATGGTGGCACATGCCTTTAATCCCAGCACTTGGGAGGCAGAGGCAGGTGGATTTCTGAGTTAGAGGCCAGCCTGGTCTACAGAGTGAGTTCCAGGACAGTCAGGGCTACACAGAGAAACCCTGTCTCGAAAAACCAAACCAAACCAAACAAAACAAAGAAATGCAGGGACAGGGGATGGAGCAGAGACTGAGGGAATGGCCAACCAATAACTGGCCCAACTAGAGACCCATCCCATGAGCAAGCACCAGGCCCTGACACTAATGATCCTCTGTTATGATTACAGACAGGAGTCTAGCAGGGTTGTCTTCTGAGAGGCTCCACCCAGCAGCTGACTCAGATGCAGACACCCACAGCCAAACAGTGCATGGAGCTTGGGGACTCTTATAGAAGAACAGGAGGAAGGATTTGGAGACCACGAGGGGACAGAAATGCTATAGGAAGACCAACAGAATCAACTAACCTGGACCTTTGGGGTTCTCAGAGACTGAACCACCAACCAAAGGACATACACAGGTTGTACCTAGGTCTCCTCGCACAAATGCAGCTCGGACTTCATGTGGGTCCAAACAAATGTGGGGGAGGGTCCCAAAGCTGCTGCCTATAAGTGGGATATGTTCTTCTAGCTGGGCTGCCTTTTCTAGCCTCAGTGGGAGAGGATACACTTAGCTTCACAGAGACTCGATGTGTCAGGGTGGGGGGATACCCAGGCGGGCCCCTACCCACTTAGAGAAGAAGATGGGTAATGAGGAGAAGGACTGTGGGAGGAGGTTACCAGAGGGGACAGTGAGCAGGATGTAAAGTGAATTAAGTAATAAAAATGATAATAATGGAAAAAAATAGCTGAGGGGTGGTGTCACATGCCTTTAATCCTAGCATTCAGGAGACAGAGTCAGACAGTATATAAGTGATAAGCAGGTTTAATATAATTCTAAAATTAGTAACAATGCAAAAAAATTAAAAGAGGCAAAACAACCTAGAAAATGAATAGTGAGGTGGGGGAATCAGTTTTCCAAATTTGGAGATTTGATATGCAGTTTCAGTACTGGCAAACAGCAAACACAAAGGAAGAACCCAGGAATGGACCCACCCAAAAATGCCTAAGTGATTTTGACAGTGGTGTGAAGGTTGGCATTCAATAGAACAGAGACAGCCCTTTTCAACAATACAAGTGCTCCTAAAACTTGATAGTTGTAGATCAAATAGAAACTTTGTTTCATAACTTATATAGAAATTAAGTCAAATTAGAGCATGGACTTACCTGTAAACCATGAAACTAGGACGATAAAAACTAAGACTGAGATAAAAAAGAAAAGAGAACTTCAGACCTAGGCCCAGGTAAAGAGTTGTTCACACAAGGAAATGGTGATGACCTAAACTGCCTGTTAAAGGCCATGCTAGGAAGAGCTGCAGCAGAAGCCTCTTTGTGTAGCCCTGGTCATCCTAGAACCCTTTCTGTAGACCAACCAGACTAGTCTCAATCTCGGAGACACACTTGCCTCTGTCTCCCTAGTGCTGGGATTAAAGGCATATGCCACCACTGCTTGGCTGGGGAAAAATATTTTTAAAAACTACCAGATTTTAAAAGCTACCTGATGAATTCTACCTACGTATATAAAGAACTCAACAAACTCAAAAACTAACAGCAAACTCAACCAAAGGTGGGTAAAAAATATACACTGATAACTCATCAAGAAAGACAGAGAATCCAAATGAAATGTCTAAATTCCAAATTAACCATCTAGCAAAACGGCATGTGTGCTTGCAAATTGCATTGCAGAGTACAGATGAGAACTGAAGCAACCTCTGATCTACTGAAGTCCTCCACAAATGTGCCAAAAACATGACAAAACTCCTTTCTGGAACTGGCTCAGTGGTTGAGAGTACTGGCTATTCTTCCAGAGGACCCAGGTTTAATTCCCAGCACCCACATGGTTGCTTACAACCACCTACAACTCCAGTTCCAGGAGGTTTCATGTCCTCTTCTGACCGCCAAGGATACCAGCTCACACATGGTGCAGACATACATGCAGGGTCAACATTCCCATAACAATATTAAAAAGAGAAACGTTCTCTAGTATCTTGCTAGTGCTTTCTCTATGCTTCTGTCATACCATGGCGATCAGATACAGGGTTCTTACATAGAAGTAAAAGCTTACAGGTAAACTTAAGAGGTAGAAAAGGGTATTTCACATTTATGAACCTATAATTTAGATAGGGTAGCACAGTTAATAAGGGAGCAAATTAAGCCAGTCCTATTCTGTCTAAACTCCCAAGTCCATGTTCTAGCTCTTAACACACGAGGGATTTTCACTCAGGTGCTGCTTTAAAACTTTCTGGCAGAGGACTTGGTTAAATTGACAAGAGGGAGGTAGTGAAATCTTACTGGAGGCAAAACAAAATTAGGTGGAAGATTTTAAAAACCAATTACAAACATCAAAAATTTAGTAGTTTTTTTGTTTTTTAATTTTTTTTTGAGTGGGAGGAATCTGGTGGGGAGGTGTGTGAGACAGGATCTTGTTGTGGAGTGTTGGCTATCCTCAAACTCAAAATCCTCCTGACTCGGGCTCTCAAGTTTCTGGCCTGTGCCACCACACCCAGCTGTGAAGTTCTTGATGAAGGAAACAGAATCGTGTGTGTGTGTGTGTGTGTGTGTGTGTGTAAGTGACAGGGACAAGAAGGACTGGGCACAGCAGATTCTAGGCTTTGTGTAGGTTTTCTTTGCTTTAGTCTTTCTGTACCAGCAACGAAACATGTAGTAGGCTATAATGTTCCACTTTACTTGGTAAGTGTTGACTTCCCTTGTGTAAACAGGTATAAATTTTGCCTTTAAAGAAAATATGCTCTAGGGTCTTTTTCAAAACCATTAAAAAATATGTATCAAACACTGAGAAGCCCGCCCGACTCAAACGCAAATGCTGTGTGTCAATGAAATATTTTGGTGATAAGTAGATTTTTATTTTCTTTTCCACTAAATAGAACAGAAACACTATTTTACTGTATGAAACGAATTCTTTCAAAATTTCAATGAAAATCATATACTGTGTCTTATTCAAAGTATCACTGAAGAAGCTAAGGTTGTAGCTCAGTATATAGTAGGTTTAGCATGCTCAAGGCTTTGGGTTAAATCCCCAGCATGTGTGAGTGCTGTGTGTGTGCACTCTTGTCCACTACACTCTAAGACATATATAGATGACATATCTTGTTTACTAGCATAATAGCCAACTTCCGAATTTTTCCAACACATCCTTTAAAATATATTTTATTTGGGGTTGGACAGATGGCTCAGATGTTAAGAGCATTGGCTGTTCCTCCAGAAGACCAGGGTTTAACTCACATGGCAGCTCACAACTGTCTGCAACTCCAGTTCCAGAAGAATCTGGCAACTTTACACCAATATGCATACATAAATATATATAATATGAATGTATGTATGTATCTTTTGTTGTGGTTGTTTTATGTGTACCTATGTTTCACTTGCTTGAATGTCTGTGTATCAGCTGTGAGCCTGGTGCCCTGGAAGCTAGGAGATAGGATACCCTGGAACTGGAGTTACAGACTGCTGAGTGGCCATATAGGTGGCTGGGAATCAAACTAGGGTCCACTTGAAAACCAACCAGTGCTCTTAACAACTGGGCCATCTCTCCAGCCCCCTGATATTTCTTAAGAAGTGAATTAAGGCCATAGAAAAAGAGCCCTGCTCTGGCCAATGAGACACTTGGTAGGCAAAAGCACTCACTGTACAAGTCGACTGCCTGAGCTTGATGCCCAGAGTCCACATAAAGGGAGGAGAAAACAGACTGCACACAGTTGTTTTCTCACATCACATATACACACAATGGCACACATGTGCGGCCCCACTACATACGTAACATAATGAAATAAAAATTTAAAAAGAACGTAATGCTAAGCAAATTAAACATACTAGCTAAATCATTCCCTCTTGAAACAGCATTAATGTTTCTGTTTTCCCCTAACTCAGGTAACTTTTCTTTTCTGGCAGCGGGGGAACTTCTTTTCATATTGGAGCTGACTCCACACTGCTTGAACCAATGCTGTGGCTGGTAGTGTGACAGGCAAGTTCCTGGCTTGGCATTCAGTGGATGTGGTGATTAGGACAAAGAAGCAGGAAATAGGTGCATCTTCTGATAAATACACCTTGTGTTATTCTTGCTCACTATACTTCTGTGCTTTCTCAAATACAGCTCTGTCACATGGAATGACAGCACACTACCCTATCTGATTGGTTCTCCTTTGTTTACCTAGATTTTAACACTGTGTCATTGGGTAGTACTCGGGGCATTCTGCAAGCTTAGAAGGAAGACGAGTACAACAGAAACAATCACAAGGCCTTGACATGAATTCTATCACTGTTACCCACTTGGTAGTGGATTTTGGAAGTACAGTCTTTTATGTATATTCATATCCTCAGTTCCTCTACTTCCTAGCTGGCGGACTTGGGCAAATATCTTAACAACTGCCAGAGGACCTTCCTCAGGGACATTCATCTTTATTTACCATCACCACCCCCCACCCCCCACCCCGGCATAGGGTCTCTCCTATCCTTTAACTTGCCAAGTAGGACTATTTGGCTGACCACCAAGTTCCACTGATCCACCTGTTTCTACCTGCTCAGGACTGGATTACAAGCATGTGTCAGCATACCTGGTTTTGTAATAATGTCACTAACTACTCGGCACCTACTATTTGCAGGTGATGGCATTATCCTTTGGCAGGCTACCATGTAATGCTTCATGTACTGCAGCTGCTAATCTACCGTAAACTTGTTACACACTTTCATTTTCTTACTAAGGAATGTCATAAGCATGTCTTAATTTTCCCCAAGTTCTCTACTTATTCTAGTCAGGGAAAGGGATTTATGAGGAATATATATATACACACACACATACGTACGTATGTATGTTTTCTGAGACAGGGTTTCTCTGTGTCAAACTCACTCTGTAGACTAGGCTGGCCTTCATCTCAGAGATGCACTTGCCTCTGCCTTTTCAGTGCTGGGATTAAAGACATAAACTACCACACCTGGCTAAAAGATGTATTTTTAAGACTCTTAAACAAAATTAACAATTGCTCGAGAGTGAATGCTCACTGCCCTGTACCTTTATTCGCACTGAACACCATCACTCACCAAATATTACTTTAACTTGGATTATTCTGCTACTAGTGAACTGAAACACTGTTCATGTATTTATTCTGCACAATTATATTTAGGTCCTTTGCCAATTAAGGAGTCGATTTGAATTGTTTTCCATGTAGTGGTTAGGTTCAGCTGAAATATCATTCCCTTCAGCTGTCCATTTCCAAGCAAGAGTATTCTTTGCCTCAGTGGTGTTGGGTTTGGGGATTGGCTTTATTGTTAGACAGGACAGGCTTCCTTTGGACCTCCTGTGTGATTTTCTTTGGCAGAACAAAAGGCTTTAAATGCATTTGTGCCATAGGACCTGCCTTCCTCAGAGCCACGTGAGGAGCTCCCTTGGCAAGGCTTGCTTCATGAGGTGGGGCTCCAGAGTGAACACACATGGACCAGCCCCACTCACAACTGACAGTAAGAGCTAAGCACAGATAAACCAGGGTAGATGCAGTTCTGCTGATGAGCTCAACCCACTCCAGTCAGTTTCCAGCTGACCCAAAGAGGCTCCAGCAAGAACAAATTACAGTTACTTGAAATTACCAAGTTTTGTGCAGATTTAGATGTGGTAATGACAGCTGATGAGTATTCTTACGATGGAGATCTATAAAGACAACTGGAAGAGATTCATAGACAATCTCCTCTGCTCCCAGAGTACCACATATAGTAGAAATAAGGCCTTATAGTCTATTTGCCTGATTATTGTTTCTGCCCTTTTTTTTCTGCTAAAAATACATCAACACAATACATCCATTTTTTTTGCTGATAGCATCAATATAAAGTTATATGTATAGATTAAAACAAAAATTTAAAATTCTACCAAGTCTCAAATTTCTCTCCAATCAGACATTGTTGTATAAGTTGAATTCAAATAATTTTCACCTTTGCTTCCTTTAACCATCAAAAAGCTTACAACTTCTGAGCAATAAAGTATTACAGATACTTTAAAATCTTTAAACTAAATTTTGCATGAGTATTACTAAAGCAACATAATTTATATACAAATGCTAATTGGTTTTCTTTTTTGTTTTCTTTTTTGAGACAGGAATTCTCTGTGTAGCCCTGACTGTCCTGGAGCTCGCTCTGTGGACCAGGCTGGCCTTGAACTCACAGAGATCCACCTGCCTCTGCCTCTCAAGTGTTGGGATTAAAGGCATGCCCACCACCATCCAGTTGAAATGCTAACTGTTTTTATGAGTTGCAAGAACAACTAAGAAAACCGATGTGACAAGAGAAAAGAACCAAAATGGAATTAAGGTTCAGTGTGGTGTTACTTCTTATAATTAATATTATATAGAGAAATAATTTATTTATACAGTAGTTTATATATAAAAAACAATTATAGCTGTTTGAAAAATCAGCACAATAACAGCAGAAAATGGCAATTACTAACTACGAAAAAAGACAGTGTATTTGTATTTTGGTTTTCTGGTTCCAACAGGTCTTTAGCCAATCTTGTTGAGATAGTCTGTAAGAGTCTCTTCCCCTGTGAGGACATTACCACAGAGTGCATTAACTTCCAAATGAGTTCATGTTTTGAGCTACTTTCAATGGTAAGGCAAAAATGAGAACATTTACCCAAATGGGTTTTTTGTTGTTGTTGTTGTTAATAGAAGATATATCTTTTAAAGTTAATAGAACAAAAATTTCCCTAGAGAATTAAAAACCACAATTACCATCCTATTATAGTATAAGCAGATTAAAATGTGAACTAGAAGCCTATTATTCAGGGCAGCAAGAGGGTAGCAATTGGCTGAACCCCAAAGAAGCAGCACTTCAGAACTGTGTGTGCTCACTCAAAATAATGAAGCAGTTACTGCTCCAAAGGTACTGACTGGAGCCGAGAAAACCTTCAGAATGCAGCCTTCAGAATGCACAAAGGGATCCAGACGAGATCTGGGCACCAATAACATGGGTCTAGAAACAACCTCTTTCAAAAAATTAAATAGCAAATCCTACCCGCACCCTAAGAAGTCTCAGGAAACGTGACATGTAAGCTGCCCCCGCCCTCATCCCTATATTTATGTGAACAGTAAGGTTCTAACTCCACCAGGAATTAATGTGTATTACAGAATGTTAGAAGCTACCGGTGCAACACAAGCTGGTGAAATACTCTCTCCCTACAGTTTGCTAGAAGCAGTAACACCACACCTTTCTGCTACTGGACTTCCCAAATATCTTTCCTTGCAAAGCAAAGAACCTTAAGGAAACCAGAACCCACTTAAAATACTTCCCACCTCCTCCAATTCCAGTTTCCAAGAAAACACTTGTAGGAGTTGTTACAAGTGTGGTCATGTAATGAAATATGAATTTTTAAACATGGAGATTGGCCTCTAGCTTCCTTTGTCTCCAAAAATCAATGACAGAAATCAATGACTTATTTTAAATGTGTTTCTTTTCTAACATAACAAAAGAGGCCAAACTGAAATATTATCATGATTAATCTTCCTAAATAGGCAATCCTCACCTCAAAACTGATTCTAGGTACAGAGTTAATGCATACACCTCCATTATTTCAAATCATGCAGCATAGTATAAAAACAACCTCCGTAACAATTTTGAAAGTGCACTTAATATAATGCTGTTACTATGGTAACCCTGGCAGGCTATTCTTTGAAAAGAATCACATCAGAGTCTGAGCAAGGTTGTGATATGATCTTTTACTCTCCTTTCCTCATAATGTTTCTTTTGCAACAGCACACACACTCAATAGAAAAGTATCTACATAATTAGTCATTTTGACTTAATTCTTTTGACTCAGTTATTATTTCTAAAGTCTTTGTTTTTTTTTTAAGACACTGTCCAAGAAAATAACGTAACTTAAGGTTGAGGCTATGGCCCAATTGGTAGAATGTTTGCCTAGCATGCACGAAGCCATGAGTCTGATGGCCATCATCACATAAAATTGGGTGCTGTTACACATCCATGTAATAATCCCAGCACCCAAGAGGGAAACAGAGAGAAGGGGATCAGAACTTCAAAGTCATGCTTGCTACATAATGAGTTTGAAGCTAGCCAGACCTATGTGTGGCCTGGCCCTGTCTTTTGTTAATTTTTAATGTAAAACCTTGTCTCCACCCCCCGCCCGCCCGCCACTTCTTCAAGACAGGCCTTTTCTGTGTAACCCTTGCTATTCTGGAACTCACTCTATAGACAAAGGTGGCCTTAAACTCAAAGATCTACCTGCCTCTGCTGGGATTGAAGGCATGCACTGATACCACCTGACATGAGACCATATCTGGAAGGAAGGAAGGAAGGGAGGAAGGAAGGAAGGAAGGAAGGAAGGGAGGGAGGGAGGGAAAAATAAATGAAACCTGATCACAATTCAAATGTCAAAATTTTGTCATTCCAAGTTCTAGGCTTTTTGGTACAAAAATTATTGATGTATTCAATATGCAGCAAACATAAAATATTTTTAAAACTTTAGGGATACGATCAACATAAACAATAAATGGTCTCTCTATTTTCCTCTCTCTTTTTTTGTGATACCAGGATTGTGCTCAGGGCCCTGAGTGTGGTGTGCCAGGCAGTCACTTTGCCATGGGGCTGTTTCTAGAACCATGTTATTGGTGCCCAGATCTCGTCTGGATCCCTTTGTGCATTCTGAAGGCTGCATTCTGAAGGAGAAGCCATCCTGTTTCCTACTTCTGTTTGCCTTGGCCCCGTTTGTCATGACTGTTTTTGTCTCATACCTAGCCATATCTTTAAAGTGGAGATAATAATACCTATGTCTATTTACTTCACAGAATTTTTTTAAGACTTGGTCCTGAAATCACAGTATAGACTCTATAGGTATGCTACATGAATGGCATGGAGAGGAAAATTGATATATTTGATACATTGATGACTTATCTGCTACATATAAATGTAAACTATAAATTAGATTCTTTTCTCAAAAACAACAAAAAAAGATGTCAGATTATATCCTTTCACTACAAGGTGTTAAGAGAATTTTCCCCATATCTGTCTTAAAATTATTGAGCTTTATTTAGCTGTATATACTAAGGAACGGTTAGACTGGTAAATTTTATGGGGATTTGAAACCACATATTTTGAAAGGCTTCAAAATAGAGTGTTATTTTGTATAAGCAGTGTATCAGAAAAGCCCACAGCATAAATTTCTCACATAGCCTGATAGGCCACAGATGAAGGATGATGTCCAGAAGACATGTAGCTGAGAATGACCATGAATGCCTGATCCTTCTGCCTCCACTGCCCATGTTCTGGGATTACAGATGTGAGCAGCTACAAGGCTGCACATCGTGGCTGAGCTTCTTGACTTTATGTAGTGAGAAGACCAGAACCAGATTACCTTACACTGTCCCTTTAAAAGTCACTCACTGTCTACTCCTGTATCTGAACATCCTTGTGACTACTGAAATCTGTGAAATGTGTTCTTTGTGTGTGGAGAGTTTGGTACCAGCGTCTTACCCAGTCACCCTGTACGTTATTTTTTGAGACAGGGTCTCTGATTTAGCCTAGAGCTCAATGACATGATCAGTGTGACTGGCAAGCAGTCTCAGTGTCTATCTCCTCAGAGCTGCGATTATAGGTGTTTGCTGCCGTGCACAGCCTTTACATAGGTGCTGGGAACCAAATTCACATACTTACTCAAGTTTGTACAGCAAGCACTTTACTGACTGAGTTATTACTATAGCCCTAAAAAGTATGCTTAGCAGAACACTAACCCTTACCAATGTAAAAGCTAAAAATTTTATCAGCCATCCCAGACCTATACAGAGTTTCCCTTGGTCTGCTGTGCCTGCTTACGTAGTCACCATCAATGTGTTCAGTAAATACCTTGATTTATGATTTTCTTTGTTCTGTAACTAATAAGATCTCATGTAACCACTTCCAATGGTTACAACCTGAATCTGTGCTCCCAGGCTATTGTTACTTATGTTTGCCTCAAGAATCAACTATCTCATATTTCCTGAGGTGAGTGCTGTATTTTGTGTCAACAGCACCAACAGCCTGAGCAACTTTCAGCTTCTTAATGAATATATTACTAGTTTAATATATTCAAGTAGTCATTTTTACCTAAGATGGGAGGCAGGTGTGTCTCTGATAATTTAGCAAAAGGAGCCACATATCATCTTGCACCAAATTAATTGTCAAATTTACAAATTCTCTAATAACTTTATAAGTCACAGTGCATGCTGGTACTGACTACTGGCATTCCTTAGCAAGAACTAAAATTATGGGAGCTGTGGGGATGTTTCCCTCACTGAGGTACTCAATTGCATTCTATCACTTAGCAAGAATGGCGACCTGTGGCAAAATTATTGGCTACATTTATCAATACTATTCTAAGCACAGAATCTATGTCATAGTGTGTATGCTCAGAGGCACCAATCTCACGGTGCCCTCATCTGTCATGACATCAGATACAAGTTAGAGCAACAGTAGTTTTGTACCTCTGAATAAATCTCCCAACACAGCCTCACAAAAAAAGGTTACTGAGAACAATTTACTTGAGTATTTAAAAAGCACTCTACTAATCTGCATTAGTCACATCTCTGCACTGTTAAGGTGTGGGCTGACGCTGTCTATTCAGCAGACAAAGAAGGAATGCATTTTAGTACAAGGAAGGGAAATCACTGATTGACAGTTCTTGGGGAAAGGTTAAAAATTCAAAAGGAGTGTTCAGCATGTGGCTCTGAACTTAAAAGCTTTTTTTCTCTTCCCAACAGAAGAGCAGTAGCGAGTAATAGCAGGTTGCCATGGAAACGAGAAACTAGAGGGATCAGAGAACTCAATTTGCAGTTAAATGGGCTGGAAACAATCCTTACTAGTTGGTGAAGGAAAGTGATTAAAAATATACTTGATTGCCAGAGGGATTCTTGTGCACCTAGCCATCTCTTAACCTCATTAATGAACAAAGAAATCTCAAAAATACCCTCTAAACCAGTAAATGAAAACCCAAGGCATCCATAGGTTAAAGCCACTGAGCATCAGTCAGGATTCAAACAACATCACAATTCTTACCCAACTGACTGCAATTCTTGTTCATGATATTGGGTAATATCCACTGAAATGAGATTAAAACTGTATTCAAGGCTAAACTGAGATAACCAGGGTCGGGTGCCTCAGCAGAGCCAGCAGCAGTGAAGGCAAGGTCCAGGAGAGCAGAAGTAAGAGCTAAGATGGCAAAAGCTCAGCATACCTTTGTGAGTGCTGTAAAGGGCTGCAAATGTCACGGTGAAGAAAGTTGTGGAATATTTGCCAGCATTTACTAGATGAGGAAAGGCCCTCCTTGTGTCACGGTACCGGCGCAGGCACTGGATGAAGCGCAGCCAAGCAGGAATACACTGAACAATGGCTCGCACACCATATGTATATTTGTGGCAAAATTCTGGTCCTGTGAAGATTTCAAAGAAGAAGGAAAAAAATTACAGTTCAAAGAGATGAATTGTTCACACCCTTTAGTCACACAGTAAGTACAACTACCCATCAGTGTGTCCATAAAACCCCAGCCTGTGGGTTCAGTCACTTTCTCCTATGCAGGTGCTATTTGTTCACGGTCTTTAGTGGCTGATAAGCCAAGGTGACTACCGGGAAAATATGTTCTTTGAGATTTCTGAGTATCCTAGAATCAAAAGTGCAATTTTTCACTTTTTGTTTCAAGTGTAATAAAACTATAGGAAAAGTGTCTACGAATAAAAGGAAGAAAAACATGTGCTTTGTTCTATGACTTTAAACATATGGAAAACCTAAAAACATCACAGGTACCATGACAGTTTTATAAGTGGCAAGCTACTATAAAACATACCCCGAGTACATCTTCTGTGGCCTCCCTTCTAATCAAGAACAAGCCTGTGCTTCATTATTGGTTTTTATTGCTGCTTTGGAGTGGTTTTTGTTTTTGAGACAGGATTTCATTATGCATCCCAGGCTGTCCAGGGACTATCCTATGATTCCAGCCTCCTCACTGGTGGGACTGCAGATGCTTGGTAGGCTGCCACACTCAATGTATCCTAATCCTTTGTGAGAACACGCTATAGAACTGTCTACATTAGATCTGTTATGAATGCAAACTTCTTAACTACATGAACTTGGCATTACCCAAGCACGGGTAAAGAGCCAGAAGGTCAAGACTTCTGAATTGACCAGGATGTTCTCAAGGCACTTGACCTGATTCTAAGCAATCAGTACTTGGGTCACTGGCACCTACAACGACATCTTGAAAAATTCTGTGAGGAAAAATTGCTGGCACTCTAGGATTTGTGATATAGCTACCAACACATATGAACGTTGAGAGATAACTGCAGAATTCTTTTAAGTATAAGTTGTAAATTTCTTGGCAAATGGTCGACTAAAACCCTAACACAACTTAAAGCCAAATGATTTTAGTAAGGAGATTGCTAGCAGAGTGCCAAGCACATTTAATTACATGTGTAATGCTACTGGATGAGTTTTCATCATGACCTTAACTGTTGCAGTTATCATTCCCAATAGTTCTTGGTTTATGCTGGCAATCCAGTAGTGTGAATACAAAATCATACTCTACCTTGTGGATCATTTGGCAACAGGCCCTTACTCTCATCCCATTTAAGCTCAAAGCTGTAGAAGCAGATCATATATTCCAGGTCCATGAGAATCACTGACAGGCTGTTCAGCTGATCGGCCAGCCAGAAATCAGCAAAGCCTACCTTATGGAAGGGAGCAGTAAATACTCGAAACTGAGAAAAAGAAAGGAAAAAAAAAATGAGAAAACATAGGAATAGTTCTCCAGTTCAAGGCTGACTGACCATTCAGAGTGACTGCTGATGAAAAGGAAGCCAATAAATCACACATTCACAAAGCCCAGACAACGAGGTTGGGTCAAGTAGTAAAGTAGGAAAGAGTTGAATGAAAAAGTAAACAGTGTTCGTGGGTGAGTATGGGGTTGTTGGTAGGTAAAAAACAGAAAGCAAGAGCGGGGAGAATATACTAGGCATAGTGGTTCATTCCTGTAAACCGGCATTTAGAAGGCTGAGGCAGGACTGTAACAAGCTTGAGGCTAGCCTGAGCTATAGAATAAGACCCTGTCAAGAAGAAGCTGATGGCAGCACAGAGAGGCAACCTGGTGTTAGGCTACAAAGCATTTCCTGGATAGGGGACATTCTTTGCCTAGAAAAGACAGGAAGGGCCAGACAGTGGTAGCTCATGCCTTTAATCCCAACACCAGGGAGGCAAAGGCAAGCAGATCTCCGAGTTTGAGGCCAGCCTGGTCTACAGTGAGTTCTAGAACCAAGGCTGCACAGAAAAACCCTGTCTCAAAAAAACCAGGTGTGTGTGTGTGTGTGTGTGTGTGTGTGTGTGTGTGTGTGGTCTTTACTGTTAAGACCAAGCATTTTTCACAGTAAAAATGGAGGTGAAAATCAAGGGAAATAAGAATTTTATTTTAGGATAAGTATTTAAAAAACATTTCAAAGAAATATAACTACAGTGAAAACATTCTATTAATTTTCTGACATACATTTTAGGGATAATCTTATTAATGAAGTTTGAATAAAATACATAGGTCAACTGATTTTAAATGACTTACATTTTAGTAACAATATTACAAAAGCAACAAATTCCTCTTTCTTTCTCTGTCTCACTGCTTCTAGGAAGGCTTTTACTAGTGTGTTAATCCTTCTTATACATCCCGCCAGCCTAGTCAATCAACCAGTCTGAATTATTAACACAGTTCAGACCCAGACATAAACATCCACTCAACAGAGATCGTTCTACTAATCAGAGAAAGTAGTCATGCATGAAATCATGGCTTCCTACTTAGTTAGACAAAGGATGCACTGGGGAACTGCACACAAGGTACGCACCTACATCATCCTGTTATTGCAATATTATCACAGTAAGCTTTCAGAATCTTCCAAAAAACCTCATTTAGAAATAATTTTATAGGAAAACTAGAGAGGTAGCTTGGTAGTTAATGTTCTTACTACTCTTGTGGAGGATGGGGGCTCAGTTCCCAGCACCTACACATGCTTCACAATTGTCTGCAACTAAGCTCCAGGGATCCAATGTCTTTTTTCTGGCTTCCATGAATACCAGCCACGTATGTGGTATGCATACATAAATGTAGGCACCCACATATATAAAGGTACCCACATATATGAATGTGGTATACATACATATATGTAGATACCCACATATATGAATGAGGTAAAAATAGACAAACCTTTTAACAAATAAGCATTTTATAGGAATTTTACAATTATAGGTAATCTAAGATAATACTGACGTAAATACAGTATAACGTGATCTTGGACTTCTGATCCTTCTGCCTTGAACTCCTAAGTAAGGGATTTCATGATGCTACTATGCCTGGCTCTCTTTTCTTTAGAGAGAAAAAAGTTCTATATATTACTACACTGGTTAACTAATCAAAATATATAAAATCAACTCACTATATGATTACTTTATACTTCATTTTAGGATGGAAAAAATGTCAAGCACTTTCCCAGGGCTGCCACGTTTAAACTTTCAAGGTTATCTGGTATCCATCAAAAGCACCTACTCCTGAAGTACCACTCACACGATCCAATGTGCTTCCGAGGCTGTGCAATCCAGCAGCCATGTGTGGCATTGGAGGAAGCCAACGCTAAGGCACTATTCTAAAAATGTTGTTTACACCTTCTAGACTTACCAGAAGTTTAAGCAGCCAAAATCTGGATTTATAGTAGAAAGTTTTGGTGGGGTTGATAAGGAAGAAGACCATAAACCCATAAAGGGCAAGTGGATACACATATATAGGGATGATACTAATTGGAGCAAAGAAGCATGCCAGAAGGCTCAGGCACCACAATATCCCCAGGAATCCAGCAATCTATAAAGTACAGGGAACACAAAAGAGAGAAAGTTACTTCTCATCATTACACAGAATAATCTTTAATAAACAAAGATAAGAAAAAACAATTAACAATCCAACAATCCTCAAATGGGAGATGGACTTGAGCAGGCATCAGGTCGGCCACTTGGAGTAGAGTACATCCATGAGACTCCCAGTGATAGGCCGCTCAGAGTGGAGTACACTCATGAGACTCCCAGTGTGTTGGCCATTCACTTAGTGAGGACATGCTCACAAGACTGTGCTTTATTACCTCAAAGAGATGCTGATGAGACAAATTGTTTCTTGGATTAAGTTCAAAGATGAGGACATGATTTACTCCAGCTTGTCTCCAACCATATGTGTTGATGCCCAGTAGAAAAAGGAATTCAATCAGAAGAAAGCCACCCCGATAGATTCTTATCAAGGGCCATACAGTTCTATCTGTTTCAAGTTTAAATACAGCTGAAAGAAAATGTATTGGTTAGTTATGAAATCTACAATGTTCCCTTTAATTATCTTTTCTCTTCATTCTCTGAGACACAGCCCTACACAGATGTTGCTACAGAGACAATCTACAGAGACAATTGTCAGGGATAATCTAGATTATTTTAAGAGTCCAAGACAGACTTGCACCGAGGTGCTTTTGTCTGCCTCTCTGCTCTGAAAAGTGCAATTAGAATAATTTCCCTCAAACCTTTTTTTTTTTAAATCATGTTATTCCACTGTTCTATACGTTTTTGATTTTGTTTTGTTTTCTAAATTATAGGACAACAGGGTTAAAAGGCTTTGAACAATAAAACCAGCTTTTGTTTTTGAGATGTGCAGTCCTGGCTATTCTAGAACATGCTATGTAGGCCAGGCTGGCCTCAAACTCAGAGATCCTCTTGCTTCTGCCTCCTGTGTGCTGGCATTAAAGATGTGTACCACCATGCCTAGTCTAAGACTAGTTTTGTCAGTGGGAGCTTCTTGTATGGTACAACCTCTTCAACACTGCTTTCTCTGTCATTACACTGGCTACATTAACTCCTACCTCACAGATTTATTGCAAAATGAAAAGACACAAAACAAAAGAAGACAATGTGAGAATTTAAATGCCATATTAAATAAATCATAATCAACGTGTATAGAATGCTTAATATGGTGGGGACTTAGTCTTATTCTTGGTCCTATTCCATGAAGTAATTAATTTGAATCATTATAATTGTTTTGTGAATTTAAATTACTATGTCTATGTTGACTGAGAAAATTGGAGCACAGGAAGGTTAGGTAATTTGCTCTGGATTATTGAGCTAAAATGTAGCCTTTGGTTGGCCTGGCCTTGAACTTGAAGGAACCCACCTGCCTCTACCACCACACCTGGCTGCAACCTTTATAACTCTATACAAAGCTGGTGCTCTCAAGTACTGTGTTGCTTACATGCCCATTCAAACACTCAGTACCATCTCTACTCTACAGCTTTCCTAGAGTTATGATGTTTAAATCCTTCAGCTCTGAGAACTCAGCTCTTAAAGGCATCTAATCTGTAACTTACTTTTCCCAACCCCATCCTACAACACTCCCAGTGACCGGCCCGATGCAGCTCATCTTTTATAAAAGTGAGTTTCCCCAGCACCTACTGTGTTTCTTTCATTTCATCTCTACCAAGTTATACTTATTTAATTTAAATAACCATTTATTATTTATAAAAATATTTAATAACTTAAAAGTAACAGGGTAGAGGAAGTGCTTGCTTTGCAATCAAACATATAAACCAGATATCAAATCTTAGTAGGATAAATTATTTAACTTAGAGTTTCTAGTTCTCAGTTTTCTCTTGGTCAGTGGAAATATCATCTGTTCTCACACTGGACTTGATCCCCAGTACAGCATAAAACTTGAATTATATATATGCTGGTTATCACAGCACTTGAAAGCTGGAGGCAAAAGGATCAGAGGTTCATAGTCATCCTTAGCTACAAAGTAGTTTTGAATTCAGCCTGAACTACAAGAGACATATTAAAAACAAAATAAAACAAAAACAAACAACATACTTTCACAAACTTGTTAAGATTTAAAGTGAAGCCGGGCATGGTGACGCACACCTTTAATCCCAGCACTCGAGAGGCAGAGGCAGGCGGATTTCTGAGTTCGAGGCCAGCCTGGTCTACAGAGTGAGTTCCAGGACAGCCAGGGCTACACAGAGAAACCCTGTCTCAAAAAANNAAAAAAAAAAAAAAAAAAAAAAAAAAAAAAGATTTAAAGTGAAGAACAAATCAAATACCTTATGTTTGACATATTAAGTATACACTGATTTCTATTACTTGAAAAAATTATATCCAACATTATCCTAAGAACTGGGGATTGAATAGTGAAGAGTAGACAAGATATCAATCCCCACTTAACAACTATGTAACATAACAGTAAGTATATAGTGAGAGGGAAGGGAGTAAAACAGCAGGCTGACTCTTAGGAGATTACACTTGCCTTATTACAGAATGAAGAATGAGCCCCTGGAATCTCTAGGGATTCCAGGTAGAGAGGAGGCACATAAAGCTCAGTGATCAAAGGTCAAGGTCACTGACTGGAATGAACTAACGTTCCCAGTGACATATCAGACTGGGCTTCACAGTGCTTTGTTCAGATTTAAGCTTTTATTCTGATGTATAAACTGGTAGAAAGTTTTGAATACAGTGTCACATTAATGGACTATTCTAGCTATTAGGTGACAAATGGACCATAAGAGAACCAGCAGAATCAAGATTAGTTAGAAAATTAGATGAGTAGAAAACCACATTTGTAGCTTTATATTATGAATCCTAAAACACCAGACATATTACAAAATATAGCTGATTCCAAAGAATCCACAATAAACCTGTAAGAGTTACTAGCTTCAGCAAAGTTGCAGAACACAAAGTCAATCAACATACAAAATTCAGTTGTGTGTATATATATATATATATATATATATATATATATATATATATCTCAGCAATAAGCAATCTGAAAAAATTATTAAAACAATCTTAATTATAACAGTATCTAAAAGAATTAAACATTAAGCTGGGCTGTGGTGGTGCATGCCTTTAATCTCAGTACTTGGAGGCAATAGGCAGGCGGATTTCTGAGTTTGAGGCCAGCCTGGTCTACAGAATGAGTTCCAGGACAGCCAGGGCTACACAGAGAAACCCTGTCTTGAAAAAAAAAAAAACAAAACAAAACAAAGCAAAGCAAAACAAAACAAAACAAGTAAAATAAAATAAAATGAATTGAACATTTAGTGGTAATTTTAACCATGGAGGTCAAAGGCTCACATGTCAAGAGTAAGAAAACATTTAGGAACTAAAGTAGACTTAAGTATATAGAAAGAAATGCCACAGTCATTAATTTGATAAAAGTTGATATTGCTAAGATGACAGCATATCAATGCTATACATTTCATGAAATCCCTATCAAAATTCCAATGGTCATTTTATTTTCAGACAAAAAAAAGAACAGTCAAACCTCAGATTTACAAGAGAAAAGGTCTCCAATAACCAAAACATTAATAAAACATTAATAGTTGGAAATTCATACTCAAGTTTTGAATGTACTATAACAGCATGATAATCAAAACAGTGTACAAGGGTGTAAAAATGATTTACACACATATAGAAAAGGATTGAAAAACCTCAAATAAACCATGTAACTATGATTAGCTGACATTCAACAAGTGTACCAACATTCCGTGGGAAAAACATATTCTTCAGCTATGACAACTAGGCATCTACATTAGAAAGAAAGAGAGAGAGAGAGAGTGAGAGAGAGAGAGAGAGAGAGAGAGAGAGAGAGAAGGGGAGGGGAGGGGAGGGGAGGGGATAAGAGGAAGAGGAAGAAGAGAAAGCAGCAGCAGTAGCTAGAACCCTAATCTTACAATACAGACAAAAATTATTTCAAAACTGATAAGCTGGGCATGGCAGCACGTGACTTTAACCTCAGCACTTGGAAGGCAGAGGCAGGACACCAGCCTGGTCCACAGAGTGAGCTCAAGGTCAGCCTGATGAGACCTTTTTTAAAAGACCTTAACACATGAACTAAAACTATTAAATATTCATTGGAAAAAAAAGATAAATCAGCATAATGTAATATTTGGCTGTGTGTGCGTTTGTATGTATATGTATGTATTTACATATATGCACATATATAAATAAATATAAAAAAGAAAAAACATAATTTGAACAAAAAATTCTTAAGAATGAAAGAAAAATTGGAAATCATCTCTCTGAAAAGTAACTATTTAGAATATATAAAGAATTCTTCTGGGGTACTGGAGAGCTCAGTAGTTAAGCTCTTCTAGAGGTCCTGAGTGCAATTCCCAGCAACCACATGGAGGCTCACAACCATCTGTAGTGGGATCTGATGCCCTCTTCTGGTGAGTCTGAAGAGAGCGACACTGAGTGTACTCACATATATAAAATAAATCAATCTTAAAAAAAAATTCTTCTAGTTTCAGACAAAAGCATATGTGGGCAAAAGATTTAGTCATCCAAAGAATACATAAATGACTAACAAACCTAGGAGAAATTGAAATGATTAGTTATTAAGAAAATGCAAATTAAAAGAATAACGAAATACCTCACATCCACTTGGATGGATTTAACAGAACCCTCATACATTACTGATAGAAATGGAAAGTGGTATAACCTCTATAGAAAACAATATGGTGTTTTTCTATAAAGTTAAACATACCCCGAGCCTGCACACCTGAGTTCCATTTCTGGCCCCAATAAGAAGCAAAGAACTCACTGACCTAAGTCGCCCATACAGGCGTTTTCTGACCACTATCTGTGAGCCACAGCGAGCACATGCCCATGGCCCCCAGTATAATAATTTAAACAAACAAACACAAAATTTTAACTTAGAAGAAGCAAAATATTTATGAACGGATGAATGGATAAACAAACTGTGGTACGTGTGTGGAATGAAGTACTGACTAATGCCACATCATGAATGGATGTTGAGAACATGCTAAGTGAAGAAGTCATATACAAATACATATACACATGTTCACAATGAAGATTTCAGTTACATGAACCATCTAGAATAGGTATATCCATAAAGATAGAAATAAAGACAGTAGTTGTCAACAGCTGGACCAAATGAAATCTGTCACTGAGCTTCCTTTTAAGACGATAAAATGTTTAGGTAGACTGTGCAGCAATGCTGAGTGCTTAAAGTGAAATAGTTCATTTTGAGGTCAAGGAAATGGTTTAGTGTAAGCAAGCATGAAGAAGTGAGTTTGCACCATATAAAAGCAGGCATGGTCCTAACTGTTTATAACTTAGTGCTGCGCCATGGAGCCAGGCAGGCCTGGCCTGCTCACTAACCAGCAGTCTAGCAAAACGACCAGCCTCAAGTTCAGAAAGCAACCTGCCCTAAGGGAATAAAGCAGAGAATAAGAAAGACACCTGTTGGGGGCTGGAGAGATGGCTCAGTGGTTAAGAGCACTGACTGCTCTACCAGAGGTCCTGAGTTCAATTTCCAGCAACCACATGGTGGCTTACAACCTGTAACAATCTGTAATGGGATTCGATGCCCTCTTCTGGTGTGTCTGAAGAGAGCTACAGTATGCTCATATACATAAAATGAATAAATAAATCTAAAGAAAGAAGGAAAGAAAGAACACCTGTCACCCTCTTCTGGCCTCTGTATATGCTACATGCTGGGTATACCTGTACATATCCATACAACACACATATACATGCACAGAGAAAGAGTGTTATCTTTGCAATTCTTCTGTGAAGCTTAAATGTTTAAATGGTTCACCACTCATAGATTTGCTGTAACATTCCACAATTTTCTAATTTTGTCTAGTTAACATCTATGGTCATAGTTTCAGGATACAAATATTTATAATCCTGGTGGGACTATTTCTACATATGAAGAAAATTGTCACGAACAAGAAAATATAATGCACAGTCATGAAATATACATATACACACATATATACTTAGAAAGACTATGTTCTACTTGATAGCATCATACAAAATGCTTCTAATTAATATGACTGTTTATGTTGGTCAGTTTTTATTGTCAACTTGACATAACCTAGAGTCACCTGGGAAGAGGTATTCCCAATTGAGAAACTGCTTGTGACTATGACTCTGGGAGACTGTCTTGACTGATGATCGATGTGAGAGGGCCCAGCTCACTGTGGGCAGTACCATTCCTAGGCAGTAAAAGCCAGCCACCAAGTGAGCCAGTAAGCAGTATTCCTCTATGGTTTCTGCTATAGGTTCCAGCCTTTAGTTAGGGCTCTGGCAACTTTTAATGACAGACTGTGACTTGGAAGTTTAAAAAAAAAAAAAAAGAAAGAAAGTATAAGCCAAATAAACCCTTTTCTTCCCAGCTTGCCTTTGGTCAGAGTATTTTATCACAGCAACAGTGATGCAAACTAGGACAATGATATTTAATGAAAACATCCTTGAACTCTACACTTTATGAGAAATGTTTTTTAAAAATTGCCATCATCAGTGGCAGTAGCTACAACAGCAACAACAAACACTGAAGACATTCAGTAAGCTAGTAAGTGCTAAAGAAATAGCATTTGAATAAAAACACAAGACTACATTTGTTAATGAACTGATTTACTTTCAAAATGTTTCAAAGACACACAACAGTCTTAACGGTTAATAGTCAAATTATTTACTAAAGAACACAAACTTTGAACTATACAATCTCTAAAAGGTAAGTGCTCCAATTTACAAAATATCAACTTTCTGGCACAATCTCCCCAGTAGGTAGGCTGAGAATTAAATTACAACACTTTTTTGCTAGACAAGATCATCACAACAGATCCCAAGAAATTACAAAATAAGATGAGTTACTATAATTTCTATTTAAGAATAAGAATGTCACCTCTGTGAATAATGGGTTCATATAATAAAAGCTATCTACTGTACCACTCTAAATTCTCACATAGATTTATAAGTTCATAATGAAAGGATAGCTAACATTCTTTAGGCAGCTGTCTTGGACTAAGTGATGTTGTGTTGCTTGCTGTGCATAATTTTAATAATTTTCACAGCAAAAAACATACTCTTTTTTTTTTAAACAGGAGATACATGAAGAAACAGAGTTAAATCAAGTCCCCTGTCTAAGGACACAGGGATTTAATCTCCGTAATTCAGCTTCAGAGCTGGCTGCACTTGTCTATAAGTCACATACAAACCCCCACATGTCTGCTAAACTAAAAACAAACACCAATGACCCAAACAGAAGCCTATTCTAAACCTTGTAACTATGGTCCTCACTGTACTGGATCAAATTGCTGAATCTGTTTTCTTTTGTTGTTCTAGGTCCTGATTCACTGTTAAAATTTATCACAAAATAGTGCCTGCCCTGGTCCAGCCACGCTAAGCACTGTCTTCTAACAATAATCTTTAATGTTTTTGTAAATTAAATCATATACTGTGTACTTTTGGTGTTTGGTTTCTTTTGTTTACTGCAAAATGGTTAACTTCATGTTCCATAACCCTCACTAATAAGCTTCCATCTATGTCCCTGCATGTGGCTACACTTCGTTCTTCTCCCTTCTCCACACCATCTCATTGGGTAAAAGCATCTGTTATGCTGTTGACAGAACATTCGGGTTGTACAGTTACTAATGTTCTCGAATGCTTTCTTGTAGATATGTGTCCTCACTTCTATTACTAAAGCCAGATAATAGGTTAGTACACAGTCAGCTTTGGAAAACGGTGTCAAGCAGTTCTCTGAGGTTCTATGCCTATCTTTCATTTCCACATTACCCTACGATTGCCACTGTACATGGCAATGCCACTCATGTACACAGCTCAGTTAGTAGCTATGTGAGCAGTTTCTAAGGGGCTACTATTATAAGCAACATGGCACAAAAGAATTTCTTTGTATTGTAGCCTCCTAGGTTGTAAGATAAATTTATAAAAAATAAATTAATTAAAATTGATTTAACACTTTACATATACTACCAATTATTCTCACAAGAGATTTCAATAATCAACAGTCTTGCCATTAATTTACAAGTGCTTATTTTACACTCTTGTATCTGCTGCAAATGTTAAGTAGTAAGTGAAATCTGGCATACTTTGATTATTTCAAATTGAGCAAAGGTTAATAGAAGAAAAACTAAAAAACAAAAATCCATACAGGAAAAATTTAACATTCATGAAACTAAAACTCTGAGATAGGAGATTTTTCTGGCAAATTATTGAACACTAGGCCATGTCCCCTTGAGAGACCACAGCAATTATGCACATAATTTTTTATGTGAATGCGCAAAGAAAAGAACCGTGCTTGTACATGCATTACTTCTGCTGTGTGTCCCTCTGCCTCTCAACACTGCTATCTCCTCAGTACCCGAGGGGAGATAAATAAAGATAGACAGCTGGCTTTATCTGTTTACCCTCCCCCTTACCAATACACACGGAAATCAAACAAAAAAAGGGGTAGTGAGGCTAGAACTTAATGTGTAATGCTAGATGTATAAATTGCATGCATTAAGAAACCAAACTGTCACAATATTATAGCTTATGTTTACTAAAAACTCAGCTTGTCCTAAGCTAAAAAATAAAACACAAACAAAGCCCCTTTCCATTTAATTCACATGAAAGACATCTGCTTCTTTCCTTGTCTTAAGCTCTTAAGGATTGATTTCTCCTGGTTTTTAAGTAGCGGGGACTGAACTCAGGAGTCCATTTATGACAGGCAAGCATTCAGCTACTGAGCTACACAACTCACTCCCCTCCCCACAACACTGCAGCTGCTGCTGCGGCTGCTGCTGCTCTTTTCTTCGTCTGAAGACTCATGGGGACCAAGGGGAGTCATGAGACACATAAAAGTGACCTGTGGGTTGACTGGGAGATGGCGCAGTGAGCAAAGAGCTTATGGTGCTAGTGAGAGGCTCTGCATTTGAATTCAAGGGATTCACATAAAATCGAGATTTTTATAACACTGATCTATAATCCCTATGCTCCAGCAACAAGATGGCAGGCGGAGATAGGAGAATCTTGGAAGCTCGTAGGCCAGCTTGTCTGGCACAGAAAGAAGCCCTGCCTCAAAACAAGATGAAGTGATGCCTGATGTGGTTCTGATCCTCTACCTGTGTAGTGCTATGTGACTGTGCTTACATTTACATTTATGCAAAATACATAC
Organism: Mus pahari; assembly: GCF_900095145.1. Taxonomy (NCBI): domain Eukaryota; kingdom Metazoa; phylum Chordata; class Mammalia; order Rodentia; family Muridae; genus Mus; species Mus pahari. Next base: position 128,264,918 of record NC_034594.1, read on the forward strand.
ATACACACACACACACACACACACACACACACACCAGATTTTTAAAGCTACTTAGGGGGCTGGAGAGATGGCTCAGCAATTAAGAGCACTGACTGCTCTTCCAGAGGTCCTGAGTTCAATTCCCAGCAACCACATGGTGGCTCACCACTATCTGTAATGGGATCTGATGCCCTCTTCTGGTGTATCTGAAGACAGCTACAGTGTACTCATATACATAATAAATAATTCTCTAAAAAAAAAAAAAAAAGCTACTTAGGGATGAACAAATAAAAATAAATTCTCAAGACTCCTGTAAGTTTAAGGTATTGAGTTCATTGAATAGGTGAGGAAACTTTTTTTTTTAAAGATTTATTTATTTATTATTATATGTAAGTACACTGTAGCTGTCTTCAGACACTCCAGAAGAGGGAGTCAGATCTTGTTACAGATGGTTGTGAGCCACCATATGGTTGCTGGGATTTGAATTCAGGACCTTCAGAAGAGCAGTCAGGTGCTCTTACCTGCTGAGCCATCTCACTAGCCCCCAGGAAACTGTTTTAGAAAAGAACAATTGTCCATACGACCAACTAACAGCTAATGATGGAGCTATAACTGAGACTCAGGCAGGATATACGTTCTTCCCGTGGCAGCTAGCTTGACAATCTAGGTGAACGTTGGAACTGTAGAATTTTCATATATTTTATACAAGTAAACTATAATTACCCTATATACACAGAAACAGGTTACAAAATTATCATAAATTACATCAATATTAATTTGTATGCTACGGGTGCATAATACTTTTTAGCAACTGGTGGGAAGGAGAACTCTCAGAGTTTTGGTTTGAGTAATGGCTGAGCCATCTCTCTCTACCCAGAGAACTCTAATAATACATGAAAACATACTGTCAATAGGAGAGTTCATGTAAAAGCCCTTGCAACTAGGGTTATAACTTTATAATGTAAAACAGGCAATGCTGAGGAGAATGCTTGCAAGAAAAAATAAAGTTCTGTACATCGTTTAATCTCAACTGGTTTTTTTCTTCTACCCATTCAGACTTCCTCAATACTTGTTAAACTCCTATTATGCTCCATGTAGTGTTCTAGGACAGAGACAAAAGTCCAGGCATCAAGGTGTTTGGGATCAAGTCCAAATATTGCTCATACGCTAGTGGGAAGTAGAGACATGAGTACGGGATGCACTGTCATGTCACAAGCATCTCAAGAAAACTAATGTAAGCTGAAGGGATAGAAAATACAGATGAGAGTATTTTGGTGTAGGGTGATCACAGAAGGCCTCACTGAAAAGACAGCATTGAATAGAGATCTAAGGGAAGGGAAAGAATAAGACAAATAGACACCCTGGGAAAGAGCTCCTTAGGCAACAAATGTGTTCAAAGAAAAGTAAATACAACTGAGTGAACTCAGGGGAGAAAGACAGGATAGGAAATAACAAACAACTCAAGTGCAATATCCTTGAAGGTCTTGTTTACTATGGTGGGGGAGGGGCTGAGGAAAGGAGAACCAGAGAAAGAAAACCACCCTCCCTCCCACAGACTTGTGGTTAGAAGAGGGCTACAGTGAATGCATACTGTTATACAGTAAATAAAAAATGACTCTTGAGACAAAGACGGTACTAATGGATGGAGTGATAAGTGATAAAATTCAAACAGTATGAAGACACAGCAATATTTCTTGATATGAAATATAAAATATGAAAGATGTTGTTTGGAGTCTAAGTATAAGCCAAAGGTCATGTGTGCTGTCCCCCCAGCTTGTCGTTTACTGGGAGGGAGAGACTTTAAAAGGTCAAGCTCAGTAAGAAACTTGGCTCTCTAATACTGTGACCACCATGATGTTCTGCCTTGCCACAGGCCTGAAGTATCAGGGCCAAGTGTTTAAGGACTAAAATCTTTACAACCATTAGCCAAAATAAGGCTTGCTTTCTTTCTTTTTTTCTTTTTCTTTTTCTTTCTTTCTTTCTTTTTTTTTTTTTTGCATTGATGATTTTAGCTAACACAGTGGTAAATAGGGACTTTTGGGCTTTATCTGGGGACTTAACAACAAAAAAAAAAAATCAAGGGTCATTTTGTCTATTTAATGGGAAATGCCTATTAGATAGCCAAACAGTCAATTAGATCTTTTTCAGAGGAGAGTGAATATACACTTGTGAGTCATTAGCATATAGATAGCATTTGTAGCCATAAGCTTGAATAATTTGTCTAGGTAGAAAATGAACATAGAAAGTAGAAACATGAGAACTGAATATACTGGAACTATCCAACATTTCAATGCCACAAAAAACACTATGACTTGGGAAAGAAACTAGGAAAGAAATCCTAAAGAAATTTAATAGGAAAAACAGGTGGGACATTTGAAGGTTTTCCAGTTGTGATAAGGTGAAATGCTACTGAAGGGCTGCTCAAATTCTTAGGCAGGTTTTATAAGGCTGCCTGTTGCTTGGCACTATATTATTTCTTAAAGCTGGGACTATAGTTGCTCTTATAGAAATCCCTTTTTAATTTCTTGGGGTGTGGGTTTGTTTTATTTTTTTGAGATAGGAAATCATTTATGCCAGGCTGGCCTCAAGCACACTCATACACTATGTAGCTGAGGAAATTTTTGAACTCCTCATCTTTGTACCTCCCCTTCCTAAATGCTGGGATTACAGGTTTGTGCTACTACACCTGGTTTTATGCAGTACTGGAGATTGAACACAGGACTTCACACATGCTAGGCAAGCATTATCACCTAAGCTCCAACCCCAGCCCTATATTTAGATTTCACTGTCTTGAAAACTACATAGCTAAACCTCTAAAGACTGCATGCAGAGCAATTATAAGCAGATTCTGGGGAAATGTGAGGAGTCTCTATAATAAGCAGAATAAATAAGGGTTAGTGAATGAACTTTGTAATGTATTTATCTTCATCTATAACAAAGAAAACAAGTTCTTATATTAATTACACTTTTTACTTAGTGTTTGTGTGTATGTGTGCATGTGGGCATATACCATGCCATACACAAAGATGTCAGGGGGCAATTTGTGGGAGTCAGTTTTCTTATTCTAACATGAAGGGGTCAAAACTTATGTAAGTAGACTGGGTAGCAAGCATCTTTAGCCAGTGAGCCATCTTCCTGGCCCAGGGTTAAGTCTAATAGCTGAACTCTAAAACTCCTGAAGTTAAAGACTAGAAAATGATAGTAAATAGACATCGATGTTCTACAAAATTATATCCCAAAGGAAAAATAAACAAATGTCTAAAACCACCCCACAAACTTCTTACAGTGATTTTGGTAGATATGCTTGGGTCTTTACGGAAGGACAGAATATGACATAAACATTATAAGAACAAATGAGTTAAAAGGTAAGAATTACCTGCAAACACAAGGGTAATATTCAGCACAATGAATATTCCACAAAATAGGCCAACTCTAAAAGTAGTCCATGCTGGTGCAGGCTGTGGACAGAAAACAGAACTCTGAGTAAAAGACAACAGCAAGCACATGGAATGTGTGCCACAGTAGAGTAACTTAGTGGCATTAACCTCAAAGCTGTACAAGGACAATATATTTTATTATCCTAACCTTTGTAACTCTGAAGCAGGGGATCATTTCCACGCCACCATCCTATTACTAGAATAGGGACACTATTGAGTTCTTTTACAGAAATCTGAATCATGGGGTTAGGGGGATGTTCATTCAGTTAAGTACTTGCTGTGTTGGCATGAGGACATGAGTTGGATACCCAATACCCACATAAAAAGCCAGGTAGATCCCACATGAAAGGTTGGGCACAGTGCATGTTTGTAATCCCAGTGCCAGGTAGGTAAAGGCAGACAGATTCCTGGACCTCTCTGGACAGTGAACCCAGACAAACTGGAGAGCTCCTGGTTCACTGACTCTGTCTCCAAAAACAAGGTGGAAAATGACTACGGAACACACCCACTGTCCACCTCTGGTCAATACGCACACGCACACACACATCAAAACTCTTGATTATTTGTCACAAGAGCTATCTGTATTGTCAGTTTCAGAATGAAAGTATCTAGAAGGAAGACAGTAACTTTTCTTAAAGGCTACTTTAGTTTCAAAATTTGCACACTACATTCTAAAAGGATGTCTATCACCCATTTAGAATGTTAGGACCAGCCGGTACAGTGAACCCATATAGTGACTGCCCTGTCTTTAGACACCACCCTCCCTGCTGTCCCTTGCTTTCTCACTGTGGACCTTGCCTCCCCACCAGATAACCACTTCATGTTTTCTTCACGTCTCCCTAAACACATTCTTAAACACTTTAATGTTTAAAATTAATTTTCTTATTTTAAGGTTTTATATTCATATCCATGATATAATAAACTATATACACTTAAAGCACAATTTCTGTGTTTGTTCTTCTGGTGTTATAGTTTTTCCTCTATCTTTCAATCAGTTTGACTATGATGTGTCTATGGTTTTGTTAAAATACTGTTTTACTGAATACACTGGCATACAAGGAATTGCATAAATACTAGATTTAAAGTATATAATGATAAGATTTTTTTACAAGATTTAGTACATGTGGATATTAATGAAATCATAACCACAATGAAGACAATCAAAAAACCTGACTTCTTTTTCTCTCGATTATTTTTCAGGTTGAATAGTAATGAATTGTTCAGATATTGCACAGTTGTTTACCTACTGATGGGCATGAGTTGTTACAGCTGTGGCTAGTATGAATAAAGGTGCTATGAAAAGTTATATAGAAGTGTGAGTATCCCTCTGTGGCTTTAGTCTGCATGTCTTGACGGCGTTGACTTTGAGCAACCTGCCTGGCTCCTGTTTTCTGCCTACACAATGAGCACTGATGAGGTTCAGGTTATTTGCTCACTACCGAGTATTGGAGTTTTCCATATGTTCTTAGTAAAATACGTTGTTTACCAAATAGGTTTTTATAAATATTTTCTCCTAGTTGAATACCCTTCATTCTCCTTAATAGATTCTATTGAAGATATGTTTGTAACTTTGATGAGGTGCTTTGATGTCATTTCTAAGAAGCCAAAGCTGCCATGACTTGTCTCCTAACTTTCTCCTAAAACTCTGTAGCTTTAGGTTTACCTTAGGTTCATGATTTCATTTTGCACAGGGAATCCAACTGCCCAGGCTATCTGTTGAACACATTATTCTCCTCTACTGGCATGCTTTATGTCTGTACTGAAAACTAGTTGTATAAATATATTCATCTATTTTTAGATTCTATCCTGTATTTGTCTATTATAGCCCTACCTTGATTACTTCGGCTTTAATAGGTTTTTATACCAGGTAGTGCTAATATTGCAACCTTCTAATTTGCTCCAAAGATATACTGGCTACTCTAGGTCTTTTGCATTTCCATGCATTTTAAAACTAACTTACCAATCTACACACACACACACACACACACACACACACACACACACACACACACACACCACCCTCACTGGGGAAGTTTTACGTGCAGTCACACTTGATCCTTTGTGACCTGACACTACTCTGCAGGCGTGCTACACCCTGATGAGCTGTAGTAGCTATGAGTCATTCCATTTTCTACAGAGATCATCAAATCACTGATAAACAAACATAACAGCAAAACAACAAACCCTCTAGCACCTTTACGTCTTTCTTTCTAACCTGAATGCCTTTTCTGACCTTATCACATTGGCCATAATCACCGGGAAAACGTTCAATGACAGTCCTAAGATTGAATATACAATTTGCTCCTGGTCTTGTAAGGGAAGTCTCACTGTTTTCCTATTAAGTATAACATTAATTCTAATTTTTCATACATGCTAGTTATTATATATAAACTCTTCAGTATTAATTTTAATACATTGTCACACAAAATACTCTATGATAAAAATCATTTTAATTATTGAGACATGTTTGAGACAGAGATATGACTTAAATGCTATAGAAACAGCATTTAATGAATCCCCTCACCATCCTCTTTTACAGGGGACATAACTGTTGTTTTGGAAACCCGGTACATCTAAATCTCCCATCTCATGACCAACAACAAAAAGCCTCATCCCAGCTGATAATACCAAGAAGCAAGTATGTCTAAGACGGCGTAGGGGAGGGAGCTGCGGGGCAGCACCAAGAGAAAGGGGTAAGGCTCTGTAACGCATTACTATGTGGAGGCTCACACTGACTTTTTCCTTCTCTCCCTTCTTTCCTTTCCTCCTCCCCTTTTCTTTCCTTATGTAACCCAGGCTGGCCCTGAACTAGTGGTTATCCTGCCTTAGCCTCCCAAACAGTGGAGTACACTGGAGTAAAACATGTGTCACCATGCCTGGATCCTAGAATCTATTTTTTTTTAATGAGAATAGAAGCAACTACTTACAAAATCTTTTAAGGTAATGATACCAGGCAACAGCAATATTGTGTTATTAAATATGCAAAAGGAAACAAAGCCCTGGAAGCGAGTACTAACCTGAGCAGCTCCCAATGGAGGGACCCGTAACCGCTTCATAGCCTTTTGTCTGTCACCATCTTCAAGTTCATTGGTGACCACAGCCTAAAAGAGAAATGATCAAGTTTTATATAAGTTATTATGTGTATAATGTCTTGATAGCCTCTTGAAAAGTATACTGATAAGCAAAAGAAAAAGACCTTAAATAAGAGCACAGGTACTCAGATCGGAGAGATGGCTCAGTGGTTAAGAGCACTGCCTGCTCTTCCAGAGGTCCTGAGTTCAATTCCCAGCAACCTTTTGTTGGCTTACAACCATCTGTAATGGGATCTGATACCCTCTTCTGGTGTATCTGAAGACAGCTACAGTGTACTCAAATAAATAAAATAAATCTTAAAAAAAAATAATAAATAAAAGGAACATAGGTACTCTAAGCCAGCAATTTACAAAAGCCTACAGGACAAAAATGGTGAATTACTTCTTTAAAATACAAGAATTCTCAATTGAGGAAACTCGAATGTCCAAGAAGCACCTAAAGAAATGTTCAACATCCTTAGTCATCAGAGAAATGTAAATCAAAACGACCCTGAGATTCCACCTCACACTAGTCAGAATGGCTAAGATCAAAAACTCAGGTGACAGCAGGAGCTGGTGAGGATGTAGAGAAAGAGGAATGCTCCTCCATTGCTGGTGGGACTGCAAGCTGGTACAACCACTCTGGAAATTGATCTGGCGGATCCTCAGAAAACTAGACATAGTATCCAGCTATACCACTCCTGGGCATATAACCAGAAGATGCTCCAACAGGTAATAAGGACACATGCTCCACTATGTTTATAGCAGCCATATTTATAATAGCCAGAAGCTGGAAACAACCCAGATGTCCCTCCACAGAGGAATGGATGCAGAAAATGTGGTACATTTAAACAATGGAATACTACAATACAATGACTTTATGAAATTCGCAGGCAAATGGATGGATCTAGAAAATATCACCCTGAATGAGGTAACTAGGTCACAAAAAAACACACATGGTATGCACTCACTGATAAGTGGATATTAGGCAAGAGCGTGGAACACCCATGATACCTCCTGTAATGTCGCAAGGTGGCCGTTACTGATCTTACTTCAAGTCTAATAGGTTTGGAGATTAAACCTTTTCTCAACTTGTGCTGTTTATATAGATAAACTTCTGTCTATAAAGCTTCATTGTAACGTTAACAAACATAATCTTCCCACATACCAGGAACTGTTGGACATTTATTTGACATAGGAGAAATTATTTGGAATAATAAAACAGGAACTTTTCCTGAAGTTGCAATTTATATACTGCATGGCTTCTTTTTCATGTTTCATTTAGGTTTTTAGAAGTCAAGTATAGTAAATTTGGTTCGTTAAATTGTGAAGGTGCTAGAATTACATGAACATACCACCTTAAATAAAGGCCAGTTCTGTAAGATTACATTGCTATTTGTAAAGTTATGCCTTCGCAGCATTTCCAATGCTGTTGGACTTCATGTCACCAACCTAGCTTGGTGAGGGTTGTAACTGTTTCTAAGTACTTGTACATTGGAAGTTTGAGTGTGTAACAGTATTTAATGTAATTAGAGAGTCCCTCCTGTTGCAGGGCTTAAGAAAACTGGCCCATTAGTATGGTCATGCGACTTTTCTGTACTGCTAAACTTTATTGTAATAAAATGAGACAAAAAAAACGCACAAACAATGGAAACTGAACATATATGGCAAGCAAGCAGGTACCTCAGTCTCAGAAATGAGCTGGTTGATTTTCTTGCATGTATAAAATGGGGCCACCTCTACATGAATCACTCGCCAATCTGCTCCACGAGATGTTTCCAGGATCTTGTCATGCTTTTTAAGGATTTTTCGAAACCCTGTAAAATTCAGATTCTATAGGAAGAAAGATAAATACAATTATCATTCATAGCATCATTAAAGAAGATTAAAGCAGTGAAGTAGTAATGACCGAGCACACACTGAGACCTGGGAGCACCAGCGCCTTCCCAGATGCATCGCCACACTGCTTGGGGGGTGGGGTCTGGTCCCTGGGCGTGGGTTCTCATTTCTCTTCCAAGTAAATTAACGAAAATCCTAAGTTCCAAACACTTTTATTTCCAACTTTCCCACATATAACCATTTCAAAATGGGTTGTTGTTCTGCTTTGGCCAAAAGAGTCCTTTCAGGAAATGTCTTGAATTCATCATTCACTGAATCCATTTCTTTTAATTCTTTGTTTTTTGAGGGTTGGTTGTTCTCCTCCTCCTCCTCCTCCTCCTCCTCCTCCTCCTCCTCNCTCTCTCTCTCTCTCTCTCTCTCTCTCTCTCTCTCTCTCTCTCTCTCCCTCCTTCCCTCCCTTCCCCACCCCACCCCCAGTGGTAAATAAGAGATTTTCACTGCTATAGGCATTAACAACAGACTCCTATCTAGTTCTCTTAACTTTCACTTTCTTTCAGCTTAAGGATGTAAGTGAGAAGGAGAGGCCAGAGGAAAGGCAGAAAGGACCACTGCACAGGCTACACAAGGGTGGAAGCTTCACCTTCCTTCAACCTCTACAAAATCAAGAGACTGAATTTTCCTAAACTCCAGTCACTTGTGCTCATCATCTGAAATGGTAGAAAGCATGGATTGGGGTCTACATTAGACCCATGTGAGGTCATCTGTGTTTGCTAAGGGTTCTTGCTCATTTGTTAGAATCGATTCCTCGTACAATAATGCATCATGAAACTAGAATGTGTGTGTGTGTGTGTGTGTGTGTGTGTGTGTGTGTGTGTGTTTGCATGCAGTGTAGTATATGTCCATGCATGTGTATAGATTTCCCCATCTTTCCTTTTTTGTTCAGACAGGGTCTTTCTTTGATGGACAGACTGGCCAGCCAATACTCACCAGGGATCCTCTTGCCTCCCCACCCCTGATCTGGGATTATAGGCCTTTTTTACTTTAGTCTTAGGAATCTAAGTCAGTTCTTTATGTTTTCATGAAAAACACTTTCCCCAGCCCTAGATATGGCTTTACAATTTCCTTTCTTTCTCATTTTAAAACAAATATATATTCTTGGGGCTGAAGAGATTGCTCAGTGGTAAAAGTATATGTGGTGTTCTTGTAGAGGACTGGATTCAATTCCCAGAACCTACATCAGACAGTCACAACTGCCTGTAATTCCAGTTCTGAGGATCTGATGCTCTCTTTGGTATGGATGGATATTGCATGCATTCAACGTACATACAGATAATCAGGCGCGCACACACACACACACACACACACACACACACTTTTAAATTTTTAAATAGGAATATTTTCTTACAGAATTAATAGAAAAGAATTTTAAAAATATCCATTTATGGGCTGGTGAGATGGCTCAGTGGGTAAGAGCACCTGACTGCTCTTCCAAAGGTCCAGAGTTCAAATCCCAGCAACCACATGGTGGCTCATAACCATCCATAACAAGATCTGACTCCCTCTTCTGGAGTGTCTGAAGACAGCTACAGTGTACGTACATATAATAAATAAATAAATCTTAAAAAAAAAAGATGTTTAAAAAATATCCATTTATTTGTATTTATGAGAGTTCTGCCTGCATGGATATAAGTGCACAGTGTGCATGTCTGGTGCCCTGAGAGGCCACTAGGTTCCTCTGGGAGAACAGCACCCGCTCCTAAGCACTGGGTCATCTGTCCAGCTCTACAACAGAACTTCTATAGTTATTAGATATGGCTCTTTGTTGTTGCAGAAATCCCAGGTTGGATTACTAGTTCCTACATGGTGGCTTACAAAAGTCTGTGTTTTGTCCTTGTTTGTTTGTTTGTTTGTTTTAATAATTGTTCAACACAAAAGTTGCTGAAATATGGATATTTCCTATTACTTTATTTTTATTTTCTGCGTATGTGTTTATGTAACTGTATGACAGAAAAGGTCAACAGTTAACAGAGATTTGTGAAGCTCCTGATATGGCAACTGGGAAATGAACTCAGGCTCCCTAGAAAAGCAGCAAGTACTTCAAACAGTTCAGCACTACATTAATACTAAATTCCAAACCTGTAGAAAATGATTTTGTTTCTTTTCATATTCAGTTATTGATATGATTTTTTAAAAAATTAAATTATAAAGCTATGGGGGAAAAATGTCAAAAAGGGGGCCTAGGTGTGTGGCTAATTAACCAGGCACTCAGAGGGCCAAATCAGGAGGGATTCAAGTTTCCGATCAGCATGGGGAATCTAACAAAAACAAAGAAATTCATCATTTATTTCTCCCACAGTATTACTTTTCATCTCAACTGGGTCCTTCTTTGAATGTTAAAACATTAAATCATCAAAGAAAATTATGAAATTGATAGGAAAGGTACACACTTAGATCACTGTAGATATGGATTTCAAGTACTTTGTATTTAAAAATTCAACACTTGCTGGACAGTGATGGCGCATACCTTTAATCTCAACAGAGGCAGGCAGATCTCCGTGAGTTTGAGGCCAGCCTGGTCTAACAGAAGTACTTCAGGACAGCCAGGGCTACACAAAGAAACCCTGTCTCAAAAACAAAACAAAACAAAAAACAAACAATCCAACATTACAAAGAAAACCTATTTCTGTATTATTTTGAGATAGTCTTAAAGCCTATACAAGCTGTTTTCAACTCCCTGTGTAGCTGAGGGTGATCTTGATTCTCTTGCTTCCATCTAGCATGTGCCACCACACCCAGTTTTATGCAGACCCATAGACAAGTATTCAATAAACCAAGCTGCATCACTGTCACCACAGGTAAACATTTGTTGTGGAACTTTTACTTTTTAGATGTCTTGTTGTCCTACAATGTGCAAACTGTAAATTATAATCAGAGGATAAAATGCAAAGTGGTATATTGGATTCTGAGATATATAAATGTTTATTTTTGAAAACCTGTTTTGTAATGATAACAAATTACAAATGCATGAATTAGGATTTATTTTAGCATATATGGATGTTCAAACTTTTCATACTAGGTTTAAAAAATTGATATAACAGCCTAGATTTTTAGCCTTTGCATATAGCTAGCATAATCTAACTTAATTTTTTGATATTGTTACTTTAAAATTGGAATTCTTTTAGTGGCAAACTAAAAAGTGAAGCTCTTTTGTTTTATCATGGCAAGCTGCAAAAATGTTAGCTGTCCAGTTGCTTTTCTTTTGTTTTATTAATGCCTGTTACAGAAAGATCCAATACTTTTCTGAACTTTAGCTACTGGTTAGGAATATAAAGACTTATATAATCAACATTGTGACATTTATTTTTGTTCATCAAAGAGTTTAAATATGAAGCAAACTGCTGTCTTTGAGCCAAAAGATACCCTTAACTACTGCATGAATGATTTTCTTAAAACTAAGTGTGTATGGGGCTCGAAGTTGATTTGAATATCTTCTACACTTGCTATCCACTTGATATTGCTGAGGCTGGCTGTCTTGCTGATCCAAGAGCTCTTTGCTTTTGCTAGTCTGGCTAACCATACTCTCTAGGAAATTCCTGTCTGCATCCTGTATGTCAGAATTACAGGGGGGCTGTCATGCCTGCCTAGCTTTTATATGGGCTCAGGAACTTGGCCTCCAGTGTTTGGACTTGAACGGCAAATGCTATATCTGTTGAGCCACACCTATAAAAGATTGTGGTAGTGTGCGTACACACACAAACAAACTGCTTAAAAAACAAGTCTTATTAATAGTTTTAATTCTTTTAATACATGGTTGTTGATTTTTGTTTTTCTTTCCACAAAGAAATCTAAATTCCAAGAACCCCAAGAATAAAGATGATTTCAATCTTTAGAGGATTCATTACAGACCAAGGTAATTCTACTTACTGAAATCTTATTTTACAATGCCATTCTGTAGGGTAAGACTAAGCACCTGATAGTTCTGCAGCAGGATGAGACTGAGGTAGAACTCGCTGAAGGCCAGCTTAAGGTCTTTAATATTCCTATGTTGGACACGCTCCTCATGGGACAGGTGGAACACTGGCTTTCTGCGTTGTCGCAATGTTGTGACACCACTGCTTTCTTTCTGCACATCCAGTGATGACTGAAGCTCATTCTGAAGTGTAGCAAACCTGCGCTGAGCCTCTGCCAGCTTCTCTATAAGGAAAGAGCATTATCCAATCAGGTTAAAGATATATATGCAAACAAAACACCCATATATATAAAGCTTTTTTAAAGTCTAAAAATAAAATAAAATAAAGTGTATTCATCTACTAATCTTGTTTTATAAAAGTGATAAACAAACTCAATTTTGATCATTTTTATTTTATTGAATTCTAAATTTTTCTTGATTATACTAACTTGGTTCCTGAGAATTTCTAGGGAAAACATTATAAAGATATGTAGAATATAATAAGAGAAAGCATTTTGGCTCAAAACCTGCACATTCTACCTCAAACTTCTCTCCCTGGGAAGTTGTTTCTGCATCCTTTGTTTTCATAGATAAGACAATGTAGAGTCACTAAAAAGAGTACAACTATTATGAATTTGGAAAACAGTTTGTAGTTCTCAATAAGTTAAACATGGAATTTACCATGTGATCAGCAACAATGATCCTAGGAATACATCGAACAGCACTGAACATAAAGTACCCACACAAAACCTTGATACATAAATAAACACGTCCTATCACCCAAATGTCTATCAGTTGATGAATGGGTAAACAAAGGTAGTGTGCTGCATGTACAAACATATATGCAGAATGCAGTCTCAGCCATACAGAAAAGTCAATCTCAGACTCCACTTCCATGAACTGCCCAGAACAAGGACACCACAGAAACACAAGCACATGAGCAGCAGGGAAGGAGAGCAGTGGAGTGGGTACCAGCCGGAACAAGGGGCAGCACGTCCTTAAGGGTGACAAGAATGCTCTGGATTTAGATAGGGATGATTTACAACACTGTGCCCATACTTAAATTACACATTCTAAGAGAGTAAACGCTGGGGCTAAGGATACAGCCCAGTTAGTAAGGTGCTTGCTGTGCGTGCATGAGGCCTAGGATTTATCCCCAGCACTTGAATAAATAAATAAATAAATAAATAAATAAATAAATAAATAAATAAATAAAATAAATAACAAAACTGATTTTGTGTGTGTTGTGTATCTTATTTTAAAAGAGCCATGTAAGATACATTTCTGAAGGTCCACCAAATGGCTAGAAGCACTTGCTGCCAAACCTGACAACCAGAGTTCAATATCCAAGACCCATATGGTGGGAAAAAAGAACTCCTCCAAATTATCCTCTGACTGCCACAAACCCACTGAGGTACACACTGGTTCTACAGCTTCATACACAAACAGGTCTGGAATCAGAGCTTGAGGCTATACTTGCTGTGTCACCAAACCTCATCACTTCTCTACAAGTTTTTCAAAACCACACTAAAACCAATGCACTGTGTGTTAAAAACTAGACTATTTCTGGATAGGTGCATTTTTGTTAGACGTATATAGTTGTACCTCAGTAAAAGGACTGGTTTCATGACCCCAGATCTGCAAGTGTTTCTACCAGATGGAGTAATACTTACTTTAAGATGACCTACACAAACGTCCATATACTTCAAGTCACCTTTCAGTTAATTATATTCATACAGCCTTTTCAACTCTGGGTCACAATCAGATGGTATTATATAGGTGAATATGGGGTTTTCAAAACATCTGGCAACATTAAAAGCTTTCTTAACATGTAATTTAAGAAATTTAATTCAAAATCAAGAAAGACAATCAAGCAGTAGTTAGTTTGATAGTGCTCATCCAGGGTACATTTCACAACTTCATTTGAGCCTTGATTGTGAATACACAAATGCACTCAGCTCTGAACCAAGACTACTTATATGTTATGAAATACGGTGCTTTTTCTGTATATACAAGGTTTCCTGCTCCTTGAATCACAATGATGGAATTACAGGAAAGACTTTCAGTATTTTCCTATCACCATCCCTCTAAGTATTGTGTAAGTATCAAAACAGTGTCTATTTAGGTTGTACTGTTTGAATGTTCAATTTCCTATGATCTCCTTCTGTCATAGACACATGAGTATGTAGGTGCAGAAAGTAAAGACAAAAGCCCTTTACTATTTCTTCAACATCACTGCTGGTATCTTCAGAAGCACAACTATCAATTTTTTAAATGTTTATGTTTTTGAAATTAAAATATAATTACATTGTTTTCCCCTCCCCTTTGCTCCCTCCTACTCTTCCCACATACACCCTTTCTACCTTAAATTCATGGCTTCTATTTCTTTAACCATTCATATAGCTGTCTGTCTGTCTACCTATCTTCCTAAATATATTATAACCTGCTCATCACAAACATTATATCCTAAAGCCAGTGCTGTATATGTACATGAACATTATCTTACAGTCTTTATTTATTATATTGTGAGTGTGTATGACTTGTGTGTGTGCACACCTGGAGGATAGAGGAAAACTCTGTGGAGCTGGTTCTCTTCTTCCACTCCTATGTGAGTAGTGAGCATCGACCTAAGGTCCTGAGGCTTGCATTGCTAAGTGGCAGACACTGAGGCACCTTAGTAGTCCTAGAAATATCCACATTATAAGTTAAACTTAAAATAATGCTATACACTAGAGCTAGTATTTATTTGAGATTATGAGTAATATTTTTATTTCAGGGTGAGACACTCTCTGTCATGGATAAGTGGCTGAATTTGAACAGAAGAGGTAAGGCACAGACAGCAGTGCTGCAGTCTGCTACAGAACAGGATATGCAGGACAGCCACTCTTGCAGGACTTACCTTTAAAAACTGTGATAGTGTGAAAAAAAATCTCAGCTTAACTGAAAATCAATTTTTAGCTGTGGAGACCATGAAATTAACCTAATAGTGAACATGCAGCAAGCTAAAATAAGCTACTACGATACTAAAAGTATGTCCTTGTGTTACCTGAAACTCTGTATTTAATCCCAAAACTTAAAAACTGCTACATGACGAAAGATCTTGTGTTATCTGCTGCTATTAAAAATGAATATATGGGGAAAATATATGGTTATGAAATTACTAAAATTTTCTTACCAAGTAATGCTGCTTCTTAAAAACCTTATGGACTTTGTAATGACCGATAAGATCAGTTTCTTACTGGCATTTGGACAACCCAAAGTTTGCAATTCGTTAGATGAAACATCAATTCTGACACAATATAATTGTTTCTTTATGTAGGTACGTTTAAGAAGGAAGTATATGTGAGGAATTATTCTTTCGCCACCCTTTAGGAAAGGTGGATATCACTTTAAAGTTGATATCACGATATCTATCACCTAACATTTCCATTCACGAATAGAGTTTTTTACAGTGAAAATATGGTACTTGTGTCTGTATAGATGGTACTGGAGCAACACCGAAAGAGACAGTGAATTTGTATCAAAAAAGAAAAAGCAGCTGGTGCACTGAGCACACACGGTTACTCAGTACTTCTCCCAGGGAGCCACTCACAGCCCAGAGTACCAGGTAGACGACGTGTTTTGTGATATCAGAAAAATCATTAACTTCATTAAAAGCTGCCTGAATGGTAGCTCATTTTAAAACCTTTGCTTGAAAGTTTTCCTAAACAGTTAAAAAATAGAATAGGGTTAAAGAAGACTCTTTAGGGGGGAATAAAATAGTCATAAGAGACACATGGAGGGAGGGAAACGATTGGGAGAGGAATGGAGGGGGAATGGAGGGATTCAGAGTCAGGTGTGGGGAGGGACAGGAGGGATGGCCAGAAGGCCATGAGAATGAATGGAAATCTGCATCTGGCAGGGTGGGGAGGTGGGGGACATCTCCAGGACAAGACAGAGACCTAGATAAGAGAGGCACCAAAGAAGCAATGGGGCATCCTTAGCTGTGACTCACAGTATTGGAGATATGGAACCTGAAGAGGCCACCTCCTTTTAGCCAGGCAGAAACCCTAATAGAAACACCAACCCACCCACAAAACTTTCATTCCAAAATTTATCCTGTCTATAAGAAATGCAGGGACAGGGGATGGAGCAGAGACTGAGGGAATGGCCAACCAATAACTGGCCCAACTAGAGACCCATTCCCATGGGCAAGCACCAGGCCCTGACACTAATGATCCTCTGTTATGATTACAGACAGGAGTCTAGCAGGGCTGTCTTCTGAGAGGCTCCACCCAGCAGCTGACACAGATGCAGACACCCACAGCCTGAGGATGTGGATGGAGCTTGAGGACTCTTAAGGAAGAACAGGAGGAAGGATTGTGGGCCCAGGAGGGGATAGGAACTCCATAGGATGACCAACATAGTCAACTAACCTGGACCCTTGAGGCTCAGAGTCTGAACCACCAATCAAAGAATACAGGGACTGGACCTAGGTCTCCCAGTATATATGTAGCAGATGAGCAACTTGGTTTTCATATAGCTTCTGAACAACTGAAACAGGCGGTGGGGGGCAGGGGCCGGTCCCAAAAGGTGTTGCCTGTACATGGGATATGTTCTTCAAGCTTGGCTGCTTTGTCTGGCTTCAATGGGATAAGTGCCTAGCCTCACAGAGACTAGTGCCAGGGTTGGGGGACACCTGGGGGCCCCCACACACTCAGAGGCAGATAGGGAAGAATTGTGGGAGAGGGTAACTGGGAGGGGGACAGTGAGTAGGATGTAAAGTGGATAAGTTAAAAAAAAAAGATTCTTTAGGAATGCATGTACTTGAGGCTACAAACACAGCCTGGATGGGCACAAGATAGCCAGAGACCAATGAGCAAGTAAGCATGTGGTGGAGAGATGGGAGAGACAGAGAGAGCAAAGGTTTATGTACTATGAAGAGAGGCTGAACTGGAAACACAACAGTGGTGAAGAACAGCCTGACAGGAGTAGTCTGTGCTACTGTCTGAGGCCATGGTGATGTCTGGGCCCATGTTGCCACCGAGGGCCATGTCTGGGTCCATGGCCTTGCCACAGCAGGGGTCTGTGTCAATGTCTGTGGCCTTTACCACCAAAGTTCCATGTAGACGTCAGTAGTCTGAGCTGCCACCTGGAGCCATGTTGCTGTCCTAATGCTGAGCTAAGCTTACTCTAATGGCATGAGCATGGGAGAGCTGGACCAGGCCCCTGCCTGGGAAGTGCAGAAGAAGTGGCCCTGACGGCATGGGTGTAGGAGAGATTGTCAGCCCCTCAATGTAGTGGCTTGGTGTGAGACGGCGGGTCCCAACACTTGACTCTTAGATGAGGTGGCCCTGCCCCTCACCTGAGCAAAGAGGAAGAGCTGGCTCTGGTGGCATGAATGCAGGAGAGCTGGATGGCTGACCAACTCAGCTACCTTCCATGCCCAGATCCAGGACACCGAGCTGGCCCACCCCAACATCTACCCCATCTATGAGCTGCTGGAGCTTGTCAAGGGGTCAGCCCTGCAGATCCAAAGCCGCAGGGTCTTCATGACACAGGGCGACAACAGGATATCCGAGGAGTCCCAGTGAGGATCCAGTATTGAAAGCGTAGCAGAAGCCAGAGGCCTCAAACAGACCAGTGACTCACTGGAATGAACATTTGCAAGTAAAGATGTGTGGACAGACGGGTGTACTGTGGACACATCCCAGCGTCCACATGAGAAGTTGCCTGTTTGTTTTTTAATTTTTTGTTTTCTTCCAGGAGGAGGGGGAGTTGCAAGGGTATAGGGTTCATATAGAGGGACTGGGGTACATAACGTGAAATTCACAAAGAATCAATAAAAAGTTTTTGAAAAGCTTTGGAAGTATTTACAGAAATATCTTGAAGTGTTTAACTGAAAATAAATTTCCCAACTATCTAAAGGAAGAGTTATAATTAACTGATCATTTGAAATGTCTGGAGACAGTTTTAAGAACTTTAAATTTTGGTTATAAAACAATTATGTTGTTCTACACACTAAGAAGAGGAAATAGATACAATGTCCTACCCCCAAGTCAGAAGTCATTTGCAACCGACGCTGAGAAAAGGACAATCTGTTTTCTCCAAAGGAGAATCAACCACAATGATAACAACACACAATGGTATATCAATCACACTCCAGGACAGGCTAACACAAAACACACTCCATGTTTTTTTGTGTGCTTTTTTTTTTTTTTTTTTTGAGACAGAAACAGATAGACAGACATTTGTTATTTTTTTGAAACAGGGTCTTTCTCCATGTAGTCTTGGCTGTCCTGGATCTTGTTATGTAGACCAGGCTGCAAGAATTCATATTTTTAAAATATCATTAAACTAATTTTGGTTTGAGATTAAGAAAATTTTCTAACAATTTCTAGGATAGCCCTTATAAAACTGCTACCATTGTTTATTACACATGTGAAACAAGTCATTGTCATTGTTGACAATTATTAGGTTACTATAAATTATCATTAAAGACAATTATAAATTGTTGATAAGTACTGAAAAATTTTAAGGCTGCTCTATTTCCTATAGTATCAAAGAATGAGCCAAGATTCAATTCTTTAGAAAAAGGTAAGTAAGCACATTCTTCGCACTAGCATGTGAATCTGTATTCATCCTTAATGAATCAGAGTATTGTTTTAAGATCTATTTATTATTTATTACCAGTAAATGTGTTATCTGTTATCAAATTTTCATAAGTCAAGTAAAAATTTGGGAAATAAAAAGGTATCATGAGTAGAAAAAAGTTTTAAGTTCTGATTTATAATATTAATATAATATAAATGTTTGTTATAGTGCACTGTTTAGAGAATGAGATGCCATGGTCTCATACATGCTACTCACGTGCTCTACCACTGAGCTATGCCTTTCGCTTTCCTGATTCCTTTCCTAAATATATTGGTTGATTCAGAGATGCAGAATCAATTGTTATGGAAGGTCAATTACTTGATAAAATAATTGTAACTTACATTTTAAGGTCATAATTTAATATATGGAACTAGGCATATTTGTGTTAAAATCTTTGCTATTAGCTCTTAAAATTTTAGTTCAGTTTATTTCTTCAACTCTTGTTAAGCTTTTAAAGGTGGAATAAAGCTATAACAACTCTCCTACAAAATACTTGTAAAGATTAAGTGAATTGTAAAATGCCATGGAACATAGTTAGCACTTGGCAAACAATGGTGACTAGACAGTAACAATACCACGGGGTTCTCTATGACCCATGCCCGCAGAGTGCCGGCCTTCTTAGACACTGAGATGATTGTACATGCTGCGGTTATTGTACGTACTGCAGTGAGGATTTAGTGTTCTGTAGTCTCTGGCTCTGCTGCTTCCTTTGCATGACTGTTTCTCAGAAGTTATTTCTACTGGATGCCGCCAAGATTTACCTTTATCCTTAACTACCTGACTTTCATTTTCATATGCTTGATAATTTATTTTTCATGTATGTCTGATGATTTTAAACTTTATTAAAAACTAAAATCAGATTTTACTGCTCCTTCCAAATTAATTTAACCCATCCTTATAGCTCCATTTTTCTGAGATCCGCTTATAGATCTAAGTGATCACTCTCTCCATCTCTAAAACCAAATACATTCTCTTTCAGGAGGCCTAGAAAGATCCCTTCAGTGGATATTGTAGGAAGTGAGTCACTGAAGAAAGCACCTGCATCAGTGAAGGGCTCTGAGTCTGCTCTCCACCACAGAATAGGCACATTCATCAGAGATGGACCCATCATGGCTCTCTCAGTAGCATCAAAAAGACTCTGGAATAGAAGGGCCAGGTGGTAGCATATAACCCCTCAAAACAAACTAGCTGTGCTTATCATAAAAGGCAACTGGGTGAATCACTAATGAGAATGGTTCAACCCATAAGATTTTTAGCTGTGATTAATTGATCAAGGTTTTTCTTAGGAATCAAACAATAGACAAACTATTAGAATACTGCTTGATCACTATACAGTCTAGTGATAGACAGCCGAGGTTAGTCAACTGAGCACCCAGAGCTAATTCACACACAATGAAACCCCTGACTGAAATACAGCAAGTTGCCCGCTCTTGTCATTTCCAATATACCTACCCCTGACTGTATTCAGGGCTCGTGTTCTCTCTCTCCTCTCTCTCTCTCTCTCTCTCTCTCTCTCTCTCTCTCTCTCTCTCTCTCTGTCTCCCTCCCTCTCTCCCCCCCTCCCTCCCTCCCTCCTTTCTCTACTTCCTAGTATTGGGGAGTT
>NC_034594.1:128313074-128313229 GCF_900095145.1 Mus pahari
CACTCAGGGCTATGAATTTTCCTCTTAGGACTGCCTTCATTGTGTCCCATAAGTTTGGGTATGTTGTGGCTTCATTTTCATTGAACTCTAAAAAGTCTTTAATTTTTTTCTTTATTTCGTCCTTGACCAAGTTATCTCCTTAAGAATTTTATGAT
>NC_034594.1:128313240-128336210 GCF_900095145.1 Mus pahari
CCACCCACAAGGGGCCTCTCCCCCTTGATCACTAATTGAGGAAATGTCCCACAGCTGGATCTCATGGGGGCATTTCCCCAACTAAAGCTCCTTTCTCTGTGATAACTCCAGCTGTGTGAAGTTGACACAAAGCTAGCCAGTACAGTCATCATTGGGAAGAGAAGCCACTTGGTCTTGCAAACTTTATATGACCCAGCACAGGGGAATGCCAGGGCCAAGAAGTGGGAGTGGGTAGGTAGGGGAGCAGGGGTGGGGGTGGGAGGGTATAGGGAACTTTCAGGATAGCATTTGAAATGTAAATAAAGAAAATATCCAATAAAAAATATTAAAAAAACAAAACAAAACAAAACAAACAAACAAAAAAGGAGTGACGAGGAGAGAAGTCCACTTCTCATTTAGAGAAAATGCTCTCAGATTGTCCCTATTTATAATATTGGTGATGTATACGTCTGCCATATGCCTCCTTCACTGTGCTGAGGTAGGATCCTTCTATTGCTAGTTTGTTTCACTCAGGGCTTTAATAATGAAGGGAGGTTTAATTTTATTAAAGGATTTTTTTTTTTACATTTATTGAAATGATCGTGTGATTTAGGGCTCTTGATTCTATTTATATGCTACTGAAACATCCTTGCATTCCTGGAATGAAACTAACTTGATCATACATGAACTTTTAAATGTACTGGTGAATTTGGCTTCAAGTATTTTACTGAAGATATTCACAGTTATGTTCATCTTGTAAATTGGGGTTCCTCATATTTAAAACTCCCCTCTTTCCCCATGGTCTTTCAATTGTGAAAACCTTTTTCTGCAAATATAAATAATTGCCCTTTAAAAATTAAACAAAATGGGGGCTGAGAGTTGGCTCAGCAGTTAAGAGCACTGACTGCTCTTCCAGAGGTCCTGAGTTCAAATCCCAGCAACCACATGGCACTCACAACCATCTGTAATGGGATCTGATGCCCTCTTCTGGTGTGTCTGTAAACATCTACAGTGTACTCATATATATAAAGCAAATAAATAAATCTTTAAAAAAATAAACAAAAACATACAGTAAAAAATAAAAATAATTTATTCAGGTTTTCAACAACTGAAAATAGCTTCTTGCTTTTTTAAAATTTAGTTGTCTTCAGATACACCAGAAGAAGGTATCAGATCTGATTATGGATGGTTGTAGGCACCATGTGATTGCTGGGATTTGAACTCAGGACCTTTGGAAGAGTTAGTCATTGCTCTTAACAGCTGAGCCATCTCTCCAACCCTGGCTTCTTGCTTTTAATAAGTAGAATTAATTTGACTATTTTATAAGCAAGTATATGTTGGCTTAGGAAGGTTAAAATTGTTTTTTAAAATCTTAAAAGTAAACAAAAATAAAAACTTAAGGTTAAAAATTTCAAAATGTAATCAGTTGATGGAACTAACATTTTGGGGGGGGGGGTTCAAGACAGGGTTTCTCTGTACAGCCCTGGCTGTCCTAGAACTCACTTTGTAGACCAGGCTGGCCTCGAACTCAGAAATCCGCCTGCCTCTGCCTCCCAAGTGCTAGGATTAAAGGTTGTGCCACCACTGCCCGGCTAGAATTGGCATTTTTATTATTGTATTTAGTTTTGGCTTTTTGATATGATTAGAAAGACACAAAATTGGGAGGTATTGGAATGTTTGGATCCTGAAGTCACTTAAAGGCTGACCATTTTTAGGTATTAAGTAATTGGTGAGATCTAAGTGGCTGAAGGTGAGCTAATAAAAATAAGCTCAAAGAGGTGACATACAGATAGTCTGAGACAAGCTTGGGTAAACAGTGAGATCTCCTCTTACTCCTTACCAAAGCTCATGTGTTACTTATGGTTTCTCCTGGGCTTGAGTGTCTGAGGACTGCAGTCTATAAGACAATCTGCAGTGCAGGAAGCAGCTAAATAGGGAAGAAAGTGATACTGCCTCCAACAACTACCAAGTTGTATTTCTGCCAATCATGTTTTCATATTACCATTTCCTGACCTGACAGAAATTCAGTCAGTGACTATCAATTTATCCCAATGGTCCTGCCAATACACACAGATAAGTTATTAACCCATAGCATCCAAAAGAATTTAATAATAGCTAATCCAAAATAACTTTTGAAAACTGTCCTACTCAAAGATATCATGTTTTAAACTGAATCTTGCAACCCAGTATGGGTCAAGACTGATGTTCAAAGCCAATTGGGTTGGCTGTAGTGGTACATGCCTTTAATTCCAACACTGGGAAGGTAGAGTTAGTCCAATCTTGTGAGTTCAAGGCCAGCATGGCCTATATAATAGCAAATTCTAGCCAGTTATACATTATCTTAAAACACAGATATACAGACACACCCTTGCACAATTTAGTAGACTATAATCAGCATCTTAAAAATCGATCAGAAAAAGAAAAGTATAAAAACAGAATAGATTAAAAGCAGATAAAATACTGTTTGATTAAAAAACATTTAAATTATTTAAACATTTGTATATTCGTACTCAGAGGTACATTTAAGTACACATAAAATATGAAGGTGTAGTGGTGCATGCCTTTAATCCTGGCAGAGGCAGGGTTATCTCTGAGTCTACAGAGTCTCTGCCTCCCGAGTGCTGGGATTAAAGGCGTGCGCCACCACGCCCGGCATGAGAAACCCTGTCTTGAAAAAGAAAACTCAGCAACAAAAAAAAGATTATGCTTAATCATAAAGTAGATTTTTTTCTATAACTCAAAATTATCCACTGCTAAGAATAGATATTTATTTTTCTTTGTAAACTAGGAAACACTATCCATTGTAACACAAACTACAATCTGTTAGTGTTTAGATTTGATCAGGGATGCCTTCTAAAAACATCACGGAGAAAGAAAAATGTTAGTAGACCTGACCTTACATGCTTTTCATTTACAGCCTGAGATCTTACCTAAAAGCATTTACCTAATGTAGAAATACTCTTTCCAATTTTCTTACTTCTATATCATGGTAACCAAAATACCAGACAAAAACAGGAGGCAAAATCTGTCCTGGCTCAAGGATTCAGATTTGAGCCCAGCAGTGGTTAGAGTGGCAGAGGCTGCCGGCATCACCCAGAACAAGAAGTAGAGAAAGTAGAATACAACCAAGGGCCAAGGCTAACGGTCAAAAGCCCACCTCCAGGGCCTGTTCTGCTATCCAAGATCCACCTCCCGAAGGTTCCACAACCTCTCAAGACAATACCCCCACTCAGGAACAAAGGGTTAAAAACAAGCTTGTGAAAAGCAGTTCAGATCCAAACCACAGACACCTCCCACAACAGCTGCCCTTCTCTGTTACCACAGCTGGTTCTTTCTTGACCTTCCAGATCCCAACTGGAAATCGCATGTGTCCTTGGGATACTGCAATTCTTTCTGCACAATTCTCTCTTGAAGACCTACCCATTTTCGTGCTTTCAAATGTGCTGGGACATATGGTCATAGATGCTTACGTTGGGATTTACTAATGTGGAGGAGAACAATTCTGGGTAAGTATGGCCAAGAGAAAGATGTGTCAGAGTAGAGGGGAACCCAAAATGGACTGTCCACACAGGTTATTAAGTCACCAGGGTTATGTTGAAAGTTGAGATAAAGCTTTAAATGGGTGCCAGGCACGGTGGTGCACACCTTTAATCCCAGCACTCGGGAGGCAGAGGCAGGCGGATTTCTGAGTTTGAGGCCAGCCTGGTCTACAAAGTGAGTTCCAGGACAGCCAGGGCTATACAGACAAACACTGTCTCGAAAAACAAACAAACAAACAAACAAACAAACAAACAACAACAACAAAAAGGTTTAAATGGGAGCTGGACATCTCCATTCTCAGAGAGCAACCAAGAGTTCAGAAGCAAACTCTGTAAGATGTCCAAAGATCCATTTTGCAGGAGACTTAGCAGTGCTGATGTTGAAATACAATGGCACCTAAAAGAATGATGGATCTAGCCTTTAGGGTTTTGGCACCTCTCCATCCAATCTCCCACTGTGCCATAAAAAGAGTAATCAGGCCCATCTGAAGGCTGTCGAAAGAACATCTAAATAAGATGCTTCCAAAAACTGTACACAAACTAGAAAGAAAAAACAAACTAATAAAGTCATGTGAACAGTCATCCCTGGACTAACCCATACTAAGGGGGGGGGGTTGTTGTTGTTGCTTCTGTTTGTTTGTTAATGAGTATGACAGTACTAAGACTTTAAAAGGAATTCCCAGAGTAGGTAATTCAAAGCAGGAAGGGGTAAATTCAGTAATGTACAGCAGATACAGGATGAAATCTCCCTGAACTCAGAAAACCATCTAATTATCAACTAGGCTCCACCAGATTTGTGATGCCTAAGGCAATGCTCTAGGCAATCCATTATAAGGACATTGCTTTACTAATCTCTATTTGAAGTTCATTAAAACACAAACTTTAAACATGCTACATATATAAAAATAGAAGTTAATACTTTTTTCTCAAACTCCAATATCACTTTGCAGATGACACTCTGGGGACCAGTGCTTTAAAGGGATGCAGATAGTGTTTTAGCCAATGAAAGGGCATAAAGTTAACCTAAGCAATAATCTGGAGGTGGCAATAAACCTTATAAAAAGATAAAATAAAACTTATAACTCTGAAGGTCTTAAAACTGTAAGAGAACCTAGGCAACTTCATATAAATTATAAACACTGAGGTGCCAGACATGTCCTTAGTCCAACCAAACAAATCCATTATTGCAGCAGAAGCTAGCATAAGGTAGCTTCAAATGACACTGAACAAATCTGAGGACATCACAGAATGTTTCTTCTCCTTGTGACTACTCACCTGAATAAAATGTGTTGATTTTGGCAAGTTCCTTTTCACAGGTTTGGAAAAACTTTTCTTCAAACTTGGCAAAATATCTCTTAACTGTATCCTCATCTGTAACTGAAAAGCAAGAAAAACATTCAAATTTAGGGCAGAAGGCCAGCTGGGGAAAGCAGGGTAAAAATAAGATTAGTTTTCTTAGTCTTTGGAACTGCAAGTAGATGCCTGTATGTAAGCACCTGGAGTGGAAAGAGGCTAAGGCAGGCACAAAGGGAGAGACTTCTGGAGGCAGTTAATCAAGAAGGTTCAAGGGCTAGCAGATGAAATGAGTAGAATTTAGTTAATCAAAAGGAAAATTAAATGTTTCAAGAGAAGAAGAAAAAAACAATGAAGATATGAAGAAGAGAAAGTGCAGCATGTTTCTGGGAAAATCGGTTAGATTTGTGTTTTATGTTATGCCGGCATTCACTTATTTGTATTTTAGCTGTACAGAGAAGTGGTATAGTCTAATGGTCCACAGTTTTGGTCAGAAGCATCCCAGTAACATAATGACTCAAACAAGTCACCTGTACAGTGGGTAAATGACAGCTGACACCTTCAGGTCAGAGGGTGACTCCTAGAAATGTCACCTAGTCACTTTGTGTGTTGATATGGCTTGTCAGATCTTTCTGTCTTCTGGGATCATAAATATCTGTATCATAAATCTAGATATTTTAAAAACATCAAGTGGGCCAATGATATATGTCTTTCTGTAAGCTAGATCTACTTTGTGAGTTTTGTCCTAGAACTTACAAACTATTAAATCTACTGGAAATGCAGAATAAAGAGCTTCAGGGGCCTCCAAGAACATTTTTTTTCCATGTAAAATTTGCCTAAACTTTCAGATGTTAACCAAAATATAGAAACTTTCCATTTTTGGACCTAGAGTACCTTAACTTTAGATATATAGAAAAAGAGTAGGCTCCTTTCCATCCCCAAACTCCTAGAATGTTAGTGCATTCCCAGAAATCTTTAAATATTCAACCTGTGTAAAAATAAATGAAATGTCACTTCCCTAAGAAACATGATACATACACAACACACACACACACACACACACACACACACACACACACACACACACACACCCTCAGCACTACAAATACTTTAAAGAGAGATAAAGGGCCTAACAGTTTTAAAGGGTTGTCATATCTGACCTCACACAGTGAGATGGCTCAGTGAGCAGAGATGCTGGCCACCAAGGCTGAGAGTTCCTGTGGTACAAACAGTGGAGAGAGAGCAGACTCTTCCCAAGCTGTCTACAGCTAGCAAGTGTGTTCCTCCTAAATAAATAAGTATAACAAAAGGACCTTTTAAAGGTTATCAAATCTATTCATTGAATTTAAGTCTAAGCATACGTGGATAGTTGTATTGATTCTTCAAAAATACACGGATGACTACTTTATGTTCTCAGGTAAACGTAGCAATTAAGGTTTAACAAAGGCTAGCTGCTCAAGGCCACTGAGAATCATTTTCTTTTCAAAGCATAAAGCAGGCCCCAGCTTTTTAAGGAAGCTGACCCTGAGTTAAGGAAATTCCATGGTAACAGATGCTATGCTTAGAATAGCATCTTGCACCAATTAATTGAAAATAAGAGCAATAAATTATTTTCCTATATTTTTCATTTTAATTTTACTACCTATTGTTAAAAAAGAAATCCCCAAAGCAGGGAGGAGCTTGGTTATATTTCCTGTGCTTCTCTACTAACATTAAGATAAAGTAGCAAAGTCCAGCAAGGTAATTTAAATATAGCTTCTATTCTTAAGGATAATCTTAAACACATTAAAGTTTATATAGAAGTTATATATTCAGGAATATCAACTATGTAAAATATTGCCAAGGACTTAGAAACAAAAATATCCATCTATGCATTAATGTGAACATTCTGCTTTTTTACTTCAACAGCTATTTCATCTAAAATACCAGCAGTCTGTTATCTCTATTCACATACAACTTAACCGCCATGAATCATAACAGAATACTGTAAGGTTTCAGCAACACAGGGAAGTCAAAGCTGAGGGTAAAGAGGAGACACCGTAAAGAACAACAGCAAAGGCAGCTGTGCAGAAGAAATCCATGGACACCGCTGCTGTCATTCTCTAGGATTCAAAGACCTGATCCACACAGGAACTGGAGGCAAACCACAGGTAGAAGATTAGGAAAAGACAGAAAGAACAGAGACCCAAACAGACTTGTACATAAAAGAATGGATTATACAGAAGTCTCTCATAAACACTACACAAAATATGGAAACTATAAATAAATGATTAACACATCTACAAAATGAAGTATTTCTCTTTAAAAATGCCATAAGTGCAGTAAAAAAAGAAGTGGGAGAGGAAATTTTATATGTGCAGCATTTGATAAAAGATTTATATTCAAAATTTACACTCCGAGTGGGGAAATGGTTTGGCAAGTAAGAACACTTGAGTTCAGATCCCCAAACCCCAAGCAAAATTTATTTTAGAAAATGTTTATAAGTCAATATTAAAATTATTTTTAATTTCTTAATAAAAATGGGCCAATTAAAGCAATTCATAAAAAATGACAAGCGGCCACACAAAAAAAATTGAAAGGAGGCTCAACATTAAAATTCCAAATAAATTCAAGATATAAAATATAAAATGAAATTTCACTGTCAGATTGGGAATGATTTTAAAATAGCAATGTGGCTTTGGCAATGATAAGGGTAAATCAACACTCTCGCTCCCTGTCGATAGCTATGTGAATCTGTAGTCTCTTTAGGAAGATAGTTTGGCAGTAGTTATCAAGATGATGAGTATGCTCAATCCTAAGTATATATGACTTTTGGTCAGTTGTGTCAGATAAGGCTGAGTATCTCCTTCCCAGCTAACAACCACCAGAAACTCATTAAAGAAGATGATGAATGCAAGCTTTGTACTATCTATGAAAACTGAATGGCCACAGAATTAACTGTTGATGCTCTGGCTGAAGACTGGATGGGTTGTGTGGTCCAAATCAGTGGTGGGAATGACAAACATAGTTTTCCCATGAATCAGGGTGTCCTGACCCACAGCAGAGTGTGCCTGCTGCCAAGACGGGCATTTTTGAAATAGACCAAGAAGAACTGGAAAGAGGAACCACAATCTGTTTGTGGATGTCAACTGAATGTTCTTAACTTGATTATTGTTAAAACAATAAAAACAAAAATATGAGAGATAGCTATCCTAGGGCTTTGCCTAGGTGGATAAAGCCCCCAAAGAGCCTGCAGAATCTAAGATGTACTCCAATGTTGTCTGAAAGACCTTAAACAAAAAAGGTAAGATGTCCAGGACCAAAGCAACTGAGTAAGGTTCGTCTTGTTACTCCATGTGTCCAGCAACCAGGTGCTGTCCAAGAGAAGTATGCACTCTTAACCTCTCCTCAGCCCTAGGACTGATACTCTTACAAGAAGAAAAAGGCACCAGAGAACTCCCTCCTTCCTATCATACGGTGGAAAGGCAATGTTATGGACTGTTTCTGGAAGCCAAAAAGCTTCACCAGAATCCAAGCCTTGCAGTATTTTGATCTTGATCTTTGAGCCTTTAGAATGATGAGATCGTAAATGTCCTTTGCTTATACTGCCTAGCCTATGACCTTCTGTAATAGCAGCCTGAGTAGACTTATTGAGTCAGATGTGTCCTAAGCTCAAAAATTAGTCACAACCCCACACACAAACACTAAGCTCAATTCAAAGAGAGCTAGCATGAAAAAAGTACAAATCTTGGTAAGACATCAATATACCCTATGCTGACTAGCATTAACATAACAGGAAAAAAGTGAAGTGTGCAAAAAAAAAAAAATAGAGGAGCAATGAAGAATGCTTCAGAGAACGCTGCTGGAGAATTCCTTTCACTCAGGGTTAAGCAGTCAATTATGCTAACACACAGAGTTTGAGTTCTACATTTGTACAACTGTTATAACTACACATTTGTGGGTGACAGACAATTTTTCATCCAGCCCGCCATGCTCTTTAAGAATACCAATCAAGGCAAACAACCACCGTTGCTCAAAATTCACCATCTAGTAAGTGCTTTACAACCACTCTCAGGAAGATTTTAATTTTATACCAAAGAAGTCGTTTAATCTTTCAATGCAGTACCTGGGTTAGCTAGATCAATACGAAACCTCTCCAGCCCAACTTACAGCTTCTATGAACTGCATTTCATTTCTGGTATTTCATAAAATGGTTATGATATTCTTACACAAAGAGCAGCCCTAATTTCCAGATCTGTGAGATACCTAGGCTATGGACTTGGCCTCCATTATTTAAGTCCTATGTCAAACATATTATCAGCATGTGCTCCATATATATTATCTCTGAAATGTAAATGTTGAAACTATATTAATGAGGATGATTTATTTTGCGATGATTTATTAATGTTCAAAGTCAACAACTGATGAGGGAGTGGCTCGAAGGATACAGCCACACAAGCCTGAGGACTGACGCTTGGGTCCCGAGCCCAAGTAAAAGCTTGGAGAGTATGAATACTGCTTTTTACCACAGCACCTGGGGACAGAAAAATAAGATCTCTGGGGCAAGCTGGCTACCAAGACAAGCTGGAACTGGCTAGTACAACTTACAGGAGTTGGTTCTTTCCTTGCATCATCTGGGTTTCAAGACCCCACCCACCTCAGGCCACCACTGGTTGGCAGTGGCATCTTTGTCTGCCAAGCCTTCTCACCCCCACCTGCCTTGTTTTTTTTTAAGGTCTTATTTTCAATAGTGGACAAACTGCTTTCTAGAACTTTTTGGTTGCCATAACTGACTTAACAGGTTACTATCCTCTAATGGGTAGAGGCCATGAATACTGCCAGAATATCTTTCAATATCTAGGACAGCAATCCTTCCCTGCCCTTGTCCCTTGCAAACAATACCTCCAAATGTATGAGGCTGAAAACTCTGTTTTGCAGCAAGGAAGCTTTACTAACTAGTGAAGGGATGCAGGCTATGGTCCAGTGTTACCCTAACAATGCAGTTCTGAGGGAGTCTCCAGGATCAGTGCTCTAGAGCACACTCCTAGAGGCACTGACTTTACTGTCACTATGACTACCTCTGCATTTTCACTGCAGTCTACATGCAGTGATTTCTTATTTTATTCTCATCAGAAAGCTTTAAAACTTTTAAATATGTGATGATCAAAAATAGGAAGAATATTTAGTGTTACTGGTTTCATGCTTTTAAGAAAACTAGTTGGAGATTTCAAGAGTGTGAAATTTGTAACTAGGAATAACCAACTTAAAATTCTACTTTTTCCCAGAAACTATACTACATCCACAGATGGGAGGATAAATTATAAAAAGCATATTGCAAATAAGATTCCAAAGATAAAAATGTTACTCTAAAATCACTGGCATAGTAGAAATGGGAATAGACTAGGAGTTCTTCATTCAACAATCCTAAGTCCCTCCTACACACCAAGCAATGTGGCAGGTGTGATGAGCAAACTACGCTAATTCTGCTCTCACAGAGTACAGCCTACTTAGAAAAAAGATGCCAATTAACGTTAACATGGATTCTGAAGAAAAGGCAAAAGAGAAAAACAAACTAAAAAAGCTCCAGTAGTGAGACCATATCAAGTCTGGGACTGGGAGAAAAGATGGGGCGGGGTGGTCTCTAAAGAAGTGTCCTTAGGGATGAACTCTGCAGGGTACTTAGTCATTCACTGGAGCAGCAGAGGGTCCAAGCATCCAGAGCAGTATCTAACAAGATGCTAAAGGAGGAAATGGATAAAGTAAATCTGAGAGACTGCGTTTGTGAGGGGACCAGGGAACATGGTGCCTGTTGAAGCTAGGAGGGAAGCAAGGCCTGACCAGGCAAGGCCCCAGGAAGACTAGCTTTCCTTCTGAAAAGAATGATTACCACAGGGGTAATTATGAGCAGATCTGTTTTCTAAATGAGAGGTAGAGAAGACCAATCAGGCACAGCACAGAAAATATCACGAGGGAGACAGACTGCACTACAGTGAGGATGAGAAGTGGAACAGTTAGTTCACAAGCGGGCCTGTGGGGCGGGGCTAGGGTGCAGTCAGGGCTGTGGGGTCTGTCAATGAACCTCTTATCCGGTCCTTTTCTCAATGTAACCACACCGAAGAAATCCTCTCTTTACTTCAAGTTAAGAACTGTTTTATAGGTAAAATTAACGTTTTCACAACAGATTTTGTTGCCCATTGCCTAAGAGTTTGATGATTCTCTACAATCTCTCTTTAAAAGGGTGGACATTTAAATAGGTAATATCAAAAATTCTTTCTTAGCTTCAAATTTTTTATTCCATAATTTAAATTGCTAATTTGTGCAAACCGATCTGAATTCTGCCTGGCTTCTGTGGTCCTAAACAGGAATCTGAGCTGAGTCTGTCTTTGAGGTTTTATCACATAAAGTTCTAACCAAATGTGGCTTTAAATATTCTTGGCAGAACATAGAGCAAAAAGTCTTTGAAATCATAGTAGTAATATGTAACAAATAAAATTAATCTCATCTGTAGTAGCTCTAGTACAAATCTAAGATATTAATTATGCTAATAAATGTGTGCCTGATATCTGCTAGACAAACAAGTCTCCATGTGAAATACTGACAAATACATCCAAAAAGGGCGTCACTCAACAGTAAAATGAGCTGGTGAGTCTAGTGATTTTCACAAGTTTTTTTGCTCTTGTAACGCCTAAAAGATTTCTGAGTCTATCTTACACATTTCTAAGTTAAGACAAAGGATTTTTAACAATTTAACTAGTTAGAGACAATGTAATTTCCATTGGAGTGTGATTAAAACAACACTGTGAGAAAAAAATCTAATGGAATTAAAATGCACAGTAATTTAATTACTACTACCAAAATTCACTATTACTTTCAAATATGCAAATAAAAGGACTAGGGACATGGGGCAGCAGTAGAGCACTTGCCAAGCAAGTCTATGGCCTTGGGTTCAATACTCAGCACTGTAGAAAAACCAAAAGCACTTGTCAAACACATGAAAACAAGATCTTTTAACACTGAAACTCATATATGCTTTCTTCTTGAACTTATATATCCATTCTATTCAGATTACAAATTTTATGTTGATATATTTTTATGTTTTAGTCATTTACTGAACATACCACCATATTTCCTTGGCATTAAATATTCATATGAATTAAAATTTAAATACTAAAACTTTTCTAACTACTATCTTTTAAATATTAAAATTTCTCCTTCACTGAGCTAACACAATTATTAGAATGTACTATATCAAAACAATATTAATATTTACAAATATTAAAGATAAAATGGCATCATTGAGGATATGAATATAAATCTCATATTGAAATGGATGGAGCTCCTTCTCCAAACTCATTCATAAATCCTTTAATAAGTGTTATATGGTTACTAAAAAGATAAATTTTATTTACTTGCAAGAATAATGGATATTATATTGCCAGCACATTCTAAATAGTGTGAAAGATCATCTGTCCCATTTTGGAAATCGTATCCATGTGAGGAGAAGCTTTGCACACACAAATGATTAGTACATACAAGCAAATAATTACAACCTGCTGATTAGAGACATAGTGACTGAGAAAACAAACTCAGTTTCTGCACTTTGAGAGAAAAGAGACACACTAAGTAATCAGAAGAGCTGTTTAATAATGAACGGAAAGCGCGGGACAGGAGGACACATGCCTATAATGAAGAGTTCAAGTAGGCCATGCAGAGGACAGACATTGCAGTTGAGTTATGAAGAAGAGAATGAGGGGTGTAGGTAGGAAGAACTAAGAGAAATGAGACCAGGCCAGACTAATAATATGGTTTGAAGCAATTTTAGCAAAGTTATTATGAGTAGTAAAAGGTAAAGAGACTGAGTCTCACAGTACAGAACACCTAACTGCTGGGGCTTTGCCCATTAAAGATTCAATTGTGGAAGCTCTAACCCTCAATACATTATTCAGAAGCAGGGCCTATACAATTAATTGGGTTTGGGTAAGATCAAGAGGGTAGAACTCATATTAGAAAAAGAGAAAAACAAGATTACTCTTTGCTGGCACAAACCAAGGACATGCCATGTGACAACATACCAAGAAGAGAGACTTCACTAGAACCCAGCCATTTCTGATACCCTGAGATCTTGGACTTCCAGCCCCCAAAACTTTGACAAATAAATGTATATTGTTTAAGCTAGTGAGTCTGTGTGTTTCAGCTGCCATCTCACTATATGTGGAGCTAAGAAAGAACAAGGAGAATTTTCAGGAGCTAAAAACATAAAAAAAAAATCTCCAAGTGTTCTGAGCACTGAAACCAAGGCCCATACAGCAAAGGTGCCTGGAGACGTGCTGACGGTGAAATAGCACAGGTACCCAAGTTAAACAGTGTTTAGCTCGGTGTAGATCCACCTCCCTGAAGATAGTCTGACACGCTTTCTCTGAAGGTGCTTCGTGAACTACGCTGCTACAGTAATATTTTTACTTGGTCATTCAACTTGTTTTCAGTAAGAGAGCACACCTTATTGTCACACCTTAAGCCTTGAAGCCTTGCAGAAGAATTGATGTCTACCTCCAGGTTAAGTCTCTGTCACCAAGTGAATCAGTTTGTGTGTAGAGAAGTTCAAATTAAAAGCTTAATGACTACAGTTAGGCAACTTATGCAAAGGCACAAGACTATATAACCCCTGGCTCCCTGATTCTTTCTAGAAGACTGATGTGAGCATATATTTAAATCTGATAGGACCTGAGACAGACCATTGTTATTCCAATTAAGATTGCCTTTAATTTGAGAATAGAAGATACTTAATCCTACTTTTTGCTTTTTCGATCAATCTTAAGTTAATGAAATACAAAACAGAAAGGTGTACTCTATGTATGAAGGGCTGTAATTCTTACCTTCACTGACTCTTTCATAAAATCAGATCTTTTGCTTAATGTTTAGAAAGCATCAGAGTTAAAAAAAAAAAAAGGTAATAAGACACAAAGCATTAATATGATTTTGAGTAAGCAAAAGAATAGGAGTTCTTTAGAAAAAGACAAACCCTATGCAAATGAGTATCCAAAAACAAAACAAACACACAAAATCAAAGATACCACCAAAATGTATTCTTAACAAGAGAGTCCTAGACAGACTTTAAAAGGATTTTTTTTAATTAGTTGTAAAATATTGTATACCCTGAAAACTGTCTAAAGTTTCTTGCACCGTTCAAAAATCATTCATTTACTGGAGAAAGCACTGCTCCAGAATGCTGAAGCCTCTAAGAGAAGTAGCAGCAATGCTTCACTGGCTGTGGGACCTGAATGGAGAGAGCATCAGCAGACCAGCATGCTTGGCGCTCTGCTATGGAGCAGCAAAGTGCGACTTCCCTGAGCCTATGGATGATCTCCATCACAGAACCTTATGAGAACACCTTTAATCCCAGCACTTGAGAGTCAGGGGTAGTAGCCTGGTCTAAATAGCTGTGTTCTGGGACATCTAGTGTTTACACAGTGAGACTGTCTTAAAAAACAAAAAACAAAAAACAAACAAAAAAACCCTACTAAACATATACTTGACAACTGACCAAGAACTCTCTCATGCCTCAGTATCTAGGTAAATAAGATTAGCTCATATAAAAACATGTGCATAAATGTTTAAAGTAGCCTTATTCACAACCACTGAAAACTCAAAGCAACCCAAATATCCTTCAGCAGGT
Organism: Mus pahari; assembly: GCF_900095145.1. Classification (NCBI taxonomy): domain Eukaryota; kingdom Metazoa; phylum Chordata; class Mammalia; order Rodentia; family Muridae; genus Mus; species Mus pahari. The sequence goes on from NC_034594.1 coordinate 128,327,704, forward strand.
AATTGGATTACAATGGGATAGTATGACAATTGAAAGAGATGAGTTACTGGTATAAGCTCATATACAAACCTTAAAGGAATTAAGCTGTATAAAAGGTGCAAGAATCAGGAATACATTGTATTCCTCCACTCTGATGTTATTCCTACAAAATTACAGCAATTAACAACCTCAGTGGTTGATGGGATTGTGTGCAGATGTGTGCAACTACAAAGAGATAACTCAAAGAGCTTCTGTGTCTTCTTTGTGCAAATGGGAACACTCTTCTACATAGGTTAAAAATCCATAAATGGCAAGAAATAAAAGCTCAACTTTACTGTTATGTTTACTTAGAAATATAAAACCTTGTCCAAAGTCAAGCAATACAGTATTAACGTATACTTGACTATAATTTCAAGATGCTACTTCCTATCAAAAAAGGGGCGGAGGGAGGAATGAAACAAATGGGGATAGTAGTTTAAGTCAAGTACTTTGCTTTACAAAATGCCTTGTTAGGTATAGACAGTTCAAACTCTCCTCTGCCTTATCATCAGCTTACAGTATTGAACAGCTCCAATGTTTACTGCTTATTGTCTGTATGTGTGCAATGCCTCATTGTCTCCTCTTGGCTCTCAAGTCCACTACTTCCATGAGGCCCCAGATGTCTTGTGGTGCTCCTAGGTTTTCTACTCTGTTCCCAGTGTGCTGCTGTCTGCTTCCTCTACAGTCACTTACAGAAGGAAGTATCACTAGAGGGTCCCCAGCTCCAACCTTAAAGGATTCCTTTCTTTCTCACTCTCAGACCCAAGCTAGCGTCCTGCAGAAAAGGACAGGTGCTTTCCCACTGGAATTGTTTCAGGTCTTCAGTGTACCATGTTCCCAACTCCAGATCCTCACATACACTTTTTCTTTATCAAGGAAACTTCCCAGCTATCCCTAGCTAACTCATCCTCCGAATGTCAACTAAAACATATGTACCTTAAGGCAACATTCTCTGACTCTCATACATTATATGAAATTCTCCTATTAAAACTCTGGTTCTAAGCCAAGCATACTTTAATCCCAGTGCAGGAAGCAGAGGCAAGTGGATCTCTGAATTCAAGGCCAGCCTGGTCAACAGGGAGTTCTAGAAAACCACAGATACATTTAAAACAACAACAAGAACAAAAACCTAGTCTGAAAAATTATAAAGCAACAAAAACCTACTACATCATCCCTTCTTTACAGAAGGATACATTTAAAAGTCACTGCTGAAACCAGAGAGATAATATGCTCAGTGAGTGAAGGTATTTGATGTACAAGACTACCAGCCAGAGTTTCATCCTTGAAACCCACATAAAGATAGACAGAGAGAACCAAGTCCACAAAGTTGTCTTCTACCCATGTGTCATGGCATGCACTCCCCTCAACATAATACTTACACAGTAATTTTAAACTCTGGCCTTAAGTGTACATGTGGTATGACATGCCTGGGAAACTAGCACAGAGTAGATGGAGGCAGAGGTTTACAAGTGTGATCCTATCCTGATATCTACAGCGAGTTCTAAGTGGATCTGAGATATAGTGAGACTATTATCTCAAAGAGGAAGAAAAAAGTCACCATTAGGTTTTAGGCTCTACGAAGACAAAGCAAGTGACTGTGTTGCCCATTTCTAGATCCTTGGTGTCTCCTGCCACATGAGCACTTGTGACTGGATGATATATAAAATTAAAATAAAACCATGTGACTACATCCATCCAAGAAATAATCAAGCGTTTCATGTACAGGATGGGATTGAAACTGGCCTTTAGAGTCCTTTGCAGTATTTTTATTATAATAAAGATTTTAATATTTCAAGTACTTAGAATTCAATGGGGCTATATAATAAAACTATTCTGAACAAAATCTATCATTTATTCTTATTTATAGATCTATTTTTTCCTGGGCATGGTGGTGCACACCTTTAGTCCCAGCATTTGGGAGGCAGAAACAGGTGGACCTTTGTGAGTTCAAGGTCAACCTAGTCTGCAAATCAAGTTCCAGGACAGCAAGGGCTACACAGAAAACCCTGTGTCCAAAACAGAAACAAAAACAAAACAAAAAGTCTGTTTTTAAAAACAGAGTTATTAAAAGCATTAATTATCATATTATAAATGAAGGAAATGAAGAATTCAAGTTAAGAGAATGCTGCAGTCATCAGATGTTATCATTAGATCTAGCTATAAATTATTCAATGTAGTGATCAAATCAGTCATCCACTACATATTAAGGTTTTGGTCAGTGATGGGCCACATATACCACAGTAGATCCTTAAGATTATAATGAAGCTGAAAAACTATCGTCCAAGGACAATGAAGTCAGCATAACATCCAGGAACATCATATCATTTATGTTGGTGGTAGTGTTCTGTAAACAAACGGCCTATATTACATGTGAAGGTAGAGAACATAATTGTGTACAATATATAGTCAATGATGATAACATGTTACTAGTTTATGTGTTTATTGCATATGCCTTTTACCACTATTTGAGTGCACTCCTACTTATAAAAGTTTAGTGTAAAACTTTACCCCAGTGCTGTTTCAATCTCTGTGAGTACACACTGAATGCATGTGTGCACATGTATCACAGAATAATCTCAGGTGTTGGTCCTTGCCTTTGTCTTCTACCTGTTTTGAGACAGGATCTCCTGTTGTCCCACCCCTTCTGTCCCTGACTGCCATCTCACCTGCCACAAGAACACTGGAATGAATTATACGAACATTGACTGTATCCACTCCATGGTGAGTTCTGGGGATACAAACTCAGGTCCCACACTTGTATGGCAGTCCTTTACTCACTGAATCATCAGGTTTTCCATTTCTCAAATAACTGACCTATATCATCTTTGTTTATATAAGTACTCTATAATAATCTGCACAATGAGATCACCTGATGACACATTTCTCAGAAGTATTTCTGCTATTAAAAGACACATGCATGACTAGACAGGGTGTGGTGGCATATGCCTTGAATTCCAGCCCTGGGAGGCAGAGGCAGGTGAGACTCTATAAATTGGAGTGAGCCTTGTTTAAAAGAGACACACAGAGAGAGAGAGAGTCAGAGAAAGAAACAGACAGAGTGGCAGAGGCAGAGAGAGATGGGGCAGGAACTGTACTTTTAAGTTCTGGTGCAGTAGTATTATTTAATAAAGGTACTTAAAACATACTTGCAGGGCAGGAGAGATGGTCTAGTGTTACAAGTACTTGTCTTGCAGAGGACCTTGGTTCAATTCTCAGAATCCACCTGCCAGATCACAACCATCTAGTTCTAGGTTATCTGATGAACTCCTCATGCACCAAGTATTTCTCAAAAGTATATGCAATTGGTGTATATAAGTAAATGCAGGCAGAACACTCACACATAAAATAAAAATAAATTTAAAAGATTAAGATAAGGTCTCACTATATAGTCTTGGCAAGCCTGGACCTCACTATGTGGACCAGGCTGGCCTCATACAAATAATAAACAAATCCTTAAAAAAGCACATTTGAAATAAAATTCTGAACAATAATTAAAGACTCAAAGGGTTTTTACCCCCACTCATATTTCACTGATTTATTAAACTCAAAACTATTCCAGTTTAAAAAAAAAAAAAGTAAGAGGATCAAGTTCAGTCTTGTCTTCCCAACTGAGTTAACAGACGTGCCTGGTTTTGTTTGGAATACATGCTACTTGATGGAATTGTTTAGCTAATATTTTCTTTCTTTTGAAATCTGGTGTTAATTGGAAATCAATTTTTCTTAAGTCTAAACAAGTTAAAATGTCTAGAGAGAACCATAATGCAATACTCAAATCTGTTTAAAACCATTTTGAAACAGTATTCAATCAGTTTTCAAATAGACTTGAACTATTAAATACAGAGCAGACACAGTCTGTCTGACAATATGTACTTCTGAACTGAAGTGTGTGTCTGCACTTAGACATTACTGAGGAGCCACAACATTCCCATGAGTAGCCAAGGTAACTACCTCAGCCTTCTTGAATCAGGGATACTTTCTGGTCATAAAATAACATCTTTATTGCTAAGATGATAGACCCTAGGCTGCATTTCACAGTTTTACCCACTCACAGATCTTGACCATACTCATGCATATTCATTTCCACAATACCAAAGCTTACTGTAGATGCTTCCTATTGAAGCCTACCAACTAAAATGATTTCAGAATCCTAACCTCCAGTCCAGCATTTACTGATTCCCCAGACTAGTTAAGCATACTGATCTCTGCCCACTGTATCTCATCTGCACCTTAAGTTTAAAAAAAAAAAAAGGTAAATTTCTGATTAATACAACTAAACAGTGTTGTAGCATTTGTATTGTACTAGATCCCACCCATTCGCCATAATTTTCTGAGTTTTCTGAGTTGTCCTACATGCAAGTGCATGTTCTTAATGTCTGTCTTCCAACACACCAATACCTATAATGTAAAATATATATACATATATTTTTTTTAAAAAAAAGGACTGATGAGCACTAATGATCACAGAGAATATGCACAAAGAGATTGTCAATCATGTAATGCAATACTACAAAAGAGTCACAGACCATAAGAAGTTTACCAAGAAGAGAGGCCCAAGAGAGGATGCTTCAATCCCACTTAGAAGAGAGAACAAAATAATCATGGGAGGCAGGGGGAGGACAGACTTGGGTGAAACGGGGAGGGGAAAGGGAAGACAGGATCAGGTTGGGAGGAGGGGCAGGAGAAAAGTCCAGAAGGCCAGGAGAATGAATGAAAATATAGAGCTTTTAGGGTGGGGGTGGGAGGAAACCTCTAGAAAGTCCCAGAGACCTGGGATGTGAGAGGCTCATAGGACTCAATGGGGGTGGTCTTAGCCAAAAAGCCTAACAGTGGATTGGTGGAACCTAAAGAGACCACCTCCAGTAGATAGACAGCCCCCCTGCCAGTGGAGGGATGGGGTCACCAACCCACCTTCAAAATTTTTGACCCAGAATTGTTCCTGTCTAAAAGAAATGCAGGGACAAAAATGGAGCAGGGACTGAAGGAAAGGCTGTCCAGTGACTGGCCCAACTTGGGTTCCATCTAATGTGCAGGCACTAATCCCTGACACTATTCTATGTTGTGCTTGCAGACAGGAGCCTGGCATGGCTATTCTCTGAGAGGCCCTACCAGCAGCTGACTGAGACAGATGCAGACACAACCAACCACTGGACTGAAACACTATGGAAGAGTTAGGGGAAGGATTGAAGGAGCTGAAGGGGATGGCAACCCCATAGGAAGACCAACAGTGTCAACTAACCTGGACCCCTGAGAGCTCCCAGAGACTGAGCCACCAACCAAAGAACAAACACAGGATGCTCCGAGCTCTCCCCGATTCCTCCCCCCCCCCCAGCACATATGTAGCAGAGGACTGACTGCCTTGTCTAGCCTCAGTGGGAGAGGATGTGCCTAATACTGTAGAGACTTGATGCTCTGGGGAAGAGGGATGCTGGGAGGGAGCACTCTCTCAAAGGCAATGGGGAGGGGAATGTGATAAAGAACTCTAGGGGGACCAGGAAGGAGGGCCAACATTGGGAATGTAGATAAATAAAGTAATTAATTTTTAAAAAGACTATAAAAGGGCCAATGTCTCAAGACACAAGCTATTTCTTCTAGTAAATGTGTCACAAAAAGAAACATAATGGAGAATTTACAACTTCAGATGGCTCTGACTCTCCATCCAGAGAGATGAAGACACGGTAGGCAGAGAAAAGGAGACACATTTTATAGTATGTTACCTAGTCTCCTAACTAAAGGGAAACAGACTCCAAACTCTCGAAAAACAACAAAGGAAAGGGAAGGAAATGAAAGTTTCAGAAACAGACTCTTACCAGGGAAGACAGACAGACTAGAAAAGTTCTGTTTGGTCTATTTCATGTCCTTTATGGCAAAGTGGTCCTTGTGTAATAACTGAAGGATCAATTCTAAAATTGCCTCATTAATATATAGATAAATTTAAATATAAAAAGTTGGTACAAAGTTTAAATTTTTTATGTTTCAAAGTTCCTTTTATATATTAACTAGCTCGGTATTTGTTTTAGTACAATACAGTTAATTTAAGATTTTGATCACTACAGACTCCTGAGAAAGAGAGACATTGAAGGTTTCTATGACAACCTCCTATCCACCCAAAAGAAGAGGAAAGGGGTGGGGAGGAAACAGTTTAGACAGGCAGACAGGAAGCTAGAGTGTCTTTAAAAATTGTGATAAAGGAGGTTGGAGAGATGGCTCAGTGGTTAAGAGCACTGGCTGCTCTTCCAGAGGTCCTGAGTTCAATTCCTAGCAACCTCATGGTGGCTCATAACCATCTATAATGAGATCTGGTGCCCTCTTCTGGTACACTGACATACATGTAGGCAGAACACCTAATATCTAATAAATAAATGAATCTTTTAAAAAGGAAATAAATGTGATAAAGATGCTGCAGTGTAGCTCTTCACAGCTGAGGGCTTCTGGCAGGGTGCGGAAGTGGAGGAAAGTTCTCAGTTATCTTTAAGGGGCTAGCTGCTGGAAGTTTGACCATATTCCAATGAGTAACACAAATTGAACTTAGTATATTTTGGGACGCTAAGTGGTGCAAGGGTGGACAGGGTGGGAAACCAGTGAGATTGGGCACCCTGTATAAAATTCCCGGAAAATTAATAAAAAATATGTCGCTGAAAAAAGAATTTTACTAAAAGTCTCAATGATGCATGATAAATATCCTGTTTTTACAGGTTAGCTCCTTAAAAATACTTTTATCACATGAAGCCAAAACTACGAGGGGAAAGAGATTGTTTAGGACTGATATTTTCTTTGCAATGACACAAAAACATGTTTTTAAAGGCTTCATGGCAAGGTCAGGCATGGTGCACACCTTTAATGCCAGCACATGCTGGCAGACCTCTGAGATCTAGGTGACACAGTGAGACTCCATCTCAAGACAAAACAAAAACAAAAAACAAAACATAAAGGAAAAACCCCCACAATGATACCCTGGTCTATCCACATAGTTGTTCTCCTCTTTTAATTACAAAAAGTGACAATAAAATGAATGCTCTAACATTGGACGGTCTCAGGACATTTGATAATTCTACTGATCTATGTAAACCCAGCACCTGTCCAAAGCACACTAGTCTATAAATAATCCAGTTCTTCCAGTCCCCAATGGAAACATTTCAGCAGGAAATGTATCACGTTGAAAAACAGTCTGGACCCTATTTTGGGACCAGTATTCTGATGGTCAAGCATTTAGCTTTCTTGCCTAGGAAAACAATGAGTTTACAAGTTAAAAACAAATGTGATATAATTGCATCTGTATTAAGCTTACATCTATCTGTAGCAGGCCATTTTACCATAGGCCAACTAGAAACACACAGCTTTCTTTACTCATCTACTTCTGGAGGTTCATTTCACCCTTCCTCAAAATCAAGAGGCCAAGTAAATTAAAGACAAACATTTCTAGTTTAACACTCTTCATAAATGCTAACATGATGTTTTTTAAATATACATTTTACACATTAGGACAATGATTTCAAATAAAGACCTACATACCAAGGGCAATATGACGGTCCCGATGCTTGCTCAAGACAAGACAAGAATATCTCTTCTCTCATCTCCCTCGGGAATTACTCTGACAGCATCCCAAACGACATTCTAGACTGACCAAGATCAACTAACGGAACCTACCTTCTACCTTCAGTTTGTCAAACACAGAAGCTCCATTAGTCAACAAATAATAGCAAGAAGGAGAAAAATGAAATGATAGATTTAACTATAACACCATCTGTTTCCTCAAATATGGGAGCACAATGAAGTGGTCTCCTCTCAGTCTAAATGATTAGTATGTTATCATTTCCCCCTCTGATCATTTGTTTATTGTGTTTGTTCTGTTAAGTTTTTCAAGAAGGGGTTTCTTTGTGTGGCCTTGGCTATCATTAATAGCTCTGTAGAGCAGGTTGGCCTCAAACTCAAGAGATCTGCCTCTGGAGTTTTTTAACATTCTAATATAGGTGGTATAAACTTGTTGAGACTTTCTATAAATGCTTAACTCTTGAATGACACAGAATCATTTCCTGGCAATAATATTCTAGGTCTTAGGTTTTCAAACTCAACAGAAGGCCCAGATCCATTCCCAGAGTTTCTGAATCAAGTCTTTCCATTGATCAAGGCACGTTAGTACTTTAGTTGGTCCAAAGATGCATGATGAAAATTTTCGATTTAGTAAAATGTTAAACCTGAATTCTTAGGTCATACATCTGCTGATTCTATATCACCAACTTATAAATGTTGCTTCATGCCAATTTCTTTTATTGGATAATATACAATACCTTGCTCTATCTCCTTAAGAATTTTTTTTTAATTTTTTTATTATTTTCTTTATTTACATTTCAAATGCTATCCCGAAAGTTTCCTATACCCCGTCCCCCACATCTGAACCCCTACCCACCCACTCCCACTACTTGGCCCAGGCCTTGCCTTGTGCTGGGTCATATAAAGTTTGCAAGACCAAGGGGCCTCTCTTCCCAATGATG
>NC_034594.1:128336221-128346920 GCF_900095145.1 Mus pahari
CTACCCCTATTAAAAAGAACAGCTCCAGTCAAAAATGGTGGCACATGCCTGTAACACTAGTCCTTGATGGCTGGTGTAGGAGGAGTCCAATGAGTTTGAGACCAGCCTGAGCATCAAAGTAAGAATCCACCCAAAACAAAAGGGATGGGGGCACTGCAGAGATGGCTCAGCAGTTAAGAGCATGGGCCAGTCTTCTAGAGGTCCTGGGTTTGATCACCAGCATCCATATGCTGGCTTGAAATTGTCTGTAACTCCAGTTGCCCCAACACCTTCTTCTAGGCACAAGGTACACATGTGGCACTCAGACAAACATACAGGCAAACATCCATATTTTATTTTTTAAAATTCATTTTACACATAAAATAAATTAAAAAAAAATAAAAACGAAAGTTAGGCAATGGTGGTATATATGCCTTTAATTTCAGCACTGAAGAGGCAAAGGCAGATGGATCTTTGAGATCCAGGCAAGAAACTCTGCCTCAAAAAGAAAATAAAAATAAAAATAAAAGTTGAGGGAAGTGATAAAGGAAAGGGTCAAAGGAAGGACATTTTTCCCAAAGCTAAGATACTAACTACCTCAAGACGCACAACTTGAAACCATCTCTAAACTCTATTCTATGTCAGTGTATTGTAGTTGCCATTTCTCGTTAATCAAGTATATTATATTTGTCATTTCTCATTAATTATATTTCTTCCTTTTAATATTTCTTGAAAGATAATCTAGTAATCTTTATTACTATTTTTTTTTAAAGTGGCTCTTGTTCCCTAACAGTCCAGTTACAGGTTAAAAGCGCCTCATTCCTCAAGCCCTAGTTCTTTCCCTCTGACCTATCGGAGGCATTTACCTTGTAATAAACGAATGTAAATACTCTGACTTTACTGATTTCTACAAAATAAGATACGGATACTAACAATATTTCTTAAATATCAAACTGGATGAGCCTACTATATCTCTCTAATCTTATCCTTCCCATGCCATTATAACCATTTCCAGCCTACCAGTTAACATCTTAGGTATTACCTTCTTAATCATTAGTGTCTCAGTGAAGTTTTTTTTTATATAATTTATTTACTTGTATTTTATTTTATTGTTGTTTTTGTTTTTGTTTTTTTTTCCAAGACAGGGTTTCTCTGTATAGCCCTGGCTGTCCTGGAACTCACTCTGTAGACCAGGCTGGCCTCGAACTCAGAAATCTGCCTGCCTCTGCCTCCCAAGTGCTGGGATTAAAGGCATGCACCACCATGCCCGGCTTTATTTTTTTACACAGAATAAAAATGTTTATTTAAAAAGGCAAAAGCACAAACAAAAAACAGAGAAATTAACATGTTTTTTAACAGCCTATATCTGTAAAACTTGCTTATTTGTAATTTATATATATATTCGTGTTTTCCCTGCATGTGTGTCTGTGTGGGGTATTAGATCCCCTGTAACAAGAATTACAGATAGTTGTAAGCTGCCATGTAGGTGCTGAGAAAAAAACCTGGGTCATCTGAAAGAGCATCTAGTGCTCTTAACCTGTGAGCCATTTCTCCAGCCCTAATACCAGTTCTAAAGTACATCTGAACCAAGTACCAATTCACTCTCTTCTTACTGTACTCACTGAATTCATATAGCCATCTAAATATTCCTGACCTATAAAGTATATATCGAACATGAACTATCATTTTGCTTTTAGAAAAAATGCTTTTTAATGTGACTCAGTATATATTTGCTTCCCCTACTTCCCTCAAAAAACCTTGAAATTATTTCATTTGTTCATTTAAAGAAAACTTTATTCGGTAAAAGAAGGCATTTAATAAATGATAGTTGAATATAATAACTTGACAAATAAGCAAGTTTACTCAATACTGTGGAAAAAATATTACTGCTAACTAGTATGGTTGTATTCTCTTCTTCTCAAGCACAAAAATGCACAAATGAATTACACTTGTTAAAATGTACTTATTTTTGTATATATGTATAGGACATGTGTATTGGCAGGGCAGATAAAATCCCTTGCTTACCCTACATTTTGAATGAATCTTCTATTCACCTATAATATGATATAATATCATATTTATCATATTTACTTACTGAATTGTGTAGCTCTTCTAAATGTTGACATATTTCAGCATATATGTATACCTGCCAGGGCTGGAAATATGAACCCAGGGCCTCAGGCATGCTTGAAAAGTGCTCTACTATTTAGCTGCATTCCTAGCTCCTTTAAAAAGAAACGATGTGTCATCCTTTTATGTGTATAGGTGTTTTGCCTGCATGTATGCATGAGTACCACATATGTGCCCAGTTCCCTCAGTTCCCCTGGAACTGGAGTTAAAAATGGTTGTGACTTGCCAAATGGGATCTGGGACCTGAACCTGGGTCCTCTGCAAAAGTACTAACTGTTCTTATCCACTAAGTCATCTCTCCAGCTTCCACCCAGCTTTTACATTTTAGTCTGAGACACTATCTAGTTAAGTTGCAAGGGCTGGCCAGAGATTACTACATAGCCTAGACAAACCCTGAATTTGCATTCCTCCTACCAAAACCTACTGCAGATGTAAGTATGCACCATCACACCAGCTTATGTAAAAATGACAGTTATGTTTAATATTTGTGTTCTCCTCAAAATACATATGTTGAAATACTAACCCCCAGTGTGATAGTATTAGGATCTGAGGCCTCTGGGGAATGGCCAGTCATAAAGACAGGATCCTCATGATTAATTCATTAGTTATTAACCCATTTAAAATAACAAATCAAAGGCTAGAGGCAAGGGGCGTAGGAGTTCAAGGTCATGGGCTACAAATACAATTTCAGGTCAGATGCAAAATTCTGTCTCAAAAATAATGAAAAGAGAAACAAGCAAACAAAAACCATTTCATATTAACATAGAAGACTCTTATAAGAGACAGCAGAAAGCAATCTATTCCTCTTTATGCTGGGTGCGAATATACAATGTCAGCTCTGCAGCCTGGGAGAATGCCTCACTACATTCAACCATGTTGCCTGCACTCTATACTTTAGAGCTCAAGGAGACAATGGCATTGGTTAAGAGGGAAGTGTGAGGGTGTTACCAAACTCACAGTGGCAGATAAAAATATCCCAAAATGAAACATTTCACTTACAACCTCCAATTTTATTACTGGAAGCAATCCTATGGGTTTTTCTTGAAATGAGAGACTGACTTTACTACTCCTCTTTTGGAGAAAATGCCTGCCAAATATCCAAATGTGGTCAACTACAGTCTACCTGTCATCTGTTCTTATAATTTAAAAAATATACATAACTGTGCAGTGAGAACACTGTCACTTAGGAAATTTGGTCAGTAAACACTTGGAGACAAATGTAAAGACATCAATAAAACATCTATAAGATGGACAATTCTTGCCTAGATTCTTAGGGAAAAATGAAAATAACTTTCAAAGTATTTTCAACTTGTCAAACTTCTTTCATGGTCACTATCAAGTCACTTGTCCTTAAGCTGGAGACTGGGACAATGGGGAAGCTGAATAAGATAGCAATGCTTTCAGCAATCAAGTCTTTAACCAATCAGATTTTGGGACATTGTACAATGCGGGATTTCTTTAACTTCAAGATATATGACTTCTCAGAAACATGAGTGCTGTGACTCCTGTGACTTGAGTTTAACTGAGGGGTCTCCTTGGCAGACACTTGGTCTGCCATTTTGTCCTCCATGGCCTAGACAATCAATCACACAAAGACACTACTAGACCTAAGGAAGAGGAAACAAAGTTCACTGGGGGTGGGAGTGTCCCCTCAGCATTCAGAAAAATGGGACTTCTGAGAGGACATGGACGTCAGTGACTAAACATTAATGGTTCACATCCCATCAGACCCCAAACAAAAGCAGAGTCAAGTCTCTCTAGAAAGTTCAGAGTGTGACAGTGGGGGCATGGGAAGAAAACTGACAGCTCCCCTGTCTTGACCAGCACACATCCACAGGGATGGGACTCCTCTGCTTTCAACCACCATAGGGTTTCCACCATCTCTATAGTACCAAACTTTAGAGTTAACTTCAAACAGAGCAAACAGGTCCCAAGAGGCACAGCCACTAACAAGCAGACTCATCAGAGGATGTAATGATGAGAACACTGAGAGGAAGGAAATGCTGAGTGAAGACAAGCTGAGTAATCAAACTAGACAGCCTGGAGAAATGTTTTCTTTCTTTTTTTTTTTTTAAGATTTATTTATTTATTTATTATATGTAAGTACACTGTAGCTATCCTCAGACACTCCAGAAGAGGGAGTCAGATCTTGTTACGGATGGTTGTGAGCCACCATGTGGTTGCTGGGATTTGAACTCCGGACCTTCGGAAGAGCAGTCGGGTGCTCTTACCCACTGAGCCATCTCACCAGCCCGAGAAATGTTTTCAATTTCTAAAAATTATTGTTTCCTATATTAACAATAAAGCAGATATTTAACATTCAAATTCAAACTATGGCTATAATGAAGATGCAATAGGTATCTAAGCACAAAGCAGAAAATGAGATAGAAAGACAACAGATGCAGTGAACAGGTTCAGGAGATCTACATATAAATAGCAGGTGTCTAAAAGGAGACCCAGTCTTAAACAGATTATATAAATACCTAAATTTATAAATTAAAAGGACCCATTTTTAATAAAAGGGGAATTACACATTTAAACAAATTCTGGTAAAATTCCTATTCTGTAAATGTTACACAAGTCTTGAGTATTTTCACTCCTTTCCCCAGTTCATATGTCAAAATACTGACTCCCAAGGTGATAGAGGCTTTGGGGAGTATTTAGGTGACACCTCACAAATGGGACTTGTATATACTGCCCGCCCCTTCTACAATGTAAGGACACCACTAGAAGTAACCATCAATGAGCTAGTAAACTAACCTTTAACAGATATAACCTATGAATCAGCTCAATAAAATTAGAAGCCAATAATACAAATGATGTTAGAAATCACAACTACTTATAAATTTTCAGGTAATCATTGGATCCAAGAAACTATCAAAAGAAACAGGCAGGGCTAGCAAAAGGCCAAAGCACTGTGTGAAGAGGTAATACCTGAGAGAACTGGGAGGCAGGAAAAGATTTATTGAGTAAATTTCATGCTGAGTGAAAAAGTAACACATCCAGATCCTTATAGTAAAACTGCTAGAAATTAAACACAAAGAAAAGCATCTTCTAAAAAATCCACAGCAAAGAAAGGTGCATCATCCTCAAGGCAGCAGTGGAAGACCAGGGGCTGCCTGCCCACCAAAAAGTAGCGGGACAGTGGCTGTAGGGTGTCCGCAAACCAGCTGTTAGCTTGTCTTACAGTCATGGTGAAAGCATCCTTTAAAGGTGATGGTGCAATAAAAAGCGTTTTACTGTTTTGCTTTCTTTTAAGAAAAAAACCTAAAAGAATTTGTTGCCACGAGACCTTCAGTCAAAGTATCACAAAGGGCAGCTCTTTAAGGAAGTTATCCCAAGCTGAGAATGAGAATTTCAGGAAAGGAGAAAGGATACCAGAAAGTGCAAATGAATATTAACTATAAGGTCTATAATGCTCTCAAGAATTTAATATATTTAGAACTAAAATCTGTGACTAATAAAGTTAAAGGTTCTGAAGTTGTATAGAAAAGCAAGTTTAAAGGCACTAAGTCATACTAGACCTGCCAATAATTCAAGCCTGCAATCTGCACTGGTACAATAAGGACAAGTCTGTTACAGGGATAGCCAACTATGCCCAGCTTTCTATGGGTTCTGGGAATCCAAACTCACACTTGCATGGTAAGCACTTTACCACTTTGCCCATTCTAAAACTATGACCCAGCCCAGGGACACAGGCTAGGGCCTATAGGCTATTATCTCTCTGAATCACATTACTTTTCCTAATTTTTGATGGGAACTCTAAGCTAAAAAGAAATGCCTTATACTCCTATTTACTTAAAGCAGTTAAGTATAAACAGTTTAATAGTAATATTCCATTGGTTATACTCTGCAGAACTTCCCAGACTAAGAAATCATTGGACACCACCAACTAAAAAAAAATCCTGATGATTTTTTACACAGTACCCCCATTTTATCTCCCAAAACCCATCTTTCAAATATATGAGAACAACAAAAGAAATACAGGAAAATCTAATGCTGAAACTGTAAAGCTATCTCGCATTAGCACTTCATACAATGTAAGCATCTCATTAATACTCCTTTAAGTGCCCCAGGACAGTTTGGGCACTTGAAGTACCTCTCAGCAATGCCTCTCAACAGTGAGAGAACACAGGAAAGGTGAGTGACAGGCACCGTAGGTATCAGTAAGGAGGAGAAAGTAAAAGAGTCCAGGGGATTTTTTTTTTGGGGGGGGGGGAGCAAACAAAGGTACAGGGAAAGCATGTATAAATTCAAGGAAATCTTACAGCAGAATACAGGAGAGAAAATAATAAAGAGAAAAAAGACAAAGAAAGAGACACGTGGCCAAGGGAAACAAAAAGACAAATAAGGAGAGTGAGAGAAAAAAAAATCAGAAACAATGGGCAGTTTGAGTGAGAAACAGAAAAACCAAAAGGTAAGGACTGACAGACGGAACTGAGCAACAGTTAAGGCGGCACACACAGATTTAAACAGACAGACAAATAGTGGAAACGAAGGAGTGGATCAGACAAAGGTGATACAGAATGGGAAAAGCAAAAAGAAATGGATAAGAGGGAAACAGACAAGTCAGTGCTGACATCAGAACAGAGCAGAAGTAGCTGAAGAAAGATAGTCAGGGGACACAAACTGAAAGATGGGAAGAAAACAACCTCAGGTGGGGTAAGGTTATACCACTGTAAAAGCAGCAATTTCATCTATCCTGGAAGATAAGCAGGGTAGGGCTGGTTAGGACTTGAATAGGAGCAAGGAACTCAGGGGGAAGAAAAGCTTCCCTACCCACCCCCTCCACCCTGGGGAACAAGGATTGCACCTATTAATTCATTACTTAAAGGCATGATCCCTATAGTCCACAAGTGCAGGAAAAAGAACTGTGAATTATCAAAACCATTATTAATGACAATGAGCTCTGCACACTAATTTTTTTTCTAGCTGGAGGGTCTCTTTCTGCATATTACAAGCAACTGTAATCCACAGTTTATTTCAAATATTAATACTCTCAGGGGAAAGCTATGTGTGCTTCCAAGGGTTTCTGCTCCAAGCATTCAATATAGTACTAGAAAAATTATAACCACAGAAAATTATATAGGAACTACTTTTAAAAGGAGAAAAATAATAAATGATAAAGCAGTTACCTCCAGGACATAGCAGTTTCGTATCCCCTTTCACTGTGTTGTTATAAGACCAACACTAGAGCTTCATTCTTTTTTTTGCTGGTGTGTGTGTGTGTGCATTGGGGTATGTGTGCCTGTGTGTACAACTGTGTATATGTGTACCTGCATGCCTGTATATATGTGGTGTGTATGTTATTATTGTTGTTTTTTTCTATCAAATTTTATAACCAATAAAGAAGAAAGTTGTAAAGAATATAAGCCCAAACATTCAAATGTTACCTCATTTCAGTTTATACACAGGAAATAAAACTCTAAAAATAAAACTTTTCTTTATTGTTTCATGGATTTTAAATGCATTTTTATTTAAATAGGGACCTTAACATCAATTTTTTTGCTTTTATTATGAAACCTCATATAGACACTTAAGTAATTTCTAGAATGAGAATTTCTGTTCTCAGATTTAATCAATCTACATCTAAACATTTCCTAGTACTCATATATTTCAGGTTTCTATGTATTTACAAAACAGATCATTCAAAGTCCTTTCCTAGAAAACAAAGTGAGGCCACTGTATAGATATACTTAAACTATGATTTATCTATTCCTGTTGTACATTACAACGACCTGAAAAGCTGTGTAAAGACATATAGGCACCAAGTCCATAGATCCTGATTTAGTCAGCTTTATAAGGTACATCAAGCTTCTTTTTTGTTTGGTTGGTTGTTCAGTTGGTTGGTTGGTTGGTTGGTTGATTGGATTGGGTATGAGACAGGGTCTCACCATGTAACCCTGGCTGTCCTGGAACTCCCTTTGTAGACCAGGCTGGCCTCAAACTCAGTGACCCGCCCACCATAGGAACACTGAGGTTAAAGGCATGTGCTACCACACCAAACTACATCAAGTTGCTATTTTTGGATATTCTCTAGTAATTATGATGTGCAACTACAGTTAAAAGTTACCTATTTAAGCCGGGCGTGGTGGCGCACGCCTTTAATCCCAACACTTGGGAGGCAGAGGCAGGAGGATTTCTGAGTTCGAGGCCAGCCTGGTCTACAGAGTGACTTCCTGGACAGCCAGGGCTACACAGAGAAACCGTCTCGAAAACAAAACAAAAGTTAACAATTTAATCCATCTTCCTACCCATAGCAAAAATTTTCTTTAAAATCCATTTGTAGCAGCTACCTAACATACAATCTGTAAACCTACTATATATCCATCAATTTAATTTTAGAGCAATTTCAACTTCTTGAAAGTTCCAAAAAGCAAAAATAGCCACTCGATATTCACTTCTTCAAAAAAATCCCATTTTATGTGATTGTGTGTGGCCTATCGAATGGCCCTCCTTCTTGTTCATCATCCAGGCTCTGCTTATTACCCATGCATCCCCCCCAGTACTCTGTGCTAAATTTTCCACTGCTACTCCGTGCCTATTCCCATATGCTGATGGCTTGTTCTGGAAAAGTTCAGTAACCTTTTAGGTCATGGTACTCGTTATCATGCCCAATATTCCAGACATGGTTGGAGAGCTCTCTGCTTTTTTTCTTTCTTTCTTTTTTGTTTGTTTTTGGTTATTGTTGTTCTGTAAAACATACTATGTACCAATGACTAGGACTTTATTCTTGGCTTATGCCAAGTTAATAGTTAAATCCTTAGACATCTTTAAATTATATGTAACCATGCTATTATTCTCCATTCCTACAGGCTTTTATACCTTCACATCTATTCAGTCTTATTCAATTTAACTAATACTGTGCCTGTAATTGTTCTCCAGAGTGATGAACTATAGACTTTTTACAATAGAAATAATCCCATCATATCTAATTTCAAGGTACCAACACTAATACGAGGTTGAAAAGAGATACAATGATCACAAGTGTGTGTGAAACACATGGGACCACACTAAGTTCAATTCATCATTTTAGCTAGAAGTTCCCATTATATTTTCTACAAAAGCATTTTGAAAGTAACATTTCCCAATTGGTCTTCTATTCTGATACAGTGAGTATAGCATGGAACTCAGGTACATGGACATTTTTAAGAATCCTCAGGTATCTCTAAGGTGTACACTCAGATAAAAACGCTTGTGACTTCCATGAATCTGCCAATATTCTTTGAATAGAATTTTTTCAGTTAGCCAAGAGTTTCTCTAATTATATTTTCACTCACCTCACATTTTATCCTCCCTAAGCAGAACCTGACAGGCCTTAAGGATTTGACCTGAAATGACATGCCTCCAGCATTTGCCCAGTCAATTAGAAAAACCAACTTCAAAAGAAAATTAGGTCAACAGTCACATGACTTGCATTTCTGAGCCATTATGAACTGCAAGGAGATGAGAAATTGTTGAAAGCCCAAAATTCATCTGTTTTAGAAGGGTCACTTCCAGGTAAGAAGCAGGCAGAGACCCAATTAGCACTCACATGGTTACAACTAGAGAGTGCAATTTACTTTAAGCAACTACTTCAAAGTAGCAGGTAACTAAAGAGCAAAAAGAAGGGGAGACATACCTAATTCTAGAGAGCTTGGAAGAATGAGAGAGGCAGCTGACCTGCCCACGCAGACTTGCATGCTTACCAATGTAGCTATCAGGCAGAAGCCTGGACTTTGCACATGCAGAGTGCCACACAAAGCAGAGTTTGTAGCAGACATAAGAACTTACTAAAAAAAATAGGAGAGGGGTAAATTAAATCCAAGGAACCAAAAAAGAAAGGAAATAATAAAGAGTAAGATTCAATAAAACAAAAATCAAAAAACACCTGATGACATTTTAAAAAGCGATGCTTTGACAAGATCCAAAAAACTGATAATCTTTTCTTCATAGTAGAAAAAAAGGATAGTACACAAATCCCCAATATCAACAAGAAACAAAATCTATAACTACATATCTTAGAGGCATTAAAAAAAATGCCAGCTGTGGGGCCACATGTCTATAATACCAGCATTTAGAAAGGAAGGTAGAGGCAAGAGAACTGTGAAAAGAAAAAAGAAAAAAGAAAAAAGAAAAAAGAAAAAGGAAAAAAGAAAAAAGAAAAAAGAAAAAAGAAAAGAAAAGAAAAGAAAAGAAAAGAAAAGAAAAGAAAAGAAAAGAAAAGAGAAATATATAGCAAGAAAAAAATGGAGGATGTAGCTCAGGGGTACTGAGTACCTGGAGAAAGGCACTAGTGAAAAAGAAAACTACCAGGTCAGATAAGGTTTCCTTAGGAAGTTAATGTTTAAGGAAAATATTACTCTATACAAAGTATTCTACAACACAAAATGATGGGAAAATCCCAACTCCTTTAGATGCCACCATTGACCCAATTCAAAAAAAGGGGGAAATAGAAGCAAGACAACACAAAACTAAAGGCCAATATGCCTTACATATTCATTCATATTCTCTCTCTCTCTCTCTCTCTCTCTCTCTCTCTCTCTCTCTCTCTCTCTCTCCTATAGACCATGCCCTAGGAAAATGGCTGGCCAAAAGTCAGAAGTTGGAT
>NC_034594.1:128348726-128364214 GCF_900095145.1 Mus pahari
AATTGACAAATGAGACCTCATAAAATTACAAAGCTTCTGTAAGGCAAAAGACCTGTCAACAAGAACTTGAATCTTATCAGTCTTCAAACCTCGGTTCTGTTCACCTATATCCCAACCTTTGTGACCTCCTAGATAAAGAGATAATACTTAACAAGAAGATGAATGGCCGTCTGACTTGCTCTACACACTGACAGTCCCAAAACCTGTTAGAAATGCTCTCCCTTAGGCAAGACTAAGCCTCTAGAGCCCAGGAACTTCTGAGAAGCGATTCTGCATCTCCAGGTGTCAGGGGTTCTTCCTGATTCCTCTCTGTCCCCTCTACCCTTCTCTATCCCCCCCGTGTCCCCTCTATCCCCCCAGAAAGCATTTTTCCCCTCTTTTTCTTTCTTTCTTTCTTTTTTTAAATTTCATTGAGACTGGGTCTTACTATATCAAACAGGCTATCCTTAAACTCTCCTGCCTCAGCTTCCCAAATGCTGAGATTACTAAGATCTTCACCACACCACAGCTCTGGACAGTTTTTGTTTATTTGATTTTTGGTTTGTTTGTTTGTTTGTTTGAGACAGGGTTTTTCTGTATAGCCCTGGCTGTCCTGGAACTCACTCTGTAGACCAAGTTGGCCTCAAACTCACAGAGACCCTCCTGCCTCTGCCTCCAGAGTGCTGGGATTAAAGTCATGTACCACCATGCCCATCTCCTGAACAGCTTTTAATCACTATCCTATCCTATCCCAAACCTAAATCAAATGAAAATAAAGAATTTAGAAGAAAAATAAAGATACATCAATACATTTAATTCATATTTTAAAAAAGAAAAAAATACTTAAGACTGTCCCAATTAAGTACAAGGAAAACATTTGAGTATGTCTAACATATAGTGCTGATGAAAACTCCAACAAAGCACGAACAGAAACTCCTTAATGCATATAAAAACATGAACGCCAACATCACCCATCCATCATGTGCCCATATTCATTTCTAGGAGCTTATGGAACAAAAGTATTACTTTTCAAAGTGATAGCCAAGAAATACAAAATGAATTTGAAACCCAAGTACTACTAATAATACCTGTAACGTTAAATTAAAACCCCACACTGAACACTGAATCATCTTCTGTAAGGCAAGTGCATTCTAAGAACTTGATAACAGCAAGCTCGCTAACAACTCCTTAGTCTCACCCCTTACTGCCTTACATTTATCACAAGAAAAAAAAAGTTGTGGTCCTCTAGAACTAAAACTTGACTCCCAGAACAAAAGGTCTGAGAGGCCAGGGTCATTATTAGTCTTGGAACAAAAGATCTAAATCCCATCAGAAGCCTTGCTGATCAACAAAATTAATTAGCTGACAGCTACTATGGCCTCAATAACACAAGCCAAAGGAAGTATAATGAAATTTAAATTACAGTCAGTCACATGCAATAAGCTGACATACTTCCCGGGGAGTCAGGCAAATAACATTCATGTAAACATGGGCAACAGGTGCCAAAAACACAAGCCAATCCACTATGCGGCTTTTGCAAAATGCCAGGCATCGCTTGCTATTGGTCAAAGCTAGGTCAGCTTTGTGTGGACAGCACTATGTATGTGGATAACATCACTGAGTGCTTCCTACCTCTTACTCTCTCACCATGGAGCAGCAGAAAGATTACTTTACCACTTTTCATTATTTTATCTATTTGTATTACCAAATCTCTATTTTCCTCCATAATGTTTGATTTATCATAACTGACCACTCACATGTTTCCTTATGTACTTAAAGACATACAAATACCAGGCAGTGGAGGCGCATGCCTTTAATTCCAGTACTCAGGAAGCAGAGGCAGGCAGACTGCTGAGTTTTAGACCAGCCTGGTCTACAGATAGAATACCAGGATAGCCAGGGCTACACAGAGAAACCCTGTCTTGGAAAACCAACACATACACGCACATGCACACGCATGCACGCATTCTTGCACACATGCTCATGTAGTATTATCTATAAAGACTTTCCTCTGAGATAGCCTAATCTAAAAGTTTGGGCAATGGTTTGCAGTTCCCCAGGCTTCACCAGGCACTTTGTTTAGAGATCAGTGTGATGTGGATGACATGAGACTGTGTCAGTTATTGTACTAACCTGAACATTTTTTTGAGGGAAAGCTAGGTTAGACAGAGTCGTGGATGTAGCACCAGGCTAAGTTTCAATTTACCATAGCCCAGGCTGGCTTCAAATCAGGATCCTCCTGCCTCCATTTCTGGGCCACTACATGTAACTGTACACTGTAATTTCATTCATTTTTCTGCTTTAGCTACACATTACATAACACAAGCTACATTAAAACATATATGGTGATACAGGTCACCATAAACTCCTTAATGACAAAAAGGGCAGGACTTTTAGCAGGGTCGTAAAGGAGTAGGAGTTGCTGGTAGCATTTCTTGAGAAAGCACATTCTATAAGACAGAACTGAGCATGCGTGAATAATAAAAATGCAAAGTAATTAGTTTAGCCAAAGATCCCAACTGCGGTGCTGACTACATCCACAGTACATGTGAAAGGAATACAGAGGCCAACGACTATACTAACTTTGCCAAAAGGACAATTATTTCTACATAAATACAAATCTGTTTAACAAGATACAACAGCATAAAGACAAAGTTAATATGCCAGGCAACAAAATGATTTGACAAGTTCCACTGTTATTAATTACTGTCCCTACAGTAATTTTTGTTTTGTTTTGTTTTGTTATGTTAGTAACTTGCTTCTTAATTACAATTGTTTTTGAGACAGTCCAGCTGAGGTTTGACCTTGAACTCACAATCTTCCTGACTCAGTATCCCAAAGTGCTAATAAAGTGGTTTTTGTTTGGTGTCTATCTCTGTGCCTAGAACGCCCTCTCTTATAGCTGTGTAAAAATGTTAGCTAGGCTTCAAGATCTGAGTGAAAGTCCACCTCCTCCACTAAGCATTTTCTTACTACTCCACTCATACGGATGAGGTGATGTTGTAGTCACTGGATAAAATTCCCAGGAAGGTATCTTTCTAATATACAATATTATTTTTGTATTCTTGATTCTTTCTGTCATAACGTTATTCTCTTAACTTATTTCCCACATCATAAGTGAATCATCACATTGTTTTAAATGAAAAGTAGCTATAATCTTAAATGATGACAACATATTTTACTAACACAAGGGATCTGTACATTTTAGTTCTTACAGAAAAAACAAAAATATAAAAATAATGCATTTTAGCCGACTCAGGAGGCAGAGGCAGGCGGATTTCTGAGTTCGAGGCCAGCCTGGTCTACAGAGTGAGTTCCAGGATAGCCAGGGCTATACAGAGAAACCCTGTCTCGAAAAACAAAAAAAAAACAAAAAAGAAAAAATGCATTTTACAATATGAATCTTTTGTGAAAAGAAATGAACACAACCAGTTATTTTTTTCTTATTATAATTTCTTTATAGAAAACTTAATAAAAACTTCATATTCTAAAGTTGCACAATGATTACAGAAGAACAGAATTCTAAAATATATTTATCACACTAAGTCAGAGCATAGATATTTCAACCTGGAGAAAGGTTTGTGTGCCTGTGCTGTATATGTAAAATTAATTACATGTAATAACACACCAATATAAATTCAATTTCCCTTTCCAGTCCCACTGACTGCACCTCTTGTAACAAGCATAGAGCAGGTCAGTTTCTCATCAGGAGCCACAAATTGCCACTCAATCTCCTAGGTGATAAACAATGTTTCACCTCTCACCCTATGACTAAGAAAATGAAATTTTAATCAATATATATTCCCCATCCTCAAGACTCCAGTCCTAAAGAACTGTGCTTGTAGTTGCTATGCTTGACAATATTATCCAATCTAAAAAAAAAAAAAGTCACATTTCAATTGAATCACACTTTTTCAATCCAAAGTAGTCTTACTAAAAAAATCTAACATTTAACAAATAAAGTATTTTGTTTTTTAAACAGATACACATGTATTTATCTTTGCATGTTTTCAGGTATATATGCAAGTATTCATTCTAATGAATAGCCCAGCAGCAGTGATATACATACCCATGACACAGTTTCTAAACAAAGAAAACCTTCCTGGAAGCCACTGAAAGAGCTAAGAAACCATGATAAAATGACAAGATCTGGGTCCCAGACTAGAATTATGTGTGATCAGTTTATCATATCATATGGAAAGGCTATGGAAGACTGTAGGATTATATCAAAAGCTCTTTGGAAATCAAATAAAAGAGACTCCCAATGGCAAAGGATGAAAATGTGATAATTAATAAGCATAAAACCACACTGGACCAAAACATACATATGCTTAGATATATGGATTTGTTAAAATACTTTAAAAATAAAATATTTCACTGTTAATTTGGGGAAAATGGTAGATAGCTAAAATTATTTTTTAAATTATAAATAAGCACAAAGAAACAATTAGACTACATTCTTAGACAAGCCACTGAGAGGTAAGTTTGTCTTCCTAGAACTCTAGTGACTATAGGCTCACTACACTAGAGCCACTCTGTACCTCTTCAATGGAGCTAGTGCTAGGCTACTGTCATAAATACTAACAGTACAAAGCAAGAGAGGAGAACTCTGAATTATCATGTGTGTGTAACTTCCAGAACTAAGAGAGAATAAATGTCTGTTGTTTTAAGCTGTCCAGTTTGTGGTAAACTATACAGCAGCCAAAATAAATTATTTTTGAAAGATCTACTTCTAAGTTTTACTCTTTAAAAATAAGTTCTACTAAATGAGTTTTAAAGTTTGATAACCAATTATTTTGAGGAAATGTCCTGCACTCACCATAAACCTTCAGTTGTAAACGCTCAGAGTTATCAGGGCTTAAGGGGAGATCTTCGGGCTCCTTTGTTTCCTTCGGGTACAGATACCATGGATGTTTAGTGAAGAAGGGACATCAAGAAAGGTGTAACAAGGCATGGAGTTATGAGCAGGGAGCAGTTTGTCAGCACTTGCACAGAACGTTTTACCTGAAGCTATCACATATATGTGCCTGGAATGTTAACATTTTCTCTATAGTACTGACTACACCAATAATTCCCATTTTTCTGTTTTTTTGTTTCCTTTGTTTCATTGCTTGATGTTTTGTACTTATTCCTTCTTTATTTGATGACCCTCCTTCAAATAATTTTTAAATAAAAGAAGGGTGAGTTCATAGCCACTGCCACTCTCTAAAGCCAGGGCTTCCTTTCTACCTCACCAAGCTCTGGCTGAAGGCCTTTACACCATGGCTTCTCCCCGGCAGACTGCTGAAAAGCCACCAGAGGTACAGTACACTCCAGGACCAACTGGTTACAAAAGCTGCTAGAAAGACTAGTCCCTCTAGTGGAGCAGTAGAGAAGACTCCACCTTACAGGCTTGCTACAGTGGCTCTCACCAAAATTCACAAATTACCATTCTAGCCTCTGGTGTGAAAAACTGCTCCAGGCTTCAAAACAGAGCTAACCACCTGGTACTTTGCAGAAGGCAAGTGGCCTCTTTTAAGGTACCAACCTGTGTGCTACCCATGCCAAAATATACCTACTATCCCAGGAGATACCCACCTCACCCAGCCATCTCCATAGAGAACGTGCTTAAGAATACACTGAGGAGGGGCTGGTGAGATGGCTCAGTGGGTAAGAGCACCCGACTGCTCTTCCGAAGGTCCGGAGTTCAAATCCCACCAACCATATGGTGGCTCATAACCATCCGTAACAAGAGGGAGTCACCCTCTTCTGGAGTGTCTGAAGACAACTACAGTGTACTTACATATAATAAATAAATCTTAAAAAAAAAAAAAGAATACTGAGGAAAACAACTGAATCTAAATAATTGTTTCCTACTCTTCCTATTACTGATAGTTCTAAGTGTCAGATTTTTCCATCCCATGGGGTCAAAAAGTACCTAAGTTTATCAAAATAGAGGAAAAAAATAATCAGGTATTGGCTGTGGTTTAATTTATGTGTCAATTTTTAATATAAATATGTATAAAGCATTAATACAAGTCAAAATGTTTTAGTACATTTCAAAATTAGTAACAATTATAAATAAACTTGCTGTTTTTTTCCCATCACTGTGACAAAATACTCTGAAAAGGGCCTGATTTAGTTCTCAGTTCTATCTGTTGGTGGTTACAGTCTAGCATAGCCTGGAAGCCCCTGTCAAGAGAGCGTTTGTAAGGAAGCTGGTCACAAGACATCCACAATCAGGAACCAAGAGTAACTTGGAACGTACAAGCAATCTAGGCTCAGCTCCCTTTCTTCACTTAGACTGCTCAGTCAGGTTGTGTCCACAGTTAAAATGAGTCTTCTCAGCCAGGCATGGTGATACTTGTCTTTCATTACAGCACTCAGGAGGCAGAGATAGATCTCTATGAGTTCAAGGCCAACCTTATCTATATAGTGAGTTACAGGACAGCAAGGGCTACACAGTGAGACCTTGTCTCAAAATTAAAACAAAACAAACAAACAAAGATGGGACTTCTTACATCTACTGAAGTAATTAAGACAGCCATTCACAGGCATGCCCAGAGACCTATCTCCCAGGTGATTCTACGTCTGTCAAGTAGAGAGCTAATATCAACAATCAAGTAACTACTACAGTCTTCTGGATAAAGCCAGCATTTGGATTTTTAAAAGATTTTTAAATTTTTTTATTTTTATTGACGTATGTTTGTGTATGTACACAGGTGTATAAGCACATACCATGGCAATGTATGTAGAAGTCAAAGAACAACTTTCAGGAGTAAATTCTCACTTCAACCTTTATATGGATTATGGAGACCAAACAGGTCATGAGGGCAACACAGCACCTGCTGAGACATCTTGTCAGCTCTGGATAATTTTTTTAACATAAATTTTGTACTGATGGACAACAGATGGTGCTTGTAATATTCTTATCACACAGTAGAAGTTCCATTCATTCACTATATTTTTCTAAGTGACTTGTCCTACATGCAAGTACGTCTTTCACGTTGTCTGTTCTGCTACTGTAAGTGAGAAAACAGCACTGTGTGATTAACAGTGACTCTGCATGTTATCCTCAGAGTCTTTACTCTGCAGGATCACCAAAATTAAAAATCTGCACCAGAAACATTTTATTTCCTCTTGCATCCCATCTATAGTCTATTCAGTTGCATTTATTTTTAAAATAGAATTCTGTTAACTATTTTATATGATTAGCTAATGTCTAAGAATGAGCATTAAATTATCTCTAATTCACTTTCTATGCATATTTCTGTAGCTATTCCTTCTGCTGGAACAGTAATGCTATTTGTTCTTTGAATGCACTTTATTATTGAAACACACTGAGGTTGGTGGCATCTTCCAAGAACATACAAGTCCAGCTTTCTAGGGAATAACCATTTTCACCTGGAAGCTGTCACTTCACAGTGTAAATAAAATGAACATGTAGCCATTTTCCAATATAAATATGAAATAAGGATAAATGAGAAATACCCTAAATTCTACTTCATGACTCAGAGTATCAATCAGGACTTTATGTCCTTTCTAACAGAAATTAGTAAAAGATTTTTTTTTAAATCTTTAAAGAAATAATAATAGATGGTTTGGCTCTTATCTCAATTTCCAATTCTTAATCATTTATTTCTTTACAGCTCTCAAAGTTGCTAGAAATAATCTGAGCATTCCATTACCACTCCATGGTTTATCTTCTCATTCAACAAATTCATCAAAAGCAAAAGGATGTTTGAAAACATAATGACAAAATAACACCAACCAAAACTACTCTTTGTAGCTACCAGCTTAAAAGGTAACAGATTAATGCAGCTTTCTTTCATAAATGCAAAAGATTTTATTTTTAGGTCATAAAACTATGAAATAATTTCCAGATATAATAAGACAACCTAAGAAAAAGGGAAATGGAGACTATGAGACTAGATTATAAACATCATGAAACGTAATATACTATGAATATACACTTGATAGTAACCCTACACGTGCAGAAACTACTTCATGAATTTTAGAAATGCAGTCCAATATTCAGAAGGAAAAAGGACTCACATCTGTTCAAAACAACAAAGATCTAGGGACAGAGGTGAGACACAAGAAAATGCCTGAAGTGGACTCTGTTCATTCAAGCAGATAATCAAAATGAATTATTTACAAGCACACTTTTATCTTCAATACCAGTAAGAGCTCAATCCTAAGGAGCTTAGGGAAACTGTAACACATCTGCTAATCAAAAATAAGCAAATCGAAAGTGAAATGTTCCAACAAAACCCATGAATAAGACTGGAGGGAAAGTGGTGAGATTAAAGAAAAAAGGGGTGGAAAAACAGAAAAGTCTATCTCGTAAACAGTGACTTACATCAAGTCATACAGTTATAAATGAACTAGCTGTATTTAGCTAAGGTTGGCTAAGTATGTTTCTACCAAGAGGAATGCATTACAAAACAGTGTGAAGAAAAGCCACCATTCTTTCCATCTTAATTCAACATCATTTAAATTTTTAACTATAGACTGAGTAAACAAATGCAAAAAAACAAAACAAACAGAACTAACAATTCACATGTGAGCTTTCAAACCCTTACTACCTGTCACATATGTTTGAAAGGAGACATACCAAGCAAGTAAAAACACAAAAGCAGCTTAGTGTCCTGCAGAGAAAATACAGTCTCAATAACCTGTCATGCCTTGGGCAGCAAAGCAATACAATGTCACAAAACTTTAAAATTAGGATCTTGTTTTATGTGCTTTACTAATTTTAAAGAAAGCTACTTGTCACATCAGACAATATTTTCTGACATTATAATGTCAACATTATAAAACACTAACAACAAAATGTCTGATCATCTACCTAGCCAGCAGGTGAGATGTTATATTCTAAAGGAGAATAAAAGGAAAACAAAACAATAAACAACCACTACATAAAGAAGCAAGCTAGGTTTTTTTGTTCTCCCCCAATAACAATAGTTTGGCTTCATATAAATTGAAGGTAAGAACTCATTTATTCCTACTCATTCATGAATCAAGGAAATGTATAAAAGTAATGTGTATTTTGAATACTAGGTAAAAAACAGTAAAAAAAAAAATCTTGATCTCAAAAGACTTGTATTCTTTTGAATATAGGCATGGTGGCTCATACTTGAAATTGCAGCTAAGATGGGAGGGTTCTGAGTTCAAAGGCAGCCTAGACAGCATATTGAGACCTTGTTTCCACAAAACAAAATAGAACAAAACATCCACAAAATATTAGATAATGACAATGGAAAGCAATAAACAAAACGGGATAGTGTAAGATAACAGAAGTGAAAGGTTATTTTAAATTTGACATTCAGAAGGTCACTTGGAAGACTCATTTATGGTTCAAGAAAGGGATAGAGAACAAAGCTCTAATACTAATATAAGCTTTGCCAGATTTAGTTACAGAGAGATGCAGGCAACATAACTGGAGCCAGCAAGCAAGTAGAGGATACAGGAGGTGAAATCAACTCAGAACCAGACAGGAGACTTGTAGGTCATAGTAATAAATGTTTAGACTGCATTCTTGGGTCACAGGAAGCACCCTTGTTAAACTCAGTGTCTTGTACTTTCTGTGAAACTGCTGTTAGAGACCACACAAACCAAGCACTCTTCATAGAAGTGAAAGGAAGTTTTTTCTTTTATTTCTTGCTCCAAGTTGACCTTTCCTGAGGAACTAATATGTATCTGTCTCATACACATTTAAAATTAAAACAAATTCATATTGGATGTGTGCATGACACGTGTGTGTGTGTGTGTGTGCGTGTGCGTGTGCGTGTGCGTGTGTGTGTGTAGCAGCACACACTACAGCACATGTGTGAAGGACAGAGAGCAACTCTATAGAGTTTGTTCTTTCCTTTCACCCTAACAGGGTTCCAGGAACCAGACTCAGGTTGCCTGGTTTGCATAGTGAGTTCCTTGATTCAGAAAGCCATTTCCATGGCCCTCTCATGCACACTTTGAAATTATTTTCTCTTCTGCCCTCTCCTTGGAACTCTAGAAAATCTTAGCACTGAATCTACATTTAGCCTCTAGCAGCTGTATAAAACCTTATGGTATCTATTTTCTTTTAAAATAACATTTTCACTTCAGAATAGTTTTGAATTTACCAAAAAGTGACAAAGAGTATATAGAGCAGCCCCATACACTTCCACACATTCCCTGTCAGTTTATATAACACTTGACCACAGTCAGTAATAATGGTACATTATTATCAGCCAAAGTCCATAATTTACTCAATTTCTCCAGCTTTTACTGTTTTTGATATTTGGGGTAGTTACAGTTATATAACTCCTTATAATACTTATTAAAAGCTTGCTCTAGTGCCAGATCAGACTTCAAAGGTTGCATTTGGAGAACAGATAAACAGAAATTTTATAAATGTTCTTTAATCTTAGCAATAAGCCTCAAACATTTAACATATCTAAATAACATAGTACAGTTATTATTTATACCCTCAATAAGCATTTTAAAAATAATTGTTCATTAGGTACTATTAAAAAAAACATTTTTTAATATGACCAGATGTGTGTAATGCTTATAATCCTAGTGTTCAGGAAGGAGAATCACTAGGATATGGCTCACAATCTATAATACACACACACACACACACACACACACACACACACACACACACACATACACCCCACACCCAGGTTTGCTGAATCTGAGATGTAACTTGTAATCACAAGTTTAAGATAAAAATATTCCTCTCTGGCATCAAAGTTTTTAACTCTACTAAAACTTAAGGCCTGTGTGGAACAGAAAAACAAACTGAAGATGTAAGTACTTTTTATATATCATCTATTTCACCAAATATTTCCCCCAAAGCTTAGGGGCTGGTGAAAAGGCTCAGCAAGCGAAGACACTTACTACCAAGTCTGACATCCTTAATTCAATCCCTGGAACCCACATAGTGACCTCTGTATAAGCATACAGTGGCATGCCCCACCACTGCAATACATAAATTAAAAAAAAATGTTGAAGCTAAGATCCTCTCTTAAACTTTGTTATTAAACTTCATGTACTGTATAAACAGAAAAATTGTGTTGCCTAACTATTATAAACTTAGACTGGGTGGATGGATGGATGGATGGATATAAACACTGTAGGAGAAGTGCACCAGAGAAAACATTGGACTAAAGCAGTGTGATCTACAGTTCTAAGATGACATGTTCATTGGGTGTTTTTGTTTGTTTGTTCGTTTGTTTGTTTGTTTTGTCAGTTTGCTCCCAGTCTCAGAGGCTTCAGTCCGTGACTGGCTAGCTCTGTTGTTTCTGGGCATGGCTCCTGGCAGGCAGCATGTGGTGAAATATAGCAGCTCAGTTCATGGCAGAACACTAGCTGACAAGACTTGAAAGGTCTGAGAACAAGGCCTGTCATTCCAGGACACATTCCCAGTGACTTGCTTGCTCCAAATAAGGCCCAGCCTACTAAAACTTTCTACACTAGTGTCACCAGCTAGGATCAAGTCTTTATATATGAGCCTATGGGAGGCACTTCATATCCAAACAATAGCAGATGATTCAAGAATATAATACAAGATCCATCACAAGGCTGTATGTGAAGCAGACAAACAAAAGCTTAAATAAATAAATAAATCCAAAACCAAAAGACATACAGTATTCATTTCATAGCCTGGTGTTTAAAATATTTTTCCTTAAAAATAAACCTATTCTATGACTGAGTTAATTCAACTTACCTTCAACAGAAGGTGCCTGGTCCTGAGCTGAATACAGCATATCCTTGAATGCCTGTTAGAAAGAAAGAAAAATAATACATGAAATCACAAGTTAAAGTTATGCTGAAAGCATAGGCTGAACAATTCTTTTTCATTATCCAGTAGCTACATTTAGTTCCCTAAATTAAGAATGTATTCAGTGCCAGGTGTGGTGGCACACGCCTTTAATCCCAGCACTTGGGAGGCAGAGGCAGGCGGATTTCTGAGTTCGAGGCCAGCCTGGTCTACAAAGTGAGTTCTAGGACAGCCAGGGCTATACAGAGAAACCCTGTCTCGAAAAACCCAATAAATAAATAAATAAATAAATAAAGTATTCAGTACCTTGGGTAACTTTAATAATCCATCAGTGTTGTACAATCCATAGGATGACTACTCATTTATATATTAAAATGAAAGGGCATGGGAAAATGAAGATACACCTGAAAAATCAAATCCCTCTAGACTAAGAAAAATGCCCTGAAGATGAGGCTGGGAGACTGGCTCTGTGGACA
Source organism: Mus pahari (assembly GCF_900095145.1). Classification (NCBI taxonomy): domain Eukaryota; kingdom Metazoa; phylum Chordata; class Mammalia; order Rodentia; family Muridae; genus Mus; species Mus pahari. The sequence goes on from NC_034594.1 coordinate 128,360,931, forward strand.
GACATGTGTTCCCAAGACCAGGGACCTGAGTTCAGTCTCTGAACTCAAATACTAGAGAGAGAATCAACTCCCAAAATCTATTCTCTGAGCTCCACATGCCTGCATATGCACACTAAATAAATAGAGTGTAGTAATAAAAAGATCCTAAAGATAAACACTGGACCTACATAGTAAATGTGAAAACTAGAAAAACTCTGAAGGCTGAGCTGGCCTAGAAGTCACAGCAACCCTGGCTGTACCTCCTGAGTGCTGGAACTCCAGGCTTGAGTCACCATACCTATATAGGCTCAGAAATCCTTCTATTTTAGATATACATCTTCAATGAAACTCTGAAAACTTAGGACTACAAAACAAAACAAAGATTTTATAGTTTTGTCCCCCAAATTGCAGACTAGATTAGCTAACTACCACATTTAGGTAATTTTAGCAGTTAAAGTATACTTTCTCAACATGTTGGTGGGGAACAGGTATAAAAAGCATTTCTCAGGCCAGAGAGATGATAGTAGCAGGTAAATGCTGCTACTGCCAAACCAGATGACCTAAGTTCAAACCCCAGGACCCACATGGTGGAAGAAGGAGAGAACCAACACCACAAGCTGTCCCTGATTTCTATAAGTAAACTGTGACACATGCTTCCCTCCCCTCAAGAAAATAAAAGACCACAATGGCTCAGCAGTTAAGAGTACTAGCTGCTCTTCCTGAGGTCCTGAGTTCAATTCCCACCAACTATATGGTGGCTCACAACCATCTATAATGAGATCTGATGCCCTCTTCTGGTGTTCATGTAGACAGAGTACTTACATAAAATAAATAAATCTTAATTTTTTTTTTAAAACACACTAATTTAAAGAAAAGAGAGCCTCTTTTCTTCATATAGATCAAAACACTTACCCATCAAGTGGGTAAGGTTTTAGGGCTGAAGAACTAGTCATAAGCTTAGTGACTTTAACTAAACCTGCTAACTACTGCCAATTCCCAAACTGGTATATGACAGAGTTCTTCAACCTTAATATAATTGACATTTGAGACTACATAATTTAAGAAGAGGAGTTCTCAGCATCTCAAGTGGCATCTAGAGACACCAGCATCAATCCTCACCTCCCAGCAGTGATACTGCTAAATGTCTCCTGCAAGCAAAATCACGCTTCCCCAGAACCTCCTGCCCACACTTTTCAAGCATATAAATACTGAAAAAGAAGAAACAAGCCTTTGTGGTCGCCTGCTCTCTTTGCAGAGTATTCACATACAGCACATTACAATCTTCCCAAGTGAATTTACTATTTGCTTTGCTTTAATAATCAGTCTGTTGTTCCACATCTATCCAAGCCAAACTATATAGAGGGGAAAAAAAGATCTCTGACAAAACAAGAAAAATTTAAATTCTTAAGATTAATTCTTTATTCACTTTAATGAATGTTTCATAAAAGTATTAAAAAACCTACCTATACAAGAACTTTAATGTCACATTTACGTGCAAAAATATTCAGTAAGATTCACTGTACAGCATTTGAGGCAATAACACAGTTGAGGTATAATAAAATGCCTATCTGGTCTTTATGTATAGCACTTAGCCAACACTCCTGAAACCTCTGAAATGTATTGTCTTTTACATACTGACATCACTCAAGGGATGGGGCTTGGAGGAGAACTTCCAACAGCTTCAGGAAGGAGACTAGTCAATGGAAATAATAAGTGACTGGAAATTTCAAACTTTCAGTCCTAGTTTCAAACTTCTGGGGAGGACAAAGTATTGGAAATAAGTTTTGTTACCTCCCTATACATAGTCAACTATGCCTGTGTAATGATACCTCCCAAATGTGTAGAAAAGAAAGGGGCTTGGAATGAAGGAAAAGAGTTATTTTAGTTCCTTTTCTAGGTCCTTGAAAACTGGAAATTGCTAGTCATATACACCAAAGGATGGGAGGATCAGTTCAACTTGTAGATTCTGGTTTATGTTGATGCTGAGTTTCTACTGGACTGAGTTTCTAGCCTCGTGTCCTCCAGAGATATCTGCACAGCACCTACTGTCCCTCTTAAGTGTCTCAAGGGTCCATTGTAGCATGTGTGTTATTTATGTGGCAAACTCAGACACAATAGATGTTTAAAAAAATAGTATATAAAGTATTTTCTTTGATCGTAATATAATGAAATTAGAAATCAGAAAAAATTAATAAAACTGCAAAATTCATAAAATGTAGAAATTGATCAATGTTCCTTTAAACAACTCATAAATCAAAAAAAATGTAAGTAAATTAGGAAAGGAAAACACAAATTTATGAGTCATAGAGTAGCTACAGAGAGGGAAATTTATACCTATAATAGCTATAAAAGCTCAAGCCGACAATATAACTTTACAATCTAAAGAACTAGAAAGAAAAGAACAAACTAAATCCAAGGCTCTCAGAAGGAAATGCAATTATTAGAGTAAGCCAATGACACAGAATAGGAAAACAAGAGAAAATCCAAGGAAAGCCAAGACACTTCTTTGACAATATCAACAAAACTAGCAAAGTTTTAGCTACATGTACAAGAAAACTGAAGTTAGTAAAACCATAAATGGAAGGCAGGGCACCGCCACAGGTTCTATAGCAATAAGGCACTGTCACAGGTTCTATAGCAATAAGGCACTGCCACAGGTTCTATAGCAATAAGGCACTGCCACAGGTTCTACAGCAATAAGGCACTGCCACAGGTTCTATAGTAATAAGCCACTGCCACGGGTTCTACAGCAATAAAGGGGTTATGGGGGTGAAGGCACTGCAAACAATTGCATACTGACCAAGTGAATAAACCAGATAAATTCCAGGAAATGTATAAAACCTATCAATATTAAATCATGAAGAAACAGAAGATTGGAATAAATATATAATTAGGAGAAAGTTGAATCAATATTAAATATTTACAAAAAATAAAGAGAAAAAAATATTAAAGAACATTTCCCAGTCAGTATTACTGTAATATCAAAGCTGAAAACAACATTACAAGAGACTGAAGAGATGACTCAGCAGTAAAGAGAACCAAGGTTCGATATCTAGCACTCCCTGTGGGTACTAGACATGCATGTGGTACACAGACATAGATGCTGGGAAAATACCCATACAGAAGGAAGGAAAGAAGGAAGAAGGGAAGGAGGAAGGGAGGGAGGGGATAAGGAAAGGAAGGGGGAAGGAGAGAGGGTAGGGAAGGAGGGGGGAGGAGAGGGGGAGAAAAAGAACGAGTAAAAAACACACACGCCGGGCGTGGTGGCGCATGCCTTTAATCCCAGCACTTGGGAGGCAGAGGCA
>NC_034594.1:128365168-128375545 GCF_900095145.1 Mus pahari
GAGGGAAAGGGAGGGGAGGGAAAGGGAGGGGAGGGGAGGGAAAGCAAGAAAGCAACAGTTATTTAGAAGCCAAAATATCTGAAAATAAGTATGTCTGAGAATCAATGATTTAGGAGACTGTTTTACATATGTGTTAGAGCTAAAGATATGACAGACACAGATACCAGTCAATAACTATGTAAGTCATGTTTTCTCATTTCTGTGCTGTAACACTACAACTTACATTTTGTCTTTACAATTTTATGAAATGACTCTCACAGCACACTTACAGGCAATCTACCCTGCCACAGGAGACCAAGCTTCTATGGCCGTCTGGAATCTTCTAAGAAGCCTAAGTCCCTATGTCTAATAGTCTGCACTCATGCAAAACCAGCACCACATGTACAACACAGTCAAGTTCTGCTGTCAGCTCAAGTTGTAATCAGGTCCCCTTCTACCACAGCTATAGTGCACTCTGTACACCTTGGCAGCTGAATCTGGGGAAATACTTTCCTTGGCAATTGAGAAGGGCACTGAAGAGTCAGAGGTCCTAGAGGGGAACTTCTACTATTCTGCTAAATGGACATAGTATTCAACTGACTCCTAGTGACTTTCCATTATACCCATGGATAAATGCACCTCTCAAGCCTTATTGGAACAGCTTTTACTTTCCGTACATGGTGATTAACACAGAGGCTCACAACTGGCCTAGTATACAGGTCTCCTCAATAGCATTCTCAATTTAGTCTCACTCCTTTTACGTTAATTTGTGTTTTGGATTTTTTGATTTGTTTTGTTTTTGGAAAATTCTGTACGTGTTTCAATGCTATTTACCCTCCCTTCCTCAAATTCCTCCCAGATTTACATCCCCTTCCCTACAGACCCAACTTTGTGTCCTTGTGTCCTCCTTTTTTTTTTTTTTTTAAATTTTTACCCATTAAGTTCAATTTGTGCTGCCCATATTCTCTTGGATACATGGGGTTCCACTGGAATGTGGTTAACTTACCAGGTGTTACAGTATTAAAAAGAAAATTGTCTTTCCCTCTCCCAGAAACTAACAATTGTTCCACACCTAGGGGTAGGATTATGTGCCCATCTTCCCTCCCCATGCTGGGACTTGGTCTGGTTTAAGCTTGCACAGATTTTGTACTTGTCACAACACTATGAGTTCAGATAAACAGCTGCATCACTGTGTGAACAGTCTTTATTGTTTTCTCACCCATCCATCCTCCAACCCAAGTACCTTTCCTTGTTCCACTATTCCCCTCTTAGCTTTAATACCACTACATTCTATCTCCCCTCATACAGTGGTTTGAGGGAGAATGTCCACCTAAAGTTCATACATTTGAATGCTTGATCCCTAGCAGATGGAACTGATTGGGGAAGGATTCAGGTGTGGGCTTGTTAGAAGCTGGTATCAATGAGGGTGGGCATTCAGGTGTGGGCTTGTTAAGAAGCTGGTATCAATGAGGGTGGGCTTTTGCAATGTCAGGCCCATAATATTCTCTTTCATTCATTCTCATTTATATTCTCCATCCCCTCTCCCTCCTTCCCTCCCATCCTCTCATACACCCCTCCCCACCCCTTACTCTACCACACCTGATGTATGTGAATGAGCTTGTAAGCCCTCAACTATTGCTCCAGCACCATGCCTGCCTGCTTTTTGCCATGCTCCCCAGCTTCTGCAACTAAAAGCAAGACCCAGTTAAATTCTGTCTTCCACAAACTGTCTTGGTCATGGTGTCTCTTCACAGCAACAGAAAGGAAACTGAGACAGCTCCCTTGAAGCCCACCCACCCCATGGCCCCTTACTAATTTCCTGACACATGAGGGTATTTCAAATGAAACACCTGAAGATTCAAATACATACATGCAAGCAAAACACTCATAAAAACAGTATTTGTACTCTAATAAACTGCAGCCTTTGATGGGTGTGGTCTTGCCTTCAAGACACCTTTTCTATTGTCCCAGTGCAAAGTGCAAGGTTTCTCCTTCATTGTGCTGTCTCAACAACTGTCCACATTTTCTATACAGCCTCCCTGCTTTCAGCTTTAAACCAGTCATGCTTCTCTCACCAAACGTTCTCAGGATCTTTCAGCTCCACTTGCTCCTTTTCTATAAACCAGGGTGAGAGGAGTTAGCAGTAACCACACCACCACTGAATGCTACCCTGTCTTAACATTTCCTCTACCAAACAAACTAGATTATTACTTTTTGTCTTAAGTCTTGCTTAATTTACCAGAACTCAGGCAAACTGCAAACAGATTCTTTGCCAGCATTTAACATGAATGAATGGCCTCTAAACAACTCCCCAACAGAACCATGTTCCCTTCTGAAACCTGTAAGCCCTCCATTGTCCACATTCCTCCTGGAATTCTGATTTTTTGAACTCCTCCCAAAATGGCCCAGTAAGCTCCACTTCCAGCATACACAGCTCAACACAGAGGGTTTGCCTCTAGTTCGTAGCTCTAAACACTTGCATATATTTTTCCCACAAGTCAACTCCTAACAACCAACAACCCACATCATCAGCCTTAGCTTGGTAACGATCACATTCTGTGTACTAACTTTCTGTGTTACCTTGTGGTTGCTGTGACAAAAGCAACTTAGGGGGAAAGAGACCAAGGTGATGGGGAACACAACAACAGGAGCGGGAGGTAGCTGGGCCCATGACGTCCACAGTCAGAAAGCTATTACTCAGGTGACTTCCTCTTCTCTCTCCTTCTTTTCAGTCCAAAGCCCCAGCCCATGGCATGCTGCCACCAACTGTCATGATGGGTTTGCCTATTCATTTAAACCTTTCTGGAAATGCCCTAACCAATACTCCTAGAGGTATGTCTTTTGGGTGAAAATAAATTCAGTCAAGCTGCCCATGAAGATTACAATCAAAAAATATAAAAGTAAAACTACTTAGATCTACTGAATGCCTACCACCAAATATTATGAATATTATAATTTACTATTTTAAAAGAAACTTGCAAGTCTCTCTTAAGGATATGACTCCATTTAATCAAATAAAGATATGAGACTCAGCAGTCATGGTGGCACACACCTTTAATCCCAGCACTTGGGAGGCAGAGGCAGGCGAATTTCTGAGTTTGAGGCCAGCCTGGTCTACAGAGTGAGTTCCAGGACAGCCAGGGCTACACAGAGAAACTCTGTCTCAAAAATTAAAAAAAAAAAAAAAAAAAAAGGTTATTAGTTTGTCCAAGTATAGCTAAGTATCATTCACTTAGCAATCAACATTTCTTTAGGAAAAACAATAGCTCATGATTGGGAGTAGGATCTTACTTCCTAAAACAAACTTATTTTTTACCTCAAATTTTTCTGACTATTCATTCCCACATAGTTCTATTTTTTCCTGTGTCTTTAGTTGTTTTGTGTTTTGTTTTTTGTATGAGGTGTGGTAAATAGTCTCTGATGATCCTTGCTACCTGGCAGGAGCGCTCGTGTGTAGGTCCCACTAGTACTACAGACAGCAGGCCTGTGCAGGCGACTGAATATTGCAAAGATGCCAGGGTAGAACTTCAGAAGATAGATCATAAGATACCGTGTTTTTCTTCTTGTTCTGGCTAGTATCACCCACTCTGGAGAAAGCCAGCCAAGAAAACCTCAAGTAGCTCTATCAGGAACTCCATGTAGTAGAGCTGGGGCCTCATAAAAGTGTAGCACAAACCCACAAACTCTGCGGCTGAGACATCCCACACACTGCTTTCTCAGCCCCTGATAAGACTCACAATTTCACAGAACTACCTGGGTAAGCTGCTCCCAAACTCTTGCCACACAGAAACTGTGTGAGAGTTTTATAACAACTTACCATAAAACATCCAATTAATATGACAATAATAGATTAATTGCCAATAGGTAATTAATATAACAAACTAGATTTGAAAAAAAAAACTTATACAATCAAATGTACCTATTAATAGAGTGTAAATAACATCTTTGGTTTGATCTGATCAAAGCAACTTAAGTTTTTATTCCTATAAAATTAAAGACTATAGAAAAGTAAGGTTGGAGAGGAGAGCAGGCTCAGTGGCTAAGAGCACTTGCTGCTCCTGCAGAGGACCCAGACTCACTTCCCAGCATCCCCTCCTCACGACTCACAATGGCCTGTAGCATCATCTTAAGGCCTCCTGCATACACATGGTACACAGACATATATGCAGGCACTCACATAAAACAAAATCTAAAATGAGAAAAAGAAAAAACTATTGGGGCTGGGTAGATGAGATGGGTCAGTGATAAAGAACACTGGCTGCTCCTCCGGAGGACCTGCTTTTGATTCCCAGCACCCACATGGTGTATCATAACCTACTGCATATCCAGTCCTAGTAGATGTGATGCCGCTTCTGGCTGCGGGTATCAGGCACATAGATGAGGCAAAGAAATATACAGCTAAAACACATACATGTTAAGTAAAAATATTTTGTTTAAACATTAAAAATACAAAAATATAGAAGAAAAACTGTAGCAACTTTATTTATTTGAAAAAATACATTCCTATGTCAAAGCCACCACTACCACAATTTAAATTACACCAATTCAAATACTCTTGAAAAATCACTCACACCCAAGCTAGAACAGATCTGCAGAAGACTAAGACAACATTGCCTTCGTCTAAGGACCTTATTCTGATGAAAAAAATAAAACTGGTAAGATGCATTCTCCTACCTATACAGCTCATTCCTACACTCCTGAGCACCGAGCAATGTCATGACAACCTTTGTGAGCCACTGCATCTAACCTAGCACAAGTTCAAAATATGCACTTATAAACTATTCTGACTCACACTGATTTCAAGTGTTCCAGATGATTATTAGCTTTACTAAACTATTTTACAGTGTTTCCAGTTTCATGAGATATCAAATTGAGAAGTATTTTTCAGTAATCGCAAATTTCATTACCTTTTCTTTTTATATACAATCCAAATCTCTTTCATTCACTACACACAAAAATTTTTTTCAAGGCTTTGCTTTCTAGATTTCCTAAATATGTGTGTGTGTGTGTGTGTGTGTGTGTGTGTGTGTGTGTGTGTGTGTACTACTAAGACTATTCAATTTAGTAAAGCATGTTGGATTTTGGTCAAATATAATAATAAATAGTTTCACCATGTAACACTGCTAACTGCTCTTCTAAGCAAAAAGCTGTTATTTTATATGGGGCAAAAATCCAAAAAGTAAAAATAAACTCAAAATGGAAATAAATTTTACAATGCCTATATGCCTATAAATTCTTTTTAATACAGGGGTCTCAGACTACTCCATGACTCAAAATTAAATGTTAAGACCTTTAAGAAATTAAGCATTACTTGTAAGATACTGTTTCCTGAAAACTTTACTACTACACTTCAAGAAATGTTAAAATAGTTGCATTAATAGAATTCTACTTCAGCAGACCTGAGCTGCTGTCAGGATGCACTGTTATTTTATGTATCGTACAAAAAGGAAAGCGTCCTGGCAAGCATGGGAAGGATCCCAATGTGGAATATTTGAATGTAACAGTGCCACGGTTGCTGTTAGTTTAGGAAATGCACGGGAACAGGAACTTCCATTTTTAAGAGCTTATGAAGCTAGACACCTGGCATCTGCTCAGCTGGGGGGAGGACACTGGCTGCATCAAAGCATGACAGATGCTCCTGTGTCAGAGCACATGTAACAGGCAAAGAGCACATGATGACATAGGAAGCCAGAGGGCCTGGCTTTGTCTTTTTATGGCAATGTTCTCGTAAGAACTAACCTGAATCACATGAGAACTACATTAATCTCTCCCAAAGATGGCATCCTCAGTGACCTACACACCCTTAAGAGGGCTCTAAGAAGGTACACCTCTTAAAAGTTCTAAAACTTCATGCCACCACCAGAAACCATGGCTCTAGCACATGAAACTCTGGCACATTCCAAGCACAGTAAATGGAGTCTCAAGTATTGTTACATCTAATTCTCACAGCAATTCTAGCGAGGCAAATACACTCATTATGTATGTATCCAGACGTGTCTACATGCTATTTACATTTATCCATTCATTTCATTTCATATTTCCCTCATAAAAGGCCTCCTAGGCCTCCTTGTGATCTATAGTTCATGGATGAGACAATTGTGACACAGATGAGCACAATGACCTGCCCTAGCTGAGCTAACACAATTTCAACTTGAGCAATGTCAAAAATCAACTTTTGAGCCGGGTGTGGTGGTGCATGCCTTTAATCCCAGCACTCGGGAGGCAGAGGCAGGCGGACTTCTGAGTTCGAGGACAGCCTGGTCTACAGAGTGAGTTCCAGGACAGCCAGAGCTGTACAGAGAAACCCTGTCTGGAAAAACCAAAAAAATCAACTTTTTGTTTTTAGATAGGATTTCTCTGTGTAACCCTGGAACTTGCTCTGTAGACCAGGCTGGCCTTAAACTCAGAGATCCGCCTGCCCCTGCCTCCTGAGTGCTGGGTCTAAAGGCATGTGCCACCACTGTCCTGACAAAAATCAATGTATTTTCTAACATCACCCTACTAAGAACCAGATTTTTCGCTCCAGAAACAGAATCAGGTAGATCCCTTTAAGTTACAAGTCCACAGTAAGCTCTAAGCCAGTCAAGGCTACATGGTAAGACCATCTTCGAGATTTAAAAAAAAAAGAAAATCAAATTAAATTAAATTTTAAAGGCCCTTAGTACAATGCATTCAAATCATATAGAAAATATTTTCTGTCCTTTCTAAGAAATATCAATAGTAGAACACTTTGAGGCATTCATCTTTCAAAGCATAAGCTTAAAGATATATGCATAGACCATGTAATCATATGTGCCAATTCTTCTGTTTATTGGTAGTTTTGTTACCCACTATTATAAAAATATTAGAAAAATGGAAAAGATCAAAAACCTAGTGCTAAACACTGGCTCACTGAGTAAGAAAAACAAAAAGTCTCTAAATCCCCAAAGATAAACACGCAATGTTCCCTCCACTGCTGGCTGCCTTCAGCCTCCTTTCCTCTTCTAAATGGCTCTTCCTCACTGTGTCAGAGCTCAATGACATTTAGTCATTTTAAAAGAAGTTTAAAGCTTCCATGTGAGATAAGATTAACAATCTTGCTCCTCCTCCTTCTCCTTCTCTTCCTCCTCTTCCTCCTCCTCTTCCTCTCCTCCCTCTCCTTTCCCCCTCCCCTTCTCCTTCTCTCTCCCCTCTTCCTCCTCATCACTTCTGACTTTGGAGCTGGAGACTGAACCCAGGCCCCTGCCCATGTCAGTCACACACTCTCACATATCAACTGTCAACAAATCCAGTGATCAATTTTTTTGTACACTTTTCCCTTCAACATACTGTATTAAACTTTGTCAAACAAACCAAGTGTTTGTGGAAGTCTTGATACTAATTTGGAGCAAATTACTAACTAATTTACATTTAACTAACACTAAATGGGGAAAAAAAAACCACTTACTTGTACCATAAATCTTGAAAGGCACCACCACACTCCGTTTTGGGGGTTGGGGGCGCACTGGGAATTGAACCTAGAGGTCTACTGTTAGACACATATTCTACCTGCTATGATTCCCAACCTCAAAAATGCTTTTTAAATGGCTGTCCTAGCCACTCCAAGTATCAGCACTAACCTAGGTAACAGAGTGGCTCTAAGTTAACAGAGGAGGAGTAGGTAGTCCAGTTATATGGCATGTTGACTCCATATATCCATCTCCTTTCCCTCTCAAAGCTTAATGATGATATAGGGATTATTTTAAGTATAAGCAGTAAGAAAAAAATGAATGAGGAGAGAGATAGCAGACAGCAGGTTCAGCACATCTGCCAAACCCAGAGCACAGGTAGAGAAGTGTGACTTTACCACACACCATGGAAAACTTGAAATAACTTCAGAGTAGGATTCCATCAAGAAGCAAGCCAATGCAAGTCTATAAACCCAGAACAGGCCAAGAACTGGAAGTACCATGTGGTTGAGAAGGCCAGTTAAAGAAGAGGCTAAATATAGGATTGGTTGAATAAAGTAGTTAACAGGTCTACTCCTGGCTTACCACAATTACCTTCCACACATATCCCCCAGACACCAACATCATTTAGAGCAAGAAACAGAATTAAAGGAGAGAAGAAGGATTAGGATACTGACTCCAGACCAAGCAGAGGACAAAGGTAACCAGCATAGACTAGAATAGATAATCAAGTTTATTCACTACCTGGTAGAATTCCAAGTTGGTTTCTCCCCATTAACTCTCATAACAGCAAGTGTTATGAACATGCCAACTAAGAAAATGTAAGTGGGAACAGGCTCAGTAAGGAAAAGTGCTTGCTGGGCAAAGCATGAAGACCTGAGTTCAAATTCCCAGGGCCTATGTGAATAGTGAGAGGTAGCAACATACACAGGTAACCCCAGAACTGCAGGGGATTGAATCAAGGGGATAACTGAGGTTTGCATGCTGCCAACACAGCTCCAGGTTCAGAGACAGACCCTGTGTCTCACAGGATAAAGTAGAGAGTGACAGAGCTGGACACTGATGTCCTCTGACCTCTGAGCATGTGCAGGTACAAGCACCAGTGAACACAACTGGAGGAAAACTACAACATTGCCCTTGACTCTCTGTCCAATACGCATTATTTAAACAATGACATGTGAATATGATGATGATTATATAACAGCCTCAACAGAGCTCATTTACATACATCACTCAAGAGTGATCTAAAGCACTTACTATTTTATTTTAGATAAAGAATCCTCCTGTGAGTTTGCTTTAAGGTAGTTATCCATCTTTAATTTTTTAATCAAAGTATAGAGGCCATCAACCTTGTACTAGAAAATGCTATTCTAGGTTAGTTTCACTAACAAGGGAGTTATTCTTCCTATATGCCCACAGGAATTGTGAGAAACACAATAAAATTTTCAGGACCCCAGTACATGAGACTTTAGAACATTTACAACATTAGAAACTAAGTCTTCCCTAATAAATATGCTAACTGTAAGACTACTCACACACACAATGAAATAACAAATGTACAAATCTTGTTATTGTAAATTTTCCTAAGTGAAAAGAACAGAATTAGTGTAATATTAAGAATCATCTCAATAAGTTGTTTTTTGTGTTTTGTTTTGTTTTTTAATCAGATGATTTAGCCTTAAAGCCAGAAATTCTACTTTCCATAGATTTAGCAGGGTGTAGATACTGGCACTTCTACAATTTTACAATTGCACTCTTTATTTAATTTTTTTGAAGTTCAAGAACAATTTTATTAGAATTTAAAAGAAAAATACTCAGGCTGGAGAGATGGCTCAGCAATTAAGAGCACTGATTGCTCTTCCAGAGGTCCTGAGTTTGAATTCCAGCAACCACATGGTGGCTCGATTTCCAAAAGTCAGTGACTCTATAGCAAAGAGTCATCAGACAGTCTTTGAGAAACAATCTTCAACAGTTCAAAAATGAAACCTTGATTCAACAAGCCTACCAACACCGGCATCTGCCACCATGGATGCTGGGAAATCCAGATGCAAGGACAAAATAAAGGTCATCAGTAGTAGTAAAAGGAATCTAAATTGGGATACTCTGCCCTTGTCATGCCAGGTATAATAAAAGTTTTAGGGCTTTGTAGTAGCCACTAGCCACATGTAACTATTAAATTTTTAATTAGCTAAAATTAAATATTCAGTTCCGCAGTGTCATGAACCACATCTCAAAGACTCATCAGTCAAATGTGACTTTGGCCACATACTGGACTACACAGATACAGAACATTTCCTGCATCATTTAAAGTTCCCCTGCCAGTGCAGTGCTGCAGCTGCCAATCAAGATGAGTGCCAATGCTATTTTCCTTAGAACCAAATAACATCCCTTCTAGTGATAAAAGCTGTAGCAGTCAAGTGTCTGCTCTAGTTCAATAAAAAAATAATTAGCATTGACTACAATAATATACAGACCAGGTATTTTGCATACAGCATCACATTTACTGAAAATGGCATTTACACCATCCTACATGTAGAATCTTAAGATTCAGAAAGGGTTGATAACTATTCAATAATAAAGCCAGACTTTAAGTGTCTTAAAATCCAACTAGGCTGAGGCTGGAGGTGTAGGTTAGTGATAGAATGCCTGCATTGCATCCACAAGGCCCTGAGTTCAAATCCTAGTTCTGGAAAAAACAAAGCTATGAACAAAACATTCATATACTAGGATAGGAATTCACAGTCTTTTAAAAATAGTCTTTAAAATGTATGTGTGTATGAGTGCATGCATATACGTAACACAGCACATGTGTGGAGGTCAGAGGACAACCCATGGAAGTTGGTGCTCTCCTTCTACCATATGATTCAGATCATCTTTGGGCTGGTAGTATGATGCCTTTACCTTCCGAGCCATCTCTCCAGCCCAACACTAACATTAACTTTAAAAAAAAAAAAAAAAAAAAAAAAAAAAA
>NC_034594.1:128375680-128378949 GCF_900095145.1 Mus pahari
CAATAAAAGTAAAGGTGAGGGGCTGGCAAGATGGCTCAGTGGGTAAGAGCACTGACTGCTCTTTCAAAGGTCCTGAGTTCAAATCCCAGCAAACACATGGTGGTTCACAACCATCTGTAATCAGACCTGATGCCCTCTTCTGGTGTGTCTGAAGACAGTGACAGTGTACTTAGATATAATAATAAAGAAATCTTTAAAAAAAAAAAAACAAAAAAAACAACAAAAAAAAAACAAGTGAAGGTGAAAGGGCATCTCAACAGTAACCATGGCAGCATATCCATGCATAATTTCAGTAAAAAGATATCAGACTCACCCAAACAGCACAAAACCTTGGCCTTGCAGAATGAAATGAGTGCACCATAAGTCTAGCTCTCTAATGACATGCTCAGCCGGTCTCATAACTTACCTCTTTCTCATCAGACTGGTGGAGAGAACCGAGAGCAGAATGATGGCCCGGAAGGCCTGGTCTCACCTACAGAGTGAGTGCTGAGTGCATTCCCCACAGTAAAGAGTAATTCAGCACACGAGTATTTACACATTATCACTCCTTTGTGAGCTTACAATATTCAGTCAACCGCTTAATTGTACACCATTGGCCAAGCTCCATCAACCTAGGGTCAGTGAAAAGACCAAATTCAGACAGAACTTGGGGCACACTGAATTCACCAAAGCATTCTGTGAAGCTTTTTGGCAACTAGTGAAGTAGTGTTCCCAAGCAAGGCGCTGACCTCAAATGACACCTTTTATTCAAATTCTAGCAGCATTTATTATCCCTGCAGCAAATGCCCAGAGAGTCTTAACTACCAAGTTTCTCACATTCCATTCCTCCTCTTCCACCCTTTTCTCAGTCAACAGACCCAGTGCACAGGAAACCCACCACAGGCATAGCAGAACTGAATTTGAAGGAGAGCAAGATGGGGTACATGGAATGGGGTTCAGGGAGGAAAGAGAAGGGCGAAGTGACATATTTATAATCTCAAAAGATTATGTTAAATAAAAATAGAATCTAGACTAGACAAATGAGCTCATAACCTTGATTCATCCTAAACTATCTGTGTGACCTTGGACAACTACTAAAGGATAATTATCTTTCTTCAAAAATAGGATACACAACTATATGTCAATAGGCCTGCTGTAAAGATAACACAAGAACTTCATTCAACAAACAAAGAGTACTTAAATATGACAGAGAGTGAGCTAGATGCTAGATGGACAATATCTTCTATATACTTGACACACAGTATGCATCTGATAAATGTTGCGTTGTAACATCAAATCTAAAAAGCCACTAATGACAGCAATGTCTTATCTACTAACACTGAAACACTATATACCAACTGAAAAAACGGTATATCATTAATTTTAACACACCCCAATTTCATTTAAAATGTGGGCTATAAATAAAACTGATTAAATAAAACATTGGTTCAAGCCCTTATAATTTTTTACTAAACTATTTGGTAATAGTTTTCCTGGTTTTGATCATAATCTACCTAAAGCATCATTTAAGATACAAATGATACACACCTCACTTTGTGTTATCTCTTTAAACCCTTTTATGGGCCAAGAATAGTAATACATACCCATGATCATAGCATTCAGGAGACTGAAGCAAGAGGATGGCAACTCTGAGCTACACTCTGAGACTCTGTCAATACACAAAGAAGTATTTACAATTCACACCCAGGAAAATACCTTAGTGTTCTCACTAAGCTTCCTAGGTCCTTTAATCCCTCCCAAGATCCTTTGCAAGTACATTCTATAAACTGTCCAATATATATACTAAAATCAAATAAATATATGCTATACGTGATACTTATATGTGTGTGTGTGTGTGTATATATACATATATACATACACATACATAATGTATATAATAATTAGAAGACCATGTCAGTTAAAAATTCCTCAAAGGTAAAAATTAGTGCTCAATGGCTCTACCCTCAGCACCCCACATGATCCCAACTGTGCAGCACCATGACAGAAATAGTCTCTAAAATAAAGCACACCTGCTTTTGCATTCTAGCACTAAGACTACGTAGGTATGCCACCTTAGCCAACCTACTCGGCCTAAAAATCAGTGTTTTCTCCTATCAAGAATAACACAACCAACTTTGGATAGTAAATGTAAAATGCCCAGCACACCAGAGCACTCTATGAACATTAGCTATGTTTATTATTGTCATTATTGTTTTACTGATGTTTTAAAAGGAAGAGGGGCATTCATGAATAATAAATATATTTAATACACACTCTTTAACATCCTCTAGACCCGTGGACACCCCCCCTTATTTATTTATTTTTATTTATATAAGTACACTGTAGCTGTCTTCAGACACACCAGAAGAGGGCATTCGATCCCATTACAGATAGTTATGAGCCACTATGTGGTTGCTGGGATTTGAACTCAGGACCTCTGGAAGAGCAGTCAGTGCTCTTACCCGCTGAGCCATCTCTCTAGCCCCTGCTGTGGATCTTTAATATAGTTCCTCATGTAGTGGGGAACTCCCAACCATAAAATTATTTTTGTTGCTAATTCATAACTGTAATTTTGCTGGCATGAATCATAATGTAAATATTTTTGGAGACATAGGTTTGCCAAAGGGGGTCACAGCGCACAGGCTGAGAACCACTGCTGTAGACACATTTGCCCTCACTTTGGCTTGGCAACTTGGGCTATAGCAGGTAGAAGATGCAGTGTCATGTAGAACATGTAACCTATGTTTCAAAACAAATAGGTATGTAATGGAGAGATAGGCAATCCATTTTTTAACCTTCCTGGGTCTTCCTTTTATTTCTACCTGACCCCTCAAGCCTATAATCCCTCAATCCTATCTCCTAATTCAAATGGCTTTCTACTTGAGAGGTCATACCTTATAAATGGTGGGATGGCTATTTTATGTAGGTAAGTAAATAGCATCACTGATATCTGAGTCTCATCATTTACTGAGCCTTTTAATTAGTATACAGAAAAACCATTTGGGTTGTTAATTTGATCTAAAATGTGATGGTATGTATATGCTTGGCCCAAGGAGTGGCGCTATTAGAAGTTGTGGCCTTGTTGGAGTGGGCGTTTCACTGTGGGTGGGCTTTAAGACCCTCACCATAGCTGCCTGAAAGCCAGTCTTCCACTAGCAGCCTTCAGATGAAGATATAGAACTCTCAGCTCTGCCTGCATCATGCCTGCCTAGATGCTGCCCTGCTCCTACCTTGATGATCATGGACTGAATCTCTTTTTTTTTTTTTTTTTTTTTTTTTTTTTTTTTTTT
>NC_034594.1:128379159-128381734 GCF_900095145.1 Mus pahari
CTGTCCTGGAACTCACTCTGTAGACCAGGCTGGCCTCAAACTCAGAAATCTGCCTGCCTCTGCCTCCCAAGTGCTGGGATTAAAGGCGTGTACCACCACGCCCAGCTTGAACTGAATCTCTGAACCTGTAAGCCAACTCAGTTAAATGTTGTCCTTTCTAAGACTTGCCTTGGTCACAGTGTCTGTTCACAGCAGTAAAACCCTAAGACGGAAGCTGGTACCAGGAACTAGAGTATTACTGTGATAGGCCTGACCACGCTTTTGTTTGGTGGAATGTGGCTTTTGGGACTTAGAAACCAATGGAATGCTTTAAATTGGGCTTAATGAGCTATCCTAGTAGAAATATGCAAAACTTTGTTGCTGAGTATGATTTGAACTGTGCAGACCTGGCCCAAGAGGTTTCAAGGGAGAAGAATTTCAGAATGTGGCCTAGAGACTGTTGTGTAGTATTTTGGTGTAGAATGTGGCTGCTTTTTGCCCTTGTCTGAAGAGTCTACATGAGGCTAAGGTGAAGAGATTTATATTAATTGCATTGACAAAGGAAGACTCAAAAAAGCCCAGCAGAGACTTTGTTCTCTGCTTAAGTCTCATGAAGAGTGTTTTGAACAAGTGTAGCAAGCTTAGAAAGGAAAAATGGTTCAGGTATTAAAATGGCACCAAAAAGTGAAATGGGACTGAATCCTGTGTTCTAAGAGATAACAGATTAATGGGAGTGGGGGCAAGATCCTACCCAGCTAAATTTAGATACAGGCATGGTGGTACACACCTTTAATCCCTGGAGACAAAGCCAAGCAGATCCCTGAGTTCAAGGCCAGTCTGGGACAGAGCAAGTTCTAGGTGAAGAAAAATTTAAGTCCAAGCATGATGTTACACACCGTTAATCCCAGGAAACAGGCATGCAGATTTCTGAGTTCATGGTCAATCTACAGAGCAAGACCCAAGACAACCAAGCTTAAGCAGTGAAGGAGTTGGAAAACAGAAAGCTGGTGATAATGTAATAAAACAAGAGGGCATGTTCCAACTCCTACAAGCAGCAGAACTTTGGCAGCTTCAGCCATGTGTCTCAGGCTTTACAGTCAAGAATAGAAGGGGACTACTAGGACAATAGATGCTGGTTAGCTGGTGATTAAGAAAAGACCAGCATCACTGAGGTAAAGTCTTCTGGACAGTGTTTTCTGAGAGCACAAAGAAGCTGTGTTCCAGAGATAGCCAAGGTTGTTCCTTGTGCTGCAGCTGGACTTAATAATGTGTAAGAGTCACCCATGTGGTAAAGGTTTAGAAGGCAGAAAGGCTTCATGAAGAGCAGCTGAGGCTTGGTACTTTGAGAGGCCATGGAAGGCCATTGGTGAAGGTGCAGCCTCAGTTGTAGCTGATGGCCCAGGACTGAAGGGGTAATGCAAAAAGATTTAAGGCTGGGCACCATGAAGAGAGCCTATTAGTGAAGCCTAGTTGTAGCAGAAGACCCCAGTGTACTGGAGATGCCAGTACCATGGGATGATCAGCAAGAACAGCAGAAACAGTGGAGTGGATCAACCTGAGCTTAGAGTGCTACAGAGGGCAGAGCTGGAAAAGTGACACCAGCCCTTTGGAGGAGCCCAGAAGATCATGTGTGGATCCCAGATATTGAAACAAGAAGCTGTAACATTAAAGTGGCCTTGGAGACCCCAAGATGTTTGAGATGCCAGATCTGTGGACTATCTCCTGGGGAAAGCTGCTAACAAGGGAGTGGAACCAGCCCAGGAAAAAGAACTTTTTTTGCAGTCAACAAAGATGAAAAAAGGAGTTGGAGATCTGAAAACTGCTTTGACATCAGACATGGAGATGCAGAGTTTGGAGTTTGCCCAGCTGGTTTCCTGTCTTGCTTTGGGGATTACAGTTAAGTGACTGGATGAATCTTCAGAAGAGACTTTGATCTTTGGACTTTTAACATTGTTGAGACTGCTATAGACTATGGGGGCCTTAGAAGCTGTACTAAATGTATTCTGCATTATGCTATGTTTAGGTATGGCCCCCATAGACTCATATGTTTGAACAAATCTGTAGGGGCCAGAGAGTGGAATGTGATGGTTTGTGTATGCTTGCCCCAAGGAGTGGCACTATTAGAAGGTGTGGCCTTGCTGGAGTAGGTGTGTCACTGTGGGTGGGCTTTAAGACCCTTGCCCTAGCTGCCTGGAAGCCAGTCTTCCACTAGCAGCCTTCAGATAAAGATGTAGAATTCTCAGCTCTGCCTGCATCATGCCTGCCTAGATGCTTTGCTGCCCTGCTCCTACCTTGATGATGATGGACTGAACCTCTGAACCTGTAAGCCAGTCCAATTTAATGTTGTCCTTTATAAGACTTGCCTTGGTTATGGTGTCTGTTCACCATGTGAAACCCTAACTAAGACAAACAGGTTAGATTCAGATAAATGTATTAGCACAGAACATCTATTACTTTGTACCCCCCCCCAAAAAAAAATTATTCTTGAACCTTTAAGGCAAAACAACATAAAGGCACTATTTATATGGCCATGCTAAATCTCAGTGAGGGCCAACCATAAGCAAAAGGCCATATTCTTTTTTTTTTTTTTTTTAAA
>NC_034594.1:128382039-128401345 GCF_900095145.1 Mus pahari
TTCTCTGTGTAGCCCTGGCTGTCCTGGAACTCACTTTGTAGACCAGGCTGGCCTCGAACTCAGAAATCCACCTGCCTCTGCCTCCCAAGTTCTGGGATTAAATGCGCCACCATTGCTCAGCCCTAAAACTAATTTTAAGACAAAATATTGTTTTTACTATAAAACTGCAAAGGATTAAAGTGAGGCAGCCACTAGGAGCTCATTTAAGGCACCTGGACACATTAAAGAATGCACCTCAATTAAAAAAACTAAAGAATATCTTAAAACGGCTAGCCAAAATAAATGCATGTTACAAATGACCATCAATCTAATTTATTTCACAATCACTTCTTCAGTCATGCCTAGTTTTCTTAGTGTACGTAAAAACAGTTAAGAACAATTTATTAGAAGCTGGGCATTGTGATGCACGCCTTCAATCCCAGCACTCAGGAGACAGAGGCGGGCAGATTTCTGAGTTTGAGGCCAGCCTGGTCTACAAAGTGAGTTCCAGGACAGCTAGGGCTATACAGAGAACCTCTGTCTCGAAAAACCAAAAAAAAAAAAAAAATTTATTAGAACAAATACTATTGACAGTGTAAAGTTCAAGTGAACACAGCCATTTCCTAGAAAAACCTCCATCTGACATCTGACAGATAAAACTTGAAGCTCTATTCTCCTAATATAAACACTGCTAACCAAGGCCTGCACAACCTTGAGCTCTTTCAAAACAAACAAACAAAAAAATTTTAATATATCTTTCTTACTTTGTGCCAGGCATTGTTCTAAGAACTCTTCATGTTAAACTCATCTAATCCTCAACAGCGCACATATGCAACCCTGGGCCTTTCTCAAGAGCTGAGACTGGAGCGAACCAGTTCAGCTGTAGTTCAGTAGCAGAGTTCTTACCTAGCACATCCAAGACCAGCCTGCATCACACAGTGAAACTGTCTCGATGACTTTGGAAATGTCAGTTGAACAAATAAACTTTGGAGATGACAATTTTTATAATAATCCTACAAGAATTGTACTATCATTATTGCTAATTTACACAAAAGGAAACCAAAGCACAAAAATGTCAAGTGATTTGGGATAGGGAGATGGCTCAGCAGGTAAAAGCATTTACCATGCAGGCTGGGTGTGCCTTTAGTCCCAGCACTCAGGAGGCAGAGGGAGGATCTGTTAGTTCAAGGCCAGCCTGATCTACAAAGCAAGTTCAGGCCAGCCAGTATTACACAAAGAAACCCCATGTTGAAAAAACAACAACAAAAAAAGCACTTGCCGTGCAAGCCTGATGACATAAGGTCCCAAGACAGAAAGGCAACCAACTCCTAAAAGTTGTCCTCTGAGCTCCTCAAGTGTGCACTCAACAACACATTTACTGAGAAAAAAATAAATGTCAAGTGACTTGTCTGAAGCTGGTGAGCTTCAATTTGAACCTGCTCAGTCTGGCTTTAGGAACTATTCTCTGCATTAACACATAAACCAATAAATCAGCCACTGACCAAGGCAAATGACCTTCATCATTTAATCTCTATGACTCCATTCTCACTTGAACAAAAATGGGACTTGAAAGTTCCTTTCAGGTCTAACATCCTATGACATAAGCCTTGCAGCCAACTGCCACACTGAGGTAGATCAATAGCTCATAGTGACATAATTTGTACCCACCTTTCTCCTTTTACCATAACTCATCCCCTTGTCCTTTCATTTATCTTCATGAGACCCTTTATTAGGAAGGACTGGCGAGATGGCTCTGCAGGTAAGAGCACTGACTGCTCTTCCGAAGGTCCTGAGTTCAAATCCCAGCAACCATATAGTGGCTCACAACCACTCGTAATGAGTTCTAACGCCCTCCTTTTTTCACTTTTTTTCAGCTGTCTGAAGACAGCTACAGTGTACTTAATTATAATAATAAATAAATAAATCTTTGGGCCAGCACAAGCAGGGAGTGGGGCCGACTGGAGTGAGCAGGGCCAACTAGAGTCAACTGGTCCTAAAAATTCAATTCCCAAAAATCACATGTTATAATCACTTTGAGGAAACATAATTAACAGAGGTAAATTCTGTCCTACTGAGGAATCTAGTACCTTCCAAACCCAGCTGACATGCTATAGAATAAGAGTTACAGAAAATAAAACAAAACAAAACAAAACCTTAAAAAGCCGAACACGGTGGCACACGCCTTTAATCCCAGCACTTGGGAGGCAGAGGCAGGNGNATTTCTGAGTTCGAGGCCAGCCTGGTCTACAGAGTGAGTTCCAGGACAGTCAGAGCTACACAGAGAAACCCTGTNTTGAAAAAAAAAAAAAACAAAAAAAAACAAAAAACAAGAGTATACAAATGCATGTATGTATGCATGCATGTTTGAACATTTATTTTCATGAAGCAATACCATGTGGGAATTAAGAATGGGGGGAGGGGGCTCTTCCTGTCTCATCTGAGCTACCTATAACTAGGAGTAGCAACATAGTTACAGGCTTAGCCTCCCCTTCCTGAGACAGTGGCAACTTACCTACATGGCCTGCTCTTACTTAGTGACTAGCCCTGTGAAAACTGACTCATTTCTAGGTTACCTCATCAAGTAAAATGGACATAATATGTACCTTGCAAAACACTGTGAGAACTAACATAACATAAAGCAGCCAATGCCTAGGCCATAAGTACTCAGTGATGGGTACTTCTGTTCTTAAGACAGGCTAATCTTTTTTTTTTTTTTTAAAGATTTATTTATTATATGTAAGTACACTGTAGCTGTCTTCAGACACCCCAGAAGAGGGAGTCAGATCTCATTATGGATGGTTGTGAGCCACCATGTGGTTGCTGGGATTTGAACTCAGGACCTTTGGAAGAGCAGTTGGTGCTCTTAACCACTGAGCCATCTCACCAGCCCCAAGACAGGCTGATCTTATTTCTGCTAATTCATAGGAACTAAAGACAATGAAATCTAGGGGAGCCAAAGTTTTCTTCTCTATGGTCCTTCACTGTGTAGCCGACACAGGGTAATCCTCACCCTATTGGAGTCTTTTATCCTCTCACATGCTTGTAAGAACAGAACACTTTTTTTTCAGGCAATCTCCTAACTTTCTGAAAGAAGTCCTGTGCTCAAAGCAAGCACTTCTGCTGGGCGTGGTGACGCACATCTTTAGTCCCAGCACTTGGGAAGCAGTGGCAGGAGGATTTCTGAGTTCGAGGCCGGCCTGGTCTACAAAGTGAGTTCCAGGACACCCAGGGCTATACAGAGAAACCCTGTCTCAAAAACCAAAAAAAAAAAAAAAAAAAAAAAGAGGCACTTCTGAGGCCAGCATGATGGCACATGACTTTAATCCCAACTCTAGGGGAATCTCCTGAGGCAGAGGCAAGAGTATCTCTGAGAACTTGAGGTCAGCCAGAGCTACAAGGTGAGACCCTGTATTAGAAAAATCTTCATAATCCTAACACTTGTGGGGTTTGTTTTGTTTTTGTTTTTTTGCTTTTCCTTCTCCCACAAGTACAAAAAGTAGTTTCAGGTGCTGTATGAAATGCAAGGTTATACCTCCAGCAGCTAGTAAAAGGTATGCTTGTATACTGTATATTAAACATTCTTGTTTTAATTTCTAATGTACTATATCAATAGACATTGGTATCCTCTGTAATTTTAAGAATTCCAAACAGTTTTGGGATTTAAAAAAGAAAATCCTTGTTCTAAGGGAAAAAAAAAAAACCCATGAAGCACACTTTCTGGCATTATGGATACAGCTCAATCCCTAATCAGTGAAACTTTATCTAGCACACGTGAAAAACCTTGGGCTCAATTTCTAGTAAAGTATAATAAACTGGGAGTGGTAGCTCATGCCTATAATCCCACCACTTGAGAAATAGAGGCAGGAGGATCAGAAGTTCAAGATCATCCTTGACAACATAGGGAGTCAAGGTTAGCCTAGAACACATGAAATTCTTTCTCGAAAGGGAGAGTGGAGGAAGGAGAGATGGGGCGAGGAAGGAGGACAGAAACAGAGTCTTGGTCACTTTCCTGTGGCTACATCCCACTTTTCTATCTTCAACAGACCACTTGCTGGGGCTAAGGGCTGGAGGCATGGCTCAGAGGATAAGAGCTCACTGCACAATCATGAAGACCTGAGTTTGGCTTTCTGGCCAGCCAGTCTAGCCAAATCCACAAGGTCCAGGTCCAGTGAGAGACCTATCTTCAAAACATAAGGTGGTACTGTGTGTGATGGTACATACCTTCACTCCCAGCACACAGGAGGCAGAAGGGAGGTGGAGGCAGAGGCAGTCGATCTCTGCCTTTGAGGCTGGCCTGGTCTATAGAGTGAATTCCAGTACATCCTGGACTACAAAGAAAGACTAAATAAATAAGTAAATGCCTTTAATTCCAGCACTCTAGAGGCAGAGAGGTAGGTAGATCTCTGAGTTCTAGACCAGCCAGAGCCACATTTTAGAACCATCTCAAAAATAAATAAGACAGAGATGGACAGAGAAAATACCTGATGCCAACCTCTGGCTTCTAAACCCAAGTACACATAAGTGGATTCAGACCTGTACATACACATGACTACATCACACACACACACACACACACACATTTATTCATTATGAATACTCAATGATAGAGCTGTACCTTATGACTTATGGCTCCTTATTTCTAAGTTCTTTTAATAGTATAGGCCTCCTTCAATAAATAAGGCTTTTTTAGAAATCTTTCCTGTGCAAATATTTTTGATCTAATAATTTATCATAGTATTTCAAAGGCCTAGCAAGGTCCAGGACTGTTTAAATTTTGAACTTAATTATGATGGATATAAACTGAAAACAGAACTTAGCAAGGCATACTTGAG
Organism: Mus pahari; assembly: GCF_900095145.1. Lineage (NCBI taxonomy): Eukaryota > Metazoa > Chordata > Mammalia > Rodentia > Muridae > Mus > Mus pahari. The sequence continues at coordinate 128,386,851 of NC_034594.1, forward strand.
ATGTATGTTAGTAAACCATGACTTCAAAGGGTTACCTAATAAAATAATTGTGAAATATTTGTGACCTTTCTGTCAGCTGTAACAGAGTACTGCTACTTTACCTGTAGTCTGGCTGAAGGCTGTTTCTAGATATGTCAGCTTTGACGTCATGCTGTCACTGTGCTTATGTTACTGATATGACGGTTAGAACATATGGGTCTTTTTTTTTTTTTCGAGACAGGGTTTCTCTGTGTATCCCTGGCTGTCCTGGAACTCACTCTGGAGCATATGGGTCTTAGTCTTATCTACTTTGTGAAGAGCTGATCAGTTAAAACTTACACAGCATCCATTAACCTAGGCACCCATGACTGCCCTCACTGCCACCGCTGGCCATGAACAATGAAGAGTGAGCAAATCCCTGACAACCTTGACTCCCTCAGGATATAAAACAAGTGGGTAGCCTCCTTAGCAGAGTACTACACCAATCCATTTACTATACATTTGGAAAACTTTTTCTTCTTCCTTCTCATTTGCATAAAATTAACAATTTTACTCTCTTTCTCCATAGAGCTTGGGGTGCCGGGCATGGTGGCGCACGCCTATAATCCCAGCTCTTGGGAGGTAGAGGCAGGCGAATTTCTGAGTTCGAGGCCAGTCTGGTCTACAGAGTGAGTTTCAGGGCTATACAGAGAAACCCTGTCTCGAAAAAAAACAAAACAAAACAAAAAGAAAAAAACATAGAGTTTGGGGTATACTGGTTTGGGACCTAAAATTCAAATATACCTGAACCCCCACCACCACCCCCCCGCTAGTATAACTCAGTCTCTCAAATGTTTTTTTCCAAATGAGGAGTGAAGCCAGGACTGGTTTTCCATGGTCACCCCAGGTCAAATAAGATTCTTAGGTTCTTATGATCTGGGCCTTCACCCAAAAGCTGATCCAAAGCCAAGCTCAGGAATGGATGGGCAAGTATAACCTTACCAGGATACTTACACTAACACACTTTACAGGGACAATAAAGAACAATAAGAACTTTTATTCACTCATTTAAACCATATTTGTCAATGTCAAGCACCTCACTAACAGTCATTTACAAGCACTATTTAAAATACACTACACTGTGCTGTTATTTGCAGAAGTCCCGTAAAGGAAGAGTGTGGTGTGTGCTCCATCGGGTGGCTGAACTGGAAATTTCAAACAAGTTCCAGCAAGGCATGTGAACCCTAACTAATCAACATAATACCTTTGAGACACTGAAGCCTGCACCACAAGTTTTCCCATGGGAGGTTCTAGAAATGAGAATCACAACAGCACTATGGCAATGCTTCCTCTTGCTGAAAAATAAGGAAGTACAGCTCATGCAGTGCATTTTCCGTATCATGGTCATTACTTTTTGTTTATTTAAGTTAAATAAGTCTTATGCTGGGGGTGTAGCTCAACGGTATGGCAACTTGCTTAGCATGCCTAAAGCCCTGGGTTCAATCCCCAGCAATGGAAACACAGAACAAAATCTCAATTTAAAACAATTAGTCTTTTTAATGTATTCAAATTTATTTATTTATTTATTTATTTATTTATTTATTTATGGGTTTGGTTTGGTTTGGTTTTTTGAGATGGGGTCTCATTATACTAACCCTGGCAGTCCTGGAACTCACCATGTAGACCAGGCTGATCTCAACTCACAAAGATTCTCCTGCTTCTGCCTCCCTGGTGCTGGGAGCCACTATGCCTGACTTTTCATTAAAATTTTTGAAAAGATGATTTTTAATCATTAATTTTATATTAGGATTTAAAAATAGTTCCCTAAATTCTCTCTTCATAAACTTAATTTAACCACGACAAGGCACAGAAATATAGATGAATGGTAAATCACATGAGGCTTACTCGGAATCCATCAGCGTTCAGTTCTCCACGCAGACAACACTACATGCAGATCAACAGCCTGAGACTCCAGGAGGAAGAAGTTATTTCATCAGAGTCGCACCGCCAATGTGACCTGGCTCCCAATATTAAAACATACAGTGCTCAAGACGCTAGCCGCGCGCACGCTTGTGTGTGTGTATGTGTGTGTGTGTGTGTGTGTGCATGCGCTCTCATATAAAGCAAGGAGGCAGATAATCTTTAAATTCCCTTTCAATTCCTGAACTCTGGAGAGCTCATTGTTTTAGCATCTTATGCCTTCTACAGTACACACTGAAAAATGTCATTCTTAGTCCTGGACACCTCCAGAGAAAAATCACATCATCAATCAAAGGCTTCAAACATATTTGCCTCTTTTACTAATATTCTGTAAAATATTAACTGATCATACTAGTCTATTTGGATGAAACTGGCCTGGGTTAATTTTGGTTAACCTATTACAGACCTCTAAACTATACAACCATTGATTCCATATTTCTTGAAAATACTGTTAGAAAGACTTGTTGATGTTCTACTTTCCTTACTGAGATTTGCACTTGGGTTATTAGAAACAAAGACAGTCTCTGTTCATTTGTGTTTATTCCCAGTAAAACTACAAAGCATCACCTAGATGTCCTGTATATGGTCTTTCCATGTTTCTCTAGTCTTTTGTGCTTATTCTGCTTATGGATGCACATTTTTCTAGTGGAAGTCTAATAATTTTCAGGATATTAATATGCTACTATCATTAATAATTTCAGCAATCCAAGAATAAAAAAAAGAACTAAAAGTTAAGCCAAACACTTAGGAAATAAGAGTAGGCCTTAAAAGGCTCTGGCCTCATATGTATTTTTTTTTTATTAAAAAAGAAGAAAGCAGGAAGAGCAAAAACATTCTCTCCAGGGCCTCACAGCTAACATACACAAGAACCTGCACTTAAAATGCAGCCAAGTATCCATACTATTATATATAATTAAATGGTGCATAGAATTATAGATATAAACAAAATACTCAGTTCCTATCTGAAGCTCCTCCTGACTCAAGTAATATTTAATAAACTGACGTAAACAAAGAAGCTGAACAGTTCATGCTGGCTCAGGGCGCTAGAAGGCAACCTAGGCTTGAACTAAGGGCAATACATCAAAATTTCCTCAGCAAGGCTTAAGAAAACAAATCCAAGGCTGTTCTGCTGTATAAGAGAGCATCATTTTCAACTACGTAAAAATACAAATTACAAAAAAATAAGTGAAGGTCTTTTTCCCTAGCAAAAGCTAACTTTTAAATATAGATACCTTTTATCCCTGGCTTTTTGTTTTGTCTTTTTGGTTTTTTTGGGAGACAGGGTCTCTTTCCTGATGTTTTAAAGTAGCTAACATTCTAACATTCCCAGACCTTAAAAATTCTTACTCATACCTCTATGTTATTTTTAACGGAATAGCACCAAATCTTTGAAATAATATACAACACAAAGACTGCAATCCCATGCAAATGTCTTTAATGGTTCCAACTTACAAAGAAAAAAAGCCCCTTATTTTTCATCTTGCCTATGGAATGATGAATTTACTGAGGTAGGAGCTACATAGTAGGGGAATCTCTGTAGAATCAAATTTCAATTATCCACAATAAATGAATTTTTCAAAAAGTCCTTTATAATTGGTCTGAGAAAGCTAATGCAGTCACTCAGAAGCACAGGAACTCTGTCCCCCTGTGACCAATCTAGAGTAACCATTTAGAAATAAGAGTAACCAAACAGACTGTGTAAAATGAGGAGTCTCAGAGCCACCGCGGACACAATGCTGGCATTACAAATCAGGGGTCAATCAAATTTTTAAACTATATCAGGCTTCCCCTTCTAGTCCAAGATAGTCCACATTAATTCTATAAAATAGTCAAATGTTAAAATACTTAGAATCACGGAATATATATATCCAAGTCTGGTTCCTCTGACCAAAAGCAAGCATCCCATACTGTATAATAATAAGCTCTCCAGCGTGCTCCAGCACTAACCTCTGGGAAGAACTGGCAGCGGTGCTCAAAGTGCTAGGAGGAAGATGAAAACCCAATGCCCTTCTTTCAGTGGAGCCCACCATCTGGATTCTAGCCAAGGCTTTAAAACTGACTGAATGTTATTACAAACAATAAATCAACAACTCCACAGCCTGAACTGTTAGGACCTTTTCTTACAGAATGTGACAGAGGAAGGTTACAAGGAAACTAACAAGAGAGTATTAGTCATGAGCCATTCGTTTCTGCCATTAAATACAATATATTACAAGCAAACTTATTTTACATTCTTCGAGATTCTGTTTAACCTAACTATCCCTTTCCCTGGTCTTCAATTATTACATAGTCTACATGAATAAATGAACTTACTGCTGTTGCCTAAACATCCTATCACTAAATTCATATGAAAGTTAAAAAAGGAAATCCAAAATATTTTAATTCATAAAACCTAGCTAGTGTGTGTGTGCATGTTCCTATTGATTTTATACTCTTTGTTCCTGCTTATACCATAGATGTGAATTCCTGGATGTTACAGATCCACTGTCTTTTCTCTCTCCTGGAGCTGAACTACTAGCTTCTGAGAATAACCTATTGCAAGCTTAAATAAATAAATAAATGCCTTTCAGGTATCCTACCTTTTAAGTATGTGAGTGTTTTTTACTGTCTTTACTTTTCCCAATATTGATGCAAGGTTCCTTACAACATGTATTTAAAAATCCTCCAAAAGCTGTGCAAGAAGAAGAAACTGAAAGGAGGAACATGTCTCGTGTAATACACAAGGAAGGTACAGTATTTACATTACAGTGGATTTTTCTCACTACCAAAAACTTAGCAGAAAACCTGAAATTTTAAATAATTCTCTTCCCTCCTTTTTCTTCCCTCCATTCCAAAACCAGAGAAGAGTGAAAATCCAAAGATGTGATTATTCTGTATAGTTCGTGCAGTCAGTACAAAGACAAGAGACACCGTCTCCTTATCAAAACAGAACTATTGGCTCAATGCGTTTGAACACTATAACCCCTGCATTAGGTGATACACATTTCACCAAGTTTCAATCCTGTTACAAAGCCTTTGTCAACAGTGGGCAAGTGGAGGTAAGCCGACGGGGCTGGGTGGACTGAAGGCAATCGCTGGAGGGGTTTATCTTGCAAGAGCTCGATTCTTTGGCGAGAGGTGAGCAGCGAGAAGCACCTAACCTTGGCAAAGGGGGTGATCTCCGGCGGTGGGGACCGGAGGTCAGGGTGACTGGGGAGGGGGTGGCGCCGAATCGCCGCGACCCCGGGCCGCCGTCGCACCTGCGGCTTGGCCTCCCACCACCATTCCCCAGCCCCAGCCCGGCGGTGCCCTTCCTCTCGCCGCCGCCTGCGTATCCGTTACCCCGGCGGCAGAGGGCTGCGGGGGAGGGGAAAGACGGCCTGGCCGCCGGGGGCCAGCAGCGCCGGGGATGCCGCAGTGGCTCCCCGCGGCGGTGGGGCAAAGTCCGCCCGGGCCGGGGAGCTCAAGGCAGCGGCGGAGGTCGCGGCTAGGGAGATGGCAGCCCCTCCGAGCCCGCCCCGACCCCAGCAGCCCCGGGTACCTCATACTGGATGTACTGCTTCCTCCACTCGGGAGTGATGTGCGCGGAGAGGTGCTCGGCGAACTTCATCCTGCCGCGTCCCCCTCACTCCCACCCGGCTCTGACAGCTACAGGCGGCGGCGGCGGCAACAGCGATTCCGACTCCTCCCCACATGGGCCCCGGCGCTGCGCGAAGCTGCGCTTCTCTCCTCCTCCGCCGCCGCCGAGGTCTCCTCAGAGCCGCCCTCCCGCCATCTTCCTCCTCCTCTCCATAGCCCCGCCCCGCCCCGCCCTCTAGACGTCATCGCCATGGTAACCGCCTACGCCGCTCAGACGGAGGGGGCGGGGTCCTGGGCGTGGCCTCGGGGGCTTTCCTTCACGCTCCGCCCCTTTGGGACGGACGTGGGAAGGCACCTCCCCTGACCTCTTCCGCCTGCCTCCTGTCTGCCTACAGCTGCTTTCTACACTCTGCCTGGGAAAAACAGCAATGTTGTTACTGCAATTAATATTGGTACTGGAGCAACAGTAATCCACACAAGACGCTGATATTTGCAGAGAACTGTACAAATATTATTTCCATTTTAATACTGATTCTTCATAAAACCCTTAAAGATAAATCAGCAGTAGTTCAAATTGAGTAGTTGAAACAGTTAAGAGCCAATTGTATTTAAGGGAACTGTATTTGCATGCTCTAGGTGCTCAATAAATGCTTGCTTTCAATTTAAAATGTCAGTGCCAGAAAGTTTGTGTTGCTTCTGTATCTCAATGTAATTGTCTAATTAGTCCTAGAGCTACCAGAAAGGCCAAAACATCTGGTTACAAACCAGGACTGAAACTTTGCGATACAGCTGACTGGGACTGGGGGGGGGGGTAAAATTGAGAGGGAACACAATGCTGAGAAGAAAAAGAATCCTCTCCTCATCTACTCCCAGTGCGACAGTCCTGTATCCAGGCTGACCTCTAGAAAGATACCACGGAGGCAGCAAAGTACCATATTCCAAGTGAGAGTGACTGCCCTAAAGGACTTGCCCAAGTCTCCCCCTGGGTGGTGGAGCCCTGGATAACATAGTAGCTGACTCTTTTTTTAAGTATGTCTATTCTTGTCCCTGTACCAGCACTGTTCTAAACTCCTTACATGTAACTTTATCCTCTTTAACTCTTACAACTTTGATGAGACTCAAAGGTTTCCTAGGAAAGTATTGTGCCTGGGACAATATAGATCCCTGTTGACTCCCCAACACACACACACACACACACACACACACACACACATTTTTTTCCTCCTTCCCTTCCTCTAAATTCCCCTTTCCAATAAGGTTTTATGAATGTTTCTTCAGGAGAAAAATAGGGTATGAGGCTTGGTGGGAAAAAGCACATCTTTCTGGCAAATGTTTATACAGAAGCCTCAGCCTCTGGTGAAAGAATGGTCAGGGGACTGGAGAGACGGCTCTGAAGAGCAAACCTAAGTTTCATTCCCAGAATCCATGTCAAGCAGCAAGCAGCTCATAACCACTTCCAACTCCAACTCTGGGGGTGTCTGTGGCACCCAAGGACACCCACTCACATGCAAGTACCCACACATAGGCTCACACATATATTCTTAATTAAAAATAATAAGTGGGGGCTGGAGAGATGGCTCAGTAGTTAAAAGCACTGGCTGCGCTTCCGAAGGTCCTGAATCCAAATCCCAGCAACCACATGGTGGCTCACAACCATCTGTAATGAGATCCGGCGCCCTCTTCTGGTGTGTCTGAAGACAGCTACAGTGTACTTACATATAATAAATAAATAAAATCTCTGGGCCAGAGTGAGCAGGGCCCCAGAGCGAGCAGAGGTCCTGAGTTCAATTCCCAGCAACCACAGGATGGCTCACAACCATCTGTACAGCTACAGTGTATTCATATACATAAAATAAATAAATAAAACTTTAAAAAATATAAGTGTGTATCTCTTTTTAAAAGATAGAGAGGATAAAAGAGAAGAAAAGGTGGTGAAGGTCTCCTTCCGCCTGGCAATACTCTGCCCATCAAAAAAGAAAAAAAAAAAAAGTCCCCTCTTCTAAAACAGTACAGTGCCAGGAGAGAAACACAGGCGAAAGGGAACATTAGACACTGGGAACACTGTTGCCACAGCACAGCCCTCCCATGCCTTAATTGTATGTAAGATTCAGGAACTGTGGTCCAATTGAAGGAAAGATGAAATCCTTAGTACTAGTTCTAAAACCAATAATTCCTAGTTTTTCTCCAGCCTGACTCAAAGCCCAGCTGCCTAGCCAGACACAAAATCTTTATTTATCCACACATGTGGATAAGGGAAGAAAAAAAAAACAAAAAACAATGGGACAGGGTCTTATTATGTAGCCCTGGCTGGCCTAGAATTCTCTATTGTAGACCAGGCTGGCCTCTAGCTCAACAGACACCATCCCCTACCTCTGCCTCCTGTGTGCTAGAATTAAAAACACACCATTGTGTCCAGCAGAAATTTCTTTATTCCTAACATTATTACAAATATTTCAACAAATACTTCAATGGCATTTGCTGAACACCTACTCTCAGTAGAGAATAAAGCCAACTGCTTTAAGAATTTTCTGACTAGTTCTGCTCTGAACCAGACAGGCCCTTTGCTTAAGACTTTCCTTGTGAATATAATCTTTACTTAACCAAACTCTGCTGGGTTTGAACATTATAATATTCTAGTCACGCCCTTCAGGAATGAAGGACAGTTCAAAATGACATAAAACTGTCTTTTCTTTGAAAGAAATCACAGTCTAGTCAAAGTCATGAACAGACTGACAGCCTACAATGTGATATACGCTGTAAGGAAACAAGAATCTCTGACTGAGGAGAAAGTAAAAGATAGCATGTCGCGGAGATGCTTCTGAAGTCCAGTCTCGGGCAATGATCTGACAGGCGGAAAGAGCACACCTCGGAGACCTCAAGGGCACATAGCAGGATGCTGGGGCTGCTAAAGAGTGTTACAACGTTCTCTGACCCAAATAGCCTCCAAAAGGTCCCCTCCAGTCCCTGATCTGATCATTCTCTGTTCACTGCCTTGCCATTAAGAGCCGATTAGACCCTGAGTGAGCTCTTAGAGGACAAATTGCTCACTTTCCTTGTCTTCTAGAATTGAGCACAGTTCCTGACACTTGGACATTCAGTAATCATTGAAAAAGGAAAATAGGGAAGGAAAGAAGAAAGAGAAGGAAGAAGGAAGGGAGGAGAGATGGAACCGGGAAAGTAAGACAGGCCAAACAACCTGAAGGAAGTCAAAACAAGATTGTAAAAAATGATCACGACACCAACATGGAGTCTCTGAAGAATTTTTAGTGCCTAACTTGGGTCTGGGCAAGCAGTGCATATAAATGTTCCCAGCACTGGTTCTAGGAGTAGACCTGAAATAAACTCCTAACTCCCATGTTTACAAGCCATATGGCCTTGAGCAAGGTACCTTAGTCTTCAAAGCCCCAGTTTACACAACTCTCCAAAGACAATTAGACAATTAGAATGATCCTCAAACTATTTTGAGGATTAAATGAGAGTCTGCATTGGCAGCACTTTGCATGAAGATGGGCCCTGGTGGAGCTCCAGTGTATCAGCAAGCACTTCCTAGGCACTGGCACTTGTCTAAGCACTTGCAGATGCAAGTTTAATCCTCAGGAGAACCTGTAGGAGGTGGTTGCTATCCTTACTTTGGAGCCAAGTGAAGACAGAGAGGTTAAACATCTTACCCATCGCCGGGGGCGTGGTGGCGCATGCCTTTAATCCCAGCACTCTGGAGGTAGAGGCAGGCAGATTTCTGAGTTCGAGGCCAGCCTGGTCTACTAAGTGAGTTCCAGGACAGCCAGGGCTATACAGAGAAACCTTGTCTTGAAAAACGGAAAAAAAAAAAAAAAAGGTTGAGACTGAAGACTGGGAAGTGGTTCATACTTAAATGATAATTAAGTCCACCAAGCCTGCCCAGAGATAAAGCATAGATGGCAAGGGAAACAAGGCCAAGGGGACATCCATCCCTGTGTAATGCTGATGAAGAAGGGTTGAGGAAGGAGGCTGAGATATGGCCAGAGTGGGCAGCAAGACAGTGATGTCAGTGAGTGATGTCAAGACAGCTGTAAAAGATGGTTTCATAAAGGAGGCACTGATCAATAACCCAAATGTCACAGAGACATTGAACTGTATGACTTCTAAGCTTCTGAGTTTAACGAGTTGAGTGTCATTAATAACCTCAAGGAAAGGATATCATGAAGGCTTGGTGGAAGCTAAGTAACACAGAGCCTTCGTCCGTCCTATCTTGTATTTATTCTGTGTACCTGTTGTCGAGAGGCCGGGAGTGAGGATTTAATAGTACACCCGGCAATTTATTTAGAAATTCATAAGTACTGGCTCTGAACCCTTTATATTTATCACACATAATTCTAAGTTTGGGAACAATTATACTTCCCACAAAGTAACTGTTTTAAACCTTAGAATTATGTGTGATAAATATAAAGCCCAACTGTTGCTTGAAAAAAAAAAAAAATAAGACTGGCGATCAAGCCTAAAGCAGAGGAACTGACCGGCTGAGAAAGCAGACCTTAAGGTACACCTCCCGCTGAGGCTGAGCAAGCTACGGTATCACAGGAGTAAAGATCATGTCCAAAGTTCAGCCCAGATTCACACTCATGCAGGACACGGTGCAGCTTTAAAATGTGATTGATTTACAGACTCAGCAGAAGTTTGATCCTTGAGCTTTAAATGTTCTGCAACTCCTTTAAAATTACATGAAAAAGGCACAATTTTTCCTGTTATTTGAATATTTCCCTGAAAGACTGCACATCTTATAAGTTTGCCCAGTTCAAAAACATAAATATGGATAGAGCCTGGGCATTAACTTCCCTACTTCTCCCTCTAAAGTAAAAGCACACTGGGGAGCTGGAGAGATGACTCAGCAGTGGAGAACACTGACTGCTCTTCCAGAGGTCCTGAGTTCAGATCCCAGCAACCATATGGTGGCTCACAGCCATCTGTAATGGAATCTGATGCTCTCTTCTGGTGTGTCTGAAGACAGCTACAGTGTACTCATATACATAAAATAAATAAAATCTTTTTAAAAAAAAACAAAAGCACATTGGGGCTGGAGAGATGCTCAGTAGTTTAAGAGCATTGATTTGTCTTCTAGGAAACCTGGGTTCAATTCCTTGCTCCCAAATGGCAGCTCACAACCATCTAAAACTAGCTCCAGGGGATCTAACACTGTCTTTGAGCACTGCATGCATGTGTTACACAGACATACATGTAGGCCAAACATACATACACATAAAATAAAAATAAACTTTAGAAAATAATTTTTCAAAAACACTAGAAATTTCAAATACAGTTTAAAGGTAGTCAGTCAATGGTGATTTCTGGAAATACTTTTATTTTAACACAACTGAAATTAGATATACCCCACTATCTGTGTGGTATATATGCCTGTATGTTTGCATATGTATCTGTGTGCCTATTTAGGCTAGAGGTTGACACCATTTGACTTCCTCTATCACCCCTCACCTTATTTCTTTGAGACAGAGTCTCTCCCTGACCCTAGAGCTCAATCATTTGACAAGACTGCCTGACCAATAAATTCCTGGTAACCATCACTGGGGTTATAAGGCCTAGCTTTCAAATGGGTGCTGGACATTCAAATTCATGTCCTTATGTTTACATAGCAGCAGTCACTTTACAGCCTGAGCCATCTTCCCAGGCACTTGAGTGTTTTCTTGCTGCTGTAAGGTATTTTGCAACTTACAAAAGAGCATTCCTGAATGGGGCACGGCTCTGTAATAGAAAGCCTGCTTAGCATACATAGGCCCTGTGGTTGTTTGAATCTGCTTGGCCCAGAGAGTGGCACCATTAGAGGTTGTGGCAATGTTGGAGTAGGTAAGACCTTGTAGAATGATGTGTGTCACTGTGGAGATGGGCTTTGCGGTCCTATGCTCAAGCTCTGCCCAGTGTGGAGAAGAAAAACCCTACTCATAGCTGCCTGTGGAAGCCAGTCTCTCCTGGCTGCCTTCTGGGCAAGATGTAGAACTCTCAGCTCCTCTAGCACCATGCCTGCCTGCACACTGTCTTGCTTCCCACAGTGATGGTAATGGACCGAACCTCTGAAACTGTAAGCCAGCCCCAATTAAAGGGTTTCCTTAATATCAGTTGACTCTTCATAGCAATGGAACCCCTAACTAAGACCGGCCCCCTAGTTTTCATCTGCAGCACAGCACACATACACACTCAAGACACTTATGACATTTGCTCTTGTTCAACATCCATTCAACAAATCCTCCTTAAATAAGGGTTAACCACCAGGCTCTCTACACAGCACAGTGGCAAAGGCAGCAACTGAAAGTCCCCGATTCAGGAGCTTGCTGAAACGTGAGTTTTCCAACAGAACGGAGCAGTGGATAGCTGATTACCTGGGAATCCACATGTATGGAGGAAAAAAGAAGACAGGGTGGGGAGAGAAAGAATATTGTATAACTTTATATAGGGTAGTAAGGCAAGGCCTTCCTGAAAGTCGGTTTGAGTAAGAGACTTGAGGGAAGGCAGAGTGAGAGCCATGTGAAGAGAGGCTGGAGATGACCGTGGGAGGTGAGAATGGCCTTCAAAGCTGAGGATTCTGCAAAGGGCAAGGTCCTGAGACTGGAATATGCAGTGTGTTGGGAGAACAGCAAGGATAGCAGAGTGGCCCAGGAAAGTGGGAATGCCAGACAGGGAGGAGGGGGCTGCGTTGCTATGATGAAGAGGAATGGGTTGAAACGCTCCGGCCTTTCACACGTTTACCTTTTGGGAAGGGAGGAACTTTACATGTCATAATAACCTCTCTTTTAACGCTTCTATGCACTTAAAACCAGTGGTACATTACAAAGTTCCCTGTTTTGTTCACAAGGACGTATCGATGGCCTTACCAAGGTTTATAGCGCTGCACAGCCATCACCACCAATCAAGTTCCAGAGCTTTTCCCAGGTTCAAACTGAAGCCCATCTCTATCAAACAACAGCTCTTCGTTCATTCTTTCTTCCCCCAGCCTCCGGGGAAATTTCTGTTGTACGTTCTGACTTCATAAAATTTTCTTTTTCTAGTTCCCAGCTGTGTGGGGGTTTTGTTTTGTTTTGTTTTTTAGTTGTTGCTGGGTTTTTGTTTTTGTTTTCACTTAGCATGTTCTTTCCATGGTTTACCCATGTTGTAGTATACTTCAGCATTTTCTCCTTTTTAAAGGCGGACCATATCCCATCGCATGCACAGTTGACCTAGCCACCTGCTGCTGCTCATTCCAGCTGCTTGTATGCTTCGACTATGGTGCAGACTGCTGCAGTGAAATGTTGATGTCTGCACACCCCCTGTAAACTTCTGTGCGCCCCCAGCAGAGTTCTTGAGTCATGTGGTGCTTCTGTGTTGAGCTTTCTGGAGAAATGTCTATTTTTTTTTTTTTTATGTCATCAACCAGATAAAGCATATCTGTTTCTGTCGTTTGAAAAACAAAGAAAAAAGAGGAGAAAATGGGGGTGAGTGTGTAACAGAATTTTATTATACAATTCTGGGGGCTAGCAGTAAAAATTCCAAGGTTTCACTAAGACTGTGTTCCCTCAATATCACCAGTGGGAAATCTGTGCTGTACCCTCCCTGACCTTCTGATACTAGATGTGTCTGGTGTTCTTAGCTTGCCAGTCCCTCTCTGCCGCCTTCATCACGTGATATTCTGCCTGCCTGGGTTTTTGCTTCACAGGACATTCTCTCTCCCTTCTGCTTTCTCTTCCTACAAACATACCAGTCTTGCTGCATTAGAACCCATTCAAACCCACTCTAAGCTCACCTTACCTTGACCTATAAACTCACCTTAACTTGATTATACTAACAAAGGCCCTAAGTCCAAATAAGATCATATTCTCAGCCAGGCAGTGGTGGCGCATGCCTTTAATCCCAGCACTTGGGAGGCAGAGGCAGGCAGATTTCTGAGCTCAATGCCAGCCTGGTGTACAGAGTGAGTTTCAGCAGCCAGGGCTACACAGAGAAACCCTGTCTCGAAAAACATAAATAAATAAATAAATAAATAAATAAATAAATAAATAAATCAAAGATCATATTCTCAGGTAGAACTTCAATATATCCCTTTGAGGGGTTACATGTCAGCCAACAACATGGAAACACGGAGAGATTATAAATACACTATTGAGAGATTATAAACACTCTCCAAGAGAGATCAGGAGGCAAACAGTGAAGGTGTTGAGAAGTGATAGAAAACTGAAATATATTTTGGAGACAGAGCAGATAAGACTTGTTGGTGTAGTTAGAGAGATATCAACGCCTAAGGGAGGTCTCCCTTTCTCTGAAGAGAAAGGAAGAAGGAACGGGTGGGAAGGATGGGAAATGCAGTTAGGATGTAAAGTAAATTAACTAACTTTTAAAAATTAAACAAGTTTTAAAAAGTGAGATATCAAGGAAGATTCCAAGGTCTTTTGCATGAGGTGCTAGAAGGATGGGCTGGGAAATGACACAGAAAGAGGAAGTGTGAGGTAGTGGGTAGAGCACTCGGATTCCATGCTATACTGAGAATGTTTGCCAGACATCCAGGTGGTCATGTCCAATGGGCAACTTGGCGGTCAGCAGAGAAGCAAGTCCTAGAAGGAGATATGAACCATTCACCCTCCTGAATGAACTGGATAAAAATGGTATTTGAAGCTGAGTCTCCAGTGGACCCGGGGGAATGAGTACAGATAGACAAGAGACAACTCTAAGGGAAGTCCTTGGGGGCCCAGGCTGACTGACTGCAGGAGAGAGAGGAAGTCAGCATAGTGGGAAATCATCACTGCTTCAAAAAATGCTTCCTTAAAAAGGAGCAGAGTAATAAGGTGATCATCAGGTTAGAATGTAATAATAGAGATTCTCTCAGACAGGAGAAATAACAGCATGACTATATATATATATATATATATATATATATATATATATATATACACACACACACACACACACACACACACATATGGATGATTCAGGGTAGAGATGAGGGAGTGGTTATTCAGGAAAGAGAGCAAACATAAATTTTCTTG
>NC_034594.1:128401965-128424819 GCF_900095145.1 Mus pahari
CGACTGGCTTAAGCAGAGGAGGGACCTGACTTCAGTTCAGTCTTGGGGGTGGAAATGATAATGATGATGATGATGATGGTGGTGGTGGTGTTGATGGTGGTGGTGGTGGTGGTGGTGGTGGTGGTGGTGGTGTCAATGATGATGATGGATGACGATGATAACCAGGGCAAGTGTAGTTAACTGTTTGTGACAAAATTGCTCAGGCATTCTGGTACAGACATTGAGGAAAAGGGTAGATGGATCTGAGATTAGAAATTGCAAAACTTTCTTCAAGACAAATAGGTAATAACAGATGATAACAACTGCAATTTATTGGTTTTTGTAGTTGTTCTTTAATCATAGCAATGGATGATAAAACTAATATTAGGATAAAGAACTGCAACAAAGGGTAAGGGTCTTAAAAAGAGGATTATGGTCTCCATTGTGCAGATGGGAAAACTGAGGCTTAGAGGACATGAGGGACACTCCCTGGGTTTTGGTTATCTTCACTGGTGTTGCCTACCTAGGCCGTGAGTCTGATACCAGGCAATACCAATACCCTCTCAAGGCTTAAAATAAGCATATCCCAACGCTTGACAAGGAGCATAGATTTGGCCAAACACGTGCTCCTGCCAGAGATCCTGCCTCATGGGGAAGTAGCCAAAAACATGGCAATAGCTAGAGCATATCCTCAGAGGGTGAAGCAGATGTAGGAGTCCAGCAGCGAGAAATGAAAGTGTCCAGAGCAGACTGCTAAAGATGGGGTACCACGCTGCTGCATGCTCTGCTCTCGTCCTGGCTGTGAGCTTTTCTTGGCTTCTGCCTTTTCCTTCCACATTGATACTGTGAGCTACCCAAAACCATGCAATAAAATCTATTTCTGTTTAAGGTAACCAGAGTCCAATTTTGAAGGCAAGAACATTGAACGGGGGAGATAGGAATTAAGGACTGTGCCCATGACTGCTGCTGAAGAGTTAATAGCCCCATACAGAGTGATTTTCAATGGATGTCAGTCAGCCCCTTTCACCAGCCACTCTGGGGTTTGTCCAAGGGGCTCATGAATAAAGTGTCCATTGTAGCAAGGATGGAGGAGTCCCTTCATCAGTGGAGATCTGGCAGGCAACAAGGACCAGTGCTGAGCCCTTAACACACTGTTATATTGGAGTGGGGTTAGGCCAGTCAGTAACAAGGGAGTAGGTTAATCACATCACTCTCTTCTCATCCTGGGGGCAGGGAGATGGGTAGTTGCCTCTTCTCACTGGAACAGATAGTTGCACTGGATGTGAACTTTTGACCTGTTCCATTTCTGCCAGTAATGAGCCTGTGAACAACAGTAATCACTGTCCACTACTGCTTCTGCCAAGGTGAGGGAAAGAGACAACGGCTTCGCTGGTCTCACCATGTACCTTGTCTCCTACCAGCACAGGTACAGAGTGATGGAATAACCTGTTGGTGACTCAGTGATAGTTGGGAGCTGTGCTACCAGAGGAGAGGATGCTCTTACCAAACTTAGCAAACTCATATCACTATGTTTACAAGGGAAACCCTTTACAAACTGCACTCTCAATAGATAGATAGATAGATAGACAGATAGACAAATACACACACAGACAGACATAGATATATAAGATCCACACTGTAGCCCAGGCTAGCCTCAAACTCACTGTAGCCTGGGCTGGCCTCTAACCCAAGGCAACTATTCCTGCTTTATACTCCTCAATGCTGGGACTGCAGGTCCAATATGGCCCTTCCTGATGCTAAATCAACAAGTAGAAAAGTATTCATTTGCTGTTGAAGTTGTTGATTCTGACTTTCAGGTTGAAGTAGATGGTGAAGGGGCTGGAGTGGGTAGGTTGGAGCGCATCCTAAAATCAAGGGGACTCAGCAGAGCACCCCTTTATAATGCTTCCAACAGTATAAGTTGAGTGTGTTCCAGCCCCTAGCAGCAGGAGGAACGAGAGCTCAAGCTTCTTGGGATAAAGGTTTCAGAGAGCAGGTGAGAAAGTATAACCAGCCCTAGTGCTGACTGAGTTGAAGTGGAAGAAAGCCGGAGATGCCAAGCCTTGGCTTAAACAGAAGTGAGTTCCTCTGTCAGAGCTACTGCAGTGTTCTTCTTTGTTTTGCTATCTAGAACAGACTGAATTTCTTTTATTCATTTTCCCTAGCTTTCCATGGTGTGTGTGTGTGTGTGTGTGTGTGTGTGTGTATATGTGTGTGTCTGTGGGTTTTACCAAGATCAAACCTAGAGCCTTTCACATGGTAAGCAGGCACTCTACCACTAAGCTAATATCCCTAGCCTGGTAATTTTTCTTAATTATTTTGTTGGAAGTGGTGAACTTTATGTAGGCCCTTAGGTTAAAGATATTGAGACCAAATTTCAAGTCCCCAGGAGTTCCTTATAGCCAGCAACCCACTCCTCCAACCCTCCCAAGGAGGTTGCAAACATCCAATTCCCTGAAGTTAGCCCCACCTGCTTTAAATTGCTAAGGTAGTTTTCTGTTATCTGCACATAAACCCTGACCAAAAAAAAAAAAAAAAAGCAAAACAAATAAAACAGCCCCAAATGAATGAAAAGGCACAAGGCAGGTTATTTTGGTTTGGGATCAAAATGATTAGCAGACAGTGGTTTAGGCTATTTGTTTTGGGTTACTTACAAGAGCCTTTTGCTTTCTGTTCAGGCAATAAAAATTGCTGCAGGCCATCATGTAGCTGGCTTTGACATGGCTTTGTCTTTCATTACACTCACAGATGTCTGGATCAAAAGAGAAGAATCACTATTTTCTGCTAATGCTTTAAAGTTAGAGAAATAACCTTTCCCAAATTGCACTGCGATCCTTAGGGACAGATACCATGCCTATCTCAGTCACTCTTTAACAGCACTTAACATAGTAAATGCCACAGAGCAGTACAAGTAGGCTCTTTAATACATGAGGTTTCTTTCCTTTGCGTCCCTCCAGGAGTGATCTGAGTGACAAGTTCCGAATCTATGAAGATGCGTTCTTTTCGCAAAAGGTATGTGATTAGAATCCGGATCAACCCCCCAGCTCATATGATAGAGGGAATTTAAGTTAGAGTGAGAGACCTACCAGCAAGCACATAGTGGGAAAGAGAGAGCCTCCAGAAAGTGAGAGGTCTGAAGCATTTACCTGGTGGGCCCATGCCAAGGTGTCCCCCTGAGAAATCACACCATGTAACAGACCTGGTACGAAGGGGAGTTACTTGGGAGAAGGAAGGAACTCAAGGGCCTAGAGAAGTGGTAGAGGCAGACAGACAGGAGCAGAGCCCTGGGGGAGAGAAGGGAGGATAGAGAAGGACCAGGGATGGGGTGATGGTGAGGGGGTGGGGGTGTGTGGGGGGGAGGAGAAAAACTGGCCAGGAACACATGGCAACAGAAGAGAACTGGGGTGGTGAGCTACCAACACCTGATGGCAGCAAGTGATGATGTAAGTAAGCCTTTGCTAGGTCCCTGGGAGGAGCCTTTGTAATCGCTTGCAAAAGGCCTTGGACCAAATTTACTAAATTCATGAGTTGTCATGTTTACTTGCCAGCACATTCAATCAAAAAATACTTGCCCAGTATCAAAATCTAATGTAGGTCTCAGGCCGAGCGCATGCTCAGTGGGTAAAGGTGTTGCCACCAAGCCTGGTGACTTGAGTTCTATCCCTGGATGACATAAAATAGAAGCAGAGAACTGCTCTCACAAACTGCCCTCTGCCTCACCATGAGAACCATGCTCAAGCATGTGTACAAATACACGTACACATACATACACTAAATAAGTGGATAAATATAAAAAAAAAAAAAAAAAAGAAATTTAAGGTCTTGTAGCTGAGCAAGGCCTGGGTTGGATCCTTAACAAATGAATGAATGGATGAATGAATTAACAACTTAATTAATTAAAAATCCTGATCTCACAGAATCTTAGCTTTAATGTTTCTTAATGATCATGTTAATATTAGTATATCCTAGTTGTAGAGAATTTAGAATGTCTAGAAGTCTAGAAAGTATAAAGCAAAACACACACACACACACACACACACACACACACACACAGCACAGTAAGCTCCTATCACATCATCCAGAAGAAAATAATATCAACATTTGGACATATTAGTTTTGTCTTTTTAGAAAAACGCGGTTTTGTCATTAGAAAAAGTGTGATATTTGGAGCAGAAGCTGAGCCCTCTTTCTTAAATCTAGTGATCTCGACACCAAGATACAAGTCTTTAGGGAAGAGCTGCTCTCTTCATAGACACCTCCACAAGCTACCCCAAGCCTCTGACCTGAACAGGAAGAAGGAGGCCCTTTTAGCATGACAGACTAGCATTAGGAAAAACCAGTCAGGGAAGACTAGCATCTCCAGCAAACACTTTACAATTCCTTATAACACATGGGTTTTGTTTGGTTGTTTTTGTTTTTGTTTTTGGTTTTGGTTTTGGTTTTTTTTCCTAGCTCTGGGCAGACAGGGAGAAGGATATGCCTATGTAAAGGGTAGTGTGTCCAAATGACTGGAAGAGTGAAAGGTAAAGATCTGAAATTTTACTGGGCATGTGCATGTTGAAGACAACTTCTGTAGGCTCAAGGAATGAGAGTCGAGGAAGAAGGGAAGAGGCATAAAGAAGGGAAATACCTACTTTATTAACAAAAACTGTTACCTTCTGTCTCTTCAAGGTGAACTCTGGTGACAGCCTTTAAAAACAAACAAACAAAAGCATTTGTTTACTCACTGAAGGCCTGATAGGCCATACAGCTCAGGAAAGGCATCCGTAAAGAGGAAAACCAAATGCCCCATCTGGAGATAAATCAGGCACTTGGCCTTGCTCAGTAGTATATTCTCGAGAAGCATTAAAATAGATCCTCTGTGGTGACGCCAGTGCTAATTTCAAGGTTGTTTAGATTCAGGTTGGAATAATTCAGTCATCTACATTGTTAATACTTTCTTTTCAGACTTCTCTGGAAAGAAACTTGCTTACTCTGCCTCTAAAATATTTCTTGCATCTGTCCCTACATCTACAGTACCAGCTACTGCAGTGTTTTGAATGAGAACAGTTCCCATAGACTCAAATGTTTGAATGTTTGGGCCCTTTTTAGTGAAACTGTTTGGGAAGGATTAGGTAGTGTGGCCTTGTTGGAGGTGGTGTAGCTTTGTTGGAGGAGGTCACTGGAGGGTGAGCTAAGCAAGCCCCTAATTGGCTGCTTTCCTTCGTAAGAGTTGCCTTGGTCATGGGGTCTCTTCATAGCAATAGAAGAGTGACTATGATGGCCGCCATCCTCTCTCATCTCAACCTGGTCTCCTGGTTCATCCTCCTTCATCCTGACTCCTCGTCTACTCAGCACTCAGAATGATCTTTTAAAACATAAACTTTATTGTGTCTTTCTTCTGTTTACAATTCTCCGATGCTCCCAAGGTAGGCATGGTAGACGCCCCAACCCTTTCCATTGACACCCAGGGTCTTGCTCTTTTCTTTTCTCACCTTTTCCCTAATTCATGGCGCTGAAGATTCAGTGCTTTTGTTTTTGTCTCCTCCAAACCATCAAGCTACTTCCTTAAGACCTTTCCATGTGCTGTTCTTCCGAGTAGCATGCTCTTCCTGTGGCTGGGTATGCAGCTCAGTTGATAGAGCACTTGCCTAGCATGCAGGAAGCACTGGGTTTAATCCCCAGCACTGTATAAACCGGACTTTATGCACACCTCTATTGCCAGCAAATGGGAGTAGAGACAAGAAAATCAGAAGTTAAAAATCACCTTGGACTTGCCAAAGCAAGGCCAGCCTGGGTCATGTGAGACTCTGTCTCAGAAAGGGGGAAAAGGCTGACATTTTTCTCCTTTTCTCTCCAGACATCCTTCAAACTTCAGATTAAATGTTAAAGACTACCCATGCGCAATCTAATTTAGGTTCTCCCAGAAATACAGAGCTGTGTTCTTTCTCCAAGCATTTCTCTCTGGGTAGCTCTCTCTTGCAGACCAAAGCCCAGACTTTTACTTACATATCAATTTAGTCAGTTACTCCAGGTTCTCTTTTGATTAGCCCACGAATCAGCATTTTATGTCCTTAGTTCCTTGATTCTTAGAAGAAGACAAATATGTTTTTTAACATGGCAAATGAATTCAGAGATCTGTCCACCTTTGTAACCACAGACAATAAGCTAGCTGGGTGGGATCTCCTTCTCAGACTGTCATTCCTAACAAGTTTGGGGCTAAACTAGCTCTGTCCTAGGCTGACCTTGAATTTAGGAATCTGCCTGTCTTTGTAAACACAATGAAAGAACTTAGCAGGGTGGGAGCTTGACCTGAGGTCACCACTCCCAAAATTTCTTTCTCTCCTTCCTTAATATCTTTCTGACAAGCTTCAGAGTTCTTTTCCACAGCCTTAAGGTCTGTCCTGAAGGTCATAGTCTTTACCTTTTTGCTAAGGACATTAAACATACCCTTGCCTCCCAGACTCATGCTATCTCTGATTATCATGGGGTTATTAACCTTGGCAAAGGGGACATTCCCTGGTAATGGTGGGGAGCACACCTCCCAAAGGAGGAACATAAGGTAAATTATGCACATTACTCTACAAACAAGCCCCTTGCCCAGAGCAACCAGTCAGCACTCACGGAGGCCCATGCCCTGCCAGCTCTTCTCCAAAGGTGGAAACTGTCATACCATCCCTTCCACATAGTAGGACTTGGCAGTGAAGATACAGGTTTTTGCTTCTGTTCTGTCCTCTAGTGTATGGCACAGTGCTAACATATAATTGACGCTTGGTTATCTATCTATCTATCTATCTATCTATCTATCTATCTATCTATCTATCTATCTATCTATCAATGTATAGATATTTTTATCTTTACGTCTCCTTTCTTTCTTGGCTTTTTTGTTTTGTTTTATTTTTTGTTTTTCGAGACAGGGTTTCTCTGTGTAGCCCTGGCTGTCCTGGAACTCACTCTGTCAATCAGGCTGGCCTCAAACTCAGAAATCCACCTGCCTCTGCTCCCCAAGTGCTGGGATTAAAGGCATGCGCCACCACTGCCCGGCTCTTTCTTGGCTTTTTAAGACAGGATTTTTTTATGTAGCCCTAGCTGTCCTGGAACTCACTATTCAAACCTTGCTGGTCTTGAACTCACAGAAATAAAGACTTGTACCACCAAACTTAGCCTTGGTGTTTCTTGAATGGAGGACTTAGGTAATCTGGATCCAAAGATTTTTTTAAAAAACAGGTTCCTGAAAGCTAATTCCCTTGTGCTTTCTGCTACTACAAGGAATACAAAGAACACTCGATAAGTCTTTGCACATAGATTGAATAACAACGAACTTTAGATTGATATTCTGTGTGGGAGGAAAGGCATCACATCTTAGAGACAGATAGGAAGAAAGACATGCAGGTATAATTATAATCAAGCCTTTTCTTATTGTGGTGAAAGTGAAAGTTGTCATGGTGAGGACTTGGTAAAAACATTTATAATTACTTTAATAACAGGAATACTCACAAGAAGGATAAATCAAAACATACTCTTGTTAAATCTTGCTGGGCGTGGTTGTGTTATCCTATAGTGACATATGTGGACCAAGTGTCTCAGTCAGTGGATTTAGCCGATTTGGCAAGAGACATGTTAAAATTGAATGTATGGTACATGGGAATAGCCTTTCTACAGGGGAGAAATTCTTTTCATCCCTTTAGCAGCAGGCCCAAGAAATAGCACACCCTAACAGTTATCAAGGAGAAACCTTATGCTACAGTTACATTTTTAGGGAAATGAGTTCCAAAGTCTATCAGAGGAAACCATAGTCATAGCTTGAGAAGCTAATTGCTACTTACTGTAGGCCTCCTGGTGGAAATGATTGTTCAGAGAAATGCTGCTTGTAGCTTGCTTTTACTAATCGAACTCTCACCCAATGTTAATAATATACTGTTTAGAACTGACTTTTGAAAAGAAACAACATAACAGTCTTACGGTGCTTTGGATTCATGATGTAATTCATGATTCATAAGCTCAGATGAATGTATAGCATTGAATGCTTCAATCCTACCCCATGTTCCCTGCTTCTCCTTCCTGAGCCATTCACACCCCTGATTCAGAACAATATATGTATGTGTAAGATGTGGTGATTAGACCTAAGGTCACTGGCTGGAAACAGATGCTGAAAACATGTCTCCCACAGAAAATGTTTAAAACAACATGTGGTCTTGGAGTGAGAACATCTGTTTGTCTCTTTGTGTTCTGTTCTGAGTTAATAGGGTCAAAAAAAATAATCTCTCACTTTGTGTGATGCCTGTAAAAGACTGATCAAGACAAAACTTCTTCCTTCTTTACCCATAGCATGATTGTTGGGCTAGTCAGCAAGGAGAAAGAATGCCCTTGGTTTGAAAGACTAGAACTCAGCTGGGTGTGGTAGCTCACACCTTTAATCCCAGTACTCAGGAGGCATAGGCAGGTGAATCCCTGGGATTCTGAGGCCACTACCCTGGTCTACACAGAGTTCTAGGACAGCCAAAGCTACATAGTGAGACCCTGTCAGAGAGAGAGAGAGAGAGAGAGAGAGAGAGAGAGAGAGAGAGAGAGAGAGAGAGAGATCTTCAGAAAAGATAGGGCTCACACTTATTTTAATGACCCCAAGAGCCAAGAGTTAGATTCTTTTCTCTCTCTTTTTTATTTGTTATTTGTTTTTTTGTTTTGTTTTGTTTTGTTTTTTTAAGACAGGGTTTCTCTGTGTAGCCCTGGCTGTTCTGGAACTCACTTTGTAGACCAGACAGGTCTTGAACTCAGAAATCCACCTGCCTCTGCCTCCCAAGTGCTGGGATTAAAGGTATGCGCCACCACCGCCTGGCAAGAGTTAGATTCTTATGTGACATTTCTTTAATTCTTGTTGGCTTCCGGGCATGTTTGGGACTAGCAGAAGTTTTATTTGTGACAACCGATACCAATAACTACTATCAGACCAGGTGGAAAGAAAGACTCACTGGTTTGCTTCAAGGACTCCAGTTCAAGGGCAGTAATTGTGGGAGGGATGAGTAAGCCTTAAATGGCAGCTTCATTCTGATTGGTCTCTAGCCCTGCAGAGCTTAGGGAGCAGACCTGCAGACGTGTGGACCAAGTTCAACATGGGGTAGAGCACTGTTTTGCATCTACAAAGGGGATGGAAATGTACAACTGTGGGGGTGGCAAAGTAATGATGTGGGAGATGTGAGAGTTCAGGATTGACAGAATGGACCACCGATAACCAGATCAGAGATGGCTCATGACAGCACAAGAGGATGCAGTGACATCAAAGACACGCCAACACTTTGAGAGAGCATCTTGCATCTGATGCTTCTTTGTTGGTCTATGTTGTTGGTCTATATTGACTTTGCTACCACTGTGAAAGGCACCATTGTGACAAATCAAAGCTGGAGAGAGAAATGCACAAGGACACAAAGAGTCCAGTTCATGACCAAGCAGGAGGCCTCCTGTGTGTGCTCTCAGAGATAATTGGAAAGAACTGGTATCACACTGCATGCCCTAAAAAAGAAAAAAAATGTATTGTACCTAAACCCTAGAACTTCATAATGTGACTTTGGAAATAGGGTTGATGAGGATGTAATTAAGTTATGATGAGGCTTTAGGGTGGACCCTAATCTAATGATCTTGGTGTCCTTATAAGAACAGAGGAATGGAGGGTGGCAAGCACTTGCTGTGTAAACATTAAGACCCAAGTTGTTCAATCCCCAGCACCCAGGAAAAAAAGCTAGGTAATGCTAACACTGGGAGGAACTGGCCGGAAGATCCCTGGGGCTGCTATCCAGGCAGTCTAGCCTAATTGGCAAGCTCCAGGTTCAAGGAGAGATTGTCTCAAAAATTAAGGTAGAGAGTGATTGAGCAAGACACCTGACACTGAACTCTAGCCTACACACACCACACACACCACACACACACACACACACACACCACAGAAAAAGAGAACAAGGAAATGTTGTTTGATGACAGAAACACAGGCAGCATGGCTGTGTCTGCAGAGGCAGAGGATGGAGTAACTCAGCTGCCAGCCAATGGACACCACCAAAGATCATCAGCCACCACTAGAAGCTAAGAAGCATCTCTCCTCTGTCTCTTCAGAGGAAGCACCACACCACGGCTGCACCTTGCTTTCAGAAGTCTAGCCTCTAAAACTGAAAAACAATAACTTTCTATTTTAAGCCCCTTAAGTCACGGCACGTTGTTGATTGAACAAAGCAAGGTAAAGAATACAGGGCTGGAGAGATGACTTTTATCAGTTAAGAGCTCTTGCAGAGGACCCAAGTTTGACTCCCAGACCCACATTAGGAAGTAGATTCACAACTGTCCATAACTCCAGCTCTGGGAAACCCTGATGACTCTAGTATTCTGACACTCGTGTGTGCCTATATCTATACAATACACATAATTAAGCATAGTGTTTTTCTTTCTTTCTTTCTTTCTTTCTTTCTTTCTTTCTTTCTTTCTTTCTTTTTTTTTTTTTTTTTTTTTTTTTTTTTTTTTTTTGGTTTTTCGAGACAGAGTTTCTCTGTATTTACCTCATAAATATTCAAAAAACTTCTTAACTACACAGGCAAGATACATGGGTGTACAACTTTAATTTCAGCATTCAAGAGACAGAAGCAACAGATGGATATCTGTAGTTTGAGGCCTGCCCCATCTACATAGCAAGTTCCAGGTCAATGAGACCAACATAGTAAGAACCTGCCTCAAGAGCCAGGCATGATGGCACACGCCTTTAATCCCAGCACTTGGGAGGCAGAGGCAGGCAGATCTCTGAGTTCGAGGCCAGCCTGGTCTACAGAGTTAGTTCCAGGACAGCCAAGGCTACACAGAGAAACCCTGTCTCGAAAAAAAAAAAAAATCAAACCAAAGCATGAAGTCATGACAACTGAGCAGCAAGTACCCTCGTACCTTAGTTTCTAATCTAATAGAAGAACCTAACCGCAGTCTCAAAGTCCTTTAATTACAAGGAGACATCCAGCCTTAGGGAGGCACAGTGGCCAAGATGCAGCTGGAATTTTCATTGGTTACCTCATTATCTAATGCCTTACCTGCCTGGTCTCATACAGAAACACGTGAAAGACCTGCTTGCATCCAATTAAACGAGATAATGTCTACGAGGGTCTTAAAACCTTTAATAAATGTCACAATACCACAGTGACAGTGTTATCTGATGTGACTCTCAGTCCCCTCCACACCCAGGAGCTGCTGAGAGCTGTTGAGCAAACCTTACCCCTAGGCAATACAGTGCCACTAACACTCAAACATCAGCAGCCTCACAGGGTTTCATCAATGCCTCTGTTTCCCCAGTGAATCCTCTTGTCCGTTGTCTATAGCTTGGTTTTCTTTTTCTTTTTTCTTTCTTTTTTTGTTTTTTTTGTTTTTTTTTTTTTTGAGACAGGGTTTCTCTGTGTAGCCCTGGCTATCCTGGAACTCACTCTGTAGACCAGGCCAGCCTCGAATTCAGAAATCCACCTGCCTCTGCTTCCAGAGTGCTGGGATTAAAGGCGTGCGCCACCACGCCCAGCTCATTCATGGTTTTTCATACCCGTCCCACTGACCTTGCTCAGTTCATCCCAACAGTCAGCCTAGGAGGGTACAAACCTCTGAGAAACACAAATCTAGGAAAGAAAAAGAAGAAGAAGAAGAAAAGTTCCCCCACTCTATCAAGCCACATGTATCCATGATTACATTGTTCCTCTCCATTATTTGGACCTAAGAGATATGCTAGCTTTATTTATTTTTCCCTCTTCTTCACTCACAATTTCAGTCCACAGCCAAATGTAGTTAGTTCTCTGTTTTAGGTATCTGCAATCTGCTCATTGGTCTGTCCCCCTAGGCCTATAGAAATCATATCGTGTCACTGGCCACTTAAACTTGTCAATGGCTTCCTGTTACTGCCCAGATCAATAAAATCCTTCCCATGTTTACAACACTGCCCTCTAGACTGGGTTCTCATAACCCGAGCTCTGTCAGCTTTCCTAAACTCAGCTTTTACTCTGCAGCACCAGTACACTACACTCTAGGCTATGAGTAACTCAATACACTGTCTTGTTTAAAGAACTAACATTTTTTTTTACGATGCTTATTAAGTCCTGGGCACATAGCAACTCATTTAATAGAACAACAGCTAGCTTAGTACTGCTGCTGTACAGATAAGGAAATAGTTGGGTGAGGTGCTGCACACCTGCATTCTTAGCATTCCAAGTGGAGCCCAGAGGATGCAGAGTTCAAGGTCATCTGCTGCCACCTAGCAAGTTCATTCTCTGCTGTACAGCAGGGCCAGCCTGGGCTATACAAAATTGTCTCAAACAAAACAAGAACAAACAAGGAAATAAGGACACAGAGTTAAGTGACTTGCCTCCGGAGTGATAAAATGACAAGCCCGGTTCTGAATCAAGAATGTTGTCTGTAAAGTCCCTGTCTCTGTCCCTCAGACTCTTCCCTGGGCACAGCATCATCTCTACCCTCTTCATCTGCCAGCTTCCCATACCTTCACATCTCAGGGGAAACATCTCCTCTTTTGAGGCCAGACCTCCTTTTTCTGCATCTGCTATCTTCCTTTCTTCCCCTTAGTATTAATTACAATGTATCTTCTATGGATTTTGTGAGTCCCATGAGTTCAAAACCTAGTCTGTTGTATTCTCAATCACAACCAGACTTCTGGACATACAGTAAGTAGGCAAGCGTTTTCTTTTTAAATTAAAGGACAGATAATTATTAATTACCTCAAAACACTGCTGTGTATCTAGGACATATCACTCAGTATCTGATCCGGAATATGGACTTTATAAGCACTTATTTGATAGTATGTTCAATAAATGGCATGGAGTCCAGTTTGAGTAATATTGAGGGTTTGATTCCTTGGTATAGCACGCAGAGAGTTGTGTGGTAAAAGGGATTATCAATAGTATGTAATCTTACAAAGGCAAATATTAGCATTTCAAAATGCCTCCTTCCCAGCCTGAGATGGTTTTGGATTTTCATTTAACCACCGGGTCCAACTTTGTTATTGCAGACTTCAGCAAAGTGTAATTGGTGTGCTCTGGGGAATCCAGGCATCATGGGAGCCATGAACTAATGACCCAGGTGAGGACAAAGATCAACTGTGGTGCACTCTATTCAGCACACAGAGCTATGCCCTACTCAAAAAAGGTCTGGCTATCTATAAAAACATAATCTCTACGAGCACAATTGAAGACTTCCTATTCCTACCTGCTTCAGGAAAAAGCAAATAATTTATTATCCTCAAAGGGCTTCCTGGGTACTGACTCGATCCTTTTAAAAGGATACATCTGGACACTCTAAATTCATTATAATTCTAGACTTGAATGCTACCTGCTACATTTTTTTTTGTTCTTCTCCGAACAGAGTGGTGCCAGGGAGTCTAGAGGCAGCAGCCTGACTTGCTAGGTTCAAATCAGCGTTTCTCCGGGGCTATGCTTCAGCCAACCACAGTGACAGCAGGCTCAGTCTTCGAGGAGCATAAACCTGTCTGTCACCTTTGAGTGACCCTCCATAGGAAAATGGGAAGAAAAAGAGGATGACTTCCAGGGAAAGCAGCTGACCCACCACCTGCACAAACATGTACCTAAGTGGTTTACTGGGGGGTGTCCTCTGGGAAGGGGTGTGGGAAAGCAGAGGGATTGCCAACATGTGGAGTCAAGTCACTGGACCTGAGCCCTGCCAGAACCACAGATGTGGCTCTGTCAGAAGCCACCAGCGTCCCACCGCTGCTTCATTCCACACTGTCCCTGCCAACTAAAGGGGAATGGTTGTCCAGGACTCTTGTCATAGGGTCAGCATCTTTGGTCCTGTTTTCCCACCACAGGGGTTATCTACTCTTTTACAACATTCTGAGTTCTGGCTAGCTCTTAATTATATTTGCTGCCAAGAACCAGTTAATGAAGGGATATTTCATGGCCTTTAGCAGAAACCTCAGATTCAGCAACCAAGACACCAAGAGCTCTGACCTCAAGGCAATCCCCACGCCGGTCTCCAGCCTGATGCATATTTCAAAGGTTTCCAGGTTTTAAAGCATGGATTATCTTTGCAAATGAAAAATTCAACAAGCAAAAGCAGAGAGTGCGTGTTAGTACAGCTCCAGTGCTTTCCAAAAAGCTTTCTCAGAGTAACCAGAGGCAGACTTTCAAATAAAAATAGAAACAATTATGCACTACTTTTTCATAATTTTCTGTTAATTCTGCTGCAATGTGTAGTGTATATTGATTCCCACCTAAGCTGTCTTGACATTATGACAAGCATATATCAACCTATTGAAAAAATTAAGCATATTGATAAAATATTTAATAGCTTCAGGAACATTCAATACCCAGCCACCTCCCCGAATTTTTTGCTTGTCTTTGTCTAACGAGGATCTTTGGAGGCAATAGTTATTTAAACTTGAGTCAAAAGACAGTCTTATTCTTCCAAATATTTCAAATCTTCCATTCATCAGGACAATAACTTAAGCAGAATGTAAGCAAAATAGTTCTTTACCACTAAACACATACAGGATTTATGAATGTTATTATGTTCAAGTAGTATGACACCCCTATATTAATTACTTCATTGCTATTTAAATTAAGCATAAACTAAGTCAAGCAAAGATACTAAAAAGTGGTATAGTGTAATATGGGGCCAATTTGTCTCCCACGGACCTTAAAAATACATATAATATCCATCTTCACTTCAGCAGGGATAAAGCTCTCATTTGTCACTCCCTCAGAAGGAAGATTTAAAAAATTCATGCATAAGTTTGCTGGTGAGATGGCTCAGCGGTTAAGAGCACTGACTGTTCCTCTGAAGGTCCTGAGTTCAAATCCCAGCAGCCACATGGTGGCTCACAGCCATTTGTAATGAGATCTGACGCCCTCTTCTGGTGTGTCTGAAGACAGCTACAGTGTATTTCCAATAAATAAATAAATCTTTAAAAAAAAAAATTCATGCATCAACCCAAACTCTCAAAGACTTCCACGGGCTCGATGCTAAGGAAAAGAAAGAAAATGAAGGGGTGTGTGTGCCCCCAAATATGGTTTTTAGTTTTAAAAAGCCTAAGTTGCTGTAAAATTGAAGAATGATCCAATTTTATGATAACTTTTCTGTGTGACCATCACTTCATCAATGAAACAAGGACATTAATGCATATCCAAGTATCTGAGAAGAATGCACAGTAAGTAACAATTAATATCTGAATACACTAAAACATAGACTATAAAAACCCTATTAATTTGTTTCCCACATTTAAATGACAAGTTGCATTGGGACAGAATTTCACCTTTACAGAACAAAGTCCCTTTACCTTAGGGAAATGCAAGCATGTTACAATGTTTCTAACACTTTCTCTGCAGAAATAGAGATGAGTGGATACAAACACAGGCACACCTGTTTCTGAGTGGTCACTTCCCCCCTGCTGGGACATCTATCATATTTTCATAAGCATTTCTATTTCTGACTTTTCCTTTAAAATAAGATTCTGCTCATCAAATCTCAATGGAAACCTTGAATGAAGAAAAATAAAAACAAAAGCAAAGAAACAAAAAGAAACAAAATAAAACAAACCCATACCCTCTCTTTCCTCTAACAAAGACTGGCCCGGGTTCTTCAAGAATATCCAGAAATTGCTAAAAAAAAAAAAAAAAAAAAAAAAAAAAGGAACAGCTTTTTATGGGGTCTCAATTGACTTGTACTTCTTTGGACCTGTCAAAATGTTAAATAATAAATTGTTCTCTCTGAATAGATTTCTCCTTGCCCAAGATACAGTTAGAAATGTGTTCCAGATGAGTCATTTAGCCCGAATCATTTTCCTTTGGATTACTAGAGTCATTAGAGACCAGAAAAAAAAGTGAGTAATTTTCCATGTATCTAGGATTTAATATCTCAGATGCTTCCCTTGCCTTTTGTATCACAAGGCAGATTATTTTAAAATACAGGCACAGCCCCCTCTCTGCTTCTCTAGTCCCTTCCTCTTTCACAACTAAAGGCAGGCTCATCAGCAGTAGCCAGAGAGTGTCAGCCAGGGCAGTGCTCCTTGTGCTTGTGTGTCACCATCCTGAGCTAGGAACCACAAGTCTAGAGCCACACAGTCTTCCTCGTGTCCTCTCATGTCACTCTAGCCTTTTAACAGCGAGCATAGCGACAATAACAACAACTGCTTATACGGGCAGTCACAATCGCCATGTGAACCATGCAGAGGCACAACCTCTGTAGCTATGTGGAGCTGCAGCCAGTTAGCCTCCCACACGTTCACTGCTGTTAGCTGGGGGGAGGGAGGGGAGAGAATGTGGCTTAGGCTCTAAGAGGAGGAGGGAGGGAGGGAGGCAAAGCAGGGCAGGAGGTAGAAGCGTGTGTTTGACAGGAGTATTCCAACCGAGAAAATCATTTCTCACCCGCAGTAAGGAGCAGGTGTAACACGGAAGCAGATTGGAGAGTGTTGGTGACCTCTGCCAGAAATTACAAGGCCATCGGGACATTCATCAGTAAGGGCAATGCCCTGCATGGAAGTCTCAAGCTTATTATCTTTTTTTTTTTTTTTTAAAGGAGACAGTTTTTAAAAATGCACGGCTAATATTTCTACCATTCACTTGTCTTGTTATTGTATATTGCATGGGTACTCCTCAAGGAAAATTTGATCAATATATTAGATTCCTGGCAGGAAGATGCTATCAGACAATGCATGTATGCCTTGACACAGCTCAATTTCCATCTATCCAAGAGGGTATTGATTTTTTGCTCACAGAAGCACACATACACATACAAAGAGGGCTTAGGGAAGATGGGGGCTGGGCAGGCCCTTACTCAAGAACAGATAACTCTGCTATTCCCCAAATGCATTCAAAACACCCTCTGGCTTGGAGACTTAATATTTGGATGATCTATATAAACTCCTCACATCAGGAATAAATCAATTCTTGATGAACAAAATCAGTAATTCCTATGTGCACTCTGAATGCTAAGAACTATATCTGAATCGGGGCCATTTCCTCTTCCAGCTAGTTCATGCAAGATGCTTTCTTGAAGCCACATCCTCCTGACACAATATAGAATTAGTTCTACCTATATCACTGGATCACAGCCTTTTACCCAGCAGCTGCAGGCACATAAACACCTCCTTCACGTCTCTGTCTCTGTCACTTCCTTGTTTGATTCCGTCTCTTTCTTTCTTTCTTTCTTTCTTTCTTTCTTTCTTTCTTTCTTTCTTTCTTTCTTTCTTTCTTTTTTTTTTTTGAGGCAGGGTTTCTCTGTATAGCTCTGGCTGTCCTGGAACTCACTCTGTAGACCAGGCTGGCCTCGAACTCAGAAATCCGCCTGCCTCTGCCTCCCGAGTGCTGGGATTAAAGGCGTGCGCCAACACGCCCAGCTTCCGTCTCTTTCTAACTGACATTGTTGTGACACCAGCTCAGGCTTCTCACGGAATCTATCCATTGTTCCACTCTGGATGCAGGCTTATACTCTACTTCCTAAGCCC
This sequence comes from Mus pahari, assembly GCF_900095145.1. Classification (NCBI taxonomy): domain Eukaryota; kingdom Metazoa; phylum Chordata; class Mammalia; order Rodentia; family Muridae; genus Mus; species Mus pahari. The sequence goes on from NC_034594.1 coordinate 128,419,394, forward strand.
TCTATGGGAGGATGCAAATGTGTGGCCCTTCCTTACCAGTGAGTTGTAAGCAGGCATTACAGATGACATTTCCAAGTTCATCACCAACGGTCAGTTGAGAGACCTTCTAGAAATCTCTTCCCTTTCCTTTACTGAGGCAACCAGCAGTTTCGAGATGGCAGTCGCTCCATCAGTCTGGGTGCTTGAGTGATTCTGTCTGAGACTTTATTCATCATATGTGGGACTCCCTGGGTAGGGACACCAGCAATCCGGTTTCCATGAAGACCCTACAAGTAGAGAAGTATGTGGAAACAGGGTGGGGTGAGGACACGAGGGGGTTGGGAAAGATGAACCCCTGATGATCCAGCCTTCAAAGTGACCACCTGCCGGAAGTCACTCACACACTTGGAATTCCGTAGCACTGTCTCTCTAAGTCTAAAAATGAGGAGAATGATCACACCTCTTCCCCTGATGTAGGTTTCATCTTAAACGTTCATAGATATTTTCTTCAAATCTGATTGTTGCTAGAGTTTATGCAAGTCTAAATTAGAGGTAGTTGAAAACTATTTTGTAAACTAAAAAAAACAAAAAAGCAAAATGCTACATATCCATATATTCAGATGTAGGTCTAACTATGGGTCTAAACAATAATTTTGATTTTGTAAATTTCACTATTATGGTAGTGTAATATTGACAGAATAAGCTAGGTAAAGTACAGTTTGAGTAGAACAGCAATGTCACATGTAGTAGGTCTGTATACATTTGTATGTCTCAAACTATGCTATCAATGCTTTCTCTGCTTGCATCTGCTAAAGATATAACCTATGTCAAAAGAGAAAACTCTAATACATAAATCAAATGACAGTTTTAGAAATGTTCACAGTATCTAGCACATAATAAATAAACCTTTAGAACTACTGAATATAAGCCAGGCAGTGGTGATATACGCCTTTAATCTCAGCACTCAGAAGGCAGAGGCAGGTGGATATCTGAGTTCAAGGCCAGCCTGGTTTTACATTGTGAATCCCAGAACATCCAGAACTACACAAAGAAACCCTGTTTCAAAAAACAAAGAAAGAAAGGAAAAAAATTATGTACATACGATATATGACATTTCAGATAATTAAGGAGAAATGGATTAGAAAAATTGGCTATTTTCACAGAAAAAATTCAGTTAAATTCTAATCCCAATACAAAAACAAACTCCAACTAGATTATAATGACAAATTTATAAACAGTTATAGAAATATCAGAAAAATACAGTATAGTTTTGTATTTATTTTTTAAAGTTCATTTTTACACACGTGTGTGTGCACATGTGCGTGAATGCGTGTGTGTGTGTGTGTGTGTGTGTGTGTGTGTGTGTGACACCTGAGGAGACCAGAAGAGGGTGTCAGGTCCCCCTAAGCTAGAGTTACAAACAGCTGTGTGCCATCAGACATGGATGCTGGAAATATAACTAACTGATTGAAAAGACTTTTAAAATGTGCAGTGAAATGTTAGTAACAGAAAAGTTTGCCTCAGTCATGGGATTTTCACAGTAGGAGAAATCAATATATCAAAAGACATAATTTCAGGAATAAGTAAAGAAATAGAGAGCTTAGCAGCACTGGACTGGAGACACGGCTCCATTGGAAAAGTGTCTACTGTACATGCCAGAGAGCTTAAGTTCAGAACTCCAGCACTCACATCAGAGCAGGGATCTGTATGCAATCCCAGCACTAAGGTGAGGAAGGAGGACAGAGACAGGTACATCCCTGGAGCTCCTTGTTCAGTCGCCCTAGCCACTTGGCGAGCTCGAAGTTCAGTAAAAATAGCATAGAGAGCAATGGAACAAGACAGTCAGCCTCAACCTCTAGTCTCCACACATATGTGTACATGCATACACGGGCACCGGTACACATACATGCACAGGCCCACACAAATGCCCACATGTAACACACATGTAACATCCATGTAACACTCACATACACACATGGGCATATAGCAACAGGATGCTGTACTGGCTAGTTTTGTGTCAACTTGACACAGGCTGGAGTTATCACAGAGAAAGGAGCTTCAGTTGGGGAAATGCCTCCATGAGATCCAGCTGTAAGGCATTTTCTCAATTAGTGATCACCAGCCATGTGGAAATGTAAGCCGAATAAACCCTTTCCTCCCCAACTTGATTCTTGGTCATGATGTTTGTGCAGGAATAGAAACCCTGACTAAGACAGATGCCATTCTTCTCTATGAGGCGGATAAAAATCTTAAAACTTTAACAATTTCCATAACTGACTAAGCTTTGGGGACAGAGACATTTTTCTCCTTCCTTTGTTATAACTTTATTGGATGGCAGTTATTATTATCTTTCAAAATTGTAAATATGAACATTCAACTCCAAATTCTATTTCTAGGAACCTAACTTGTAGAAATATTTATATCTAATGTTAACATTTGAATATGTATCACGCATAAAGTTCCTTAAAACCGCTTTGTTTACATTAACCAACTGTGCAAGCCAAATTCTATTCGCAGCTCATTTTCTAGATGAGGGAACAGGCAGAGGCTCAACGAGTCACTTAGTTAACAGAACCAGGAAGCCACACTGGAATGACTCAAGTACAAAAACGCTCTTTACCTTTGTACTGTCTCGCCAATAAATAAATGTTCATAAGCGTTTATTGCATTATTATTTATAACAAGTAAAAAACTGAATAAAATATGAATGTTCACAGACCTGAGAAATGGCTATACAACAAATAATCACAGAACACTAAAACACTATACAGGGATTCAAAAGAATGAAACCCAAAGAATTTAAAGTCCTAGCCACACATATTCTTCGTAGCATCACTCATGAAAGTGAAAACTGGGTCAGCTCAAATGTCCTAAGGAATGGATTAAAAAAAAAAATAGTGTGTACATATGATGGGTGTTCGTCAGCCGTAAGAGGGAATGAAATATTACTCTATACTATGACATGGATGGGTCTTACAAACATGCAAACTGAAAAAAGTCACATACAAAAGCCCACATATTTTCTTGCCATATTTGTATGAAATGTTCACAATAGGCAAATCCAGAAAAACAGTCGAGTTTATTAGTTCTCAGTTGAGAGTAGGGACTAACAGCTAACAGATACAAGGAGTGATTAATTTTATCGTCAACTCAACTGGGGATGATAGCACAGCCACTTCATCCAATCTTGGTGTCATCCTATGGCCCATTCTAGAATAGAGACGTCCTTGGCCTGGTAGCCACAACAACAAAATAAACAGAACAATACAGTGATAGCAGAGGTTATGGTAAAGAAGAGTCACAGGAAAGTGACCTGGAAGTTCCACCTTTTCTCCCCACCACCTCTTCCCTCCCCACTAGTTGCAGATGATTTGGGGAGGCAGGTTTGCTGAAGGTGAGGATTCCAAGATACAGCTTCTGTGAGGTCCTCATCCATGATGGGCTGAGACTTTGTGAAGATGCAGTCGTTTTGGCATTACCCACACTCCAGTATGTAATCCCTCATCCATGCTCTAAGTAAGCCCCACCAAATGCATTGGTTTTAAGATGAATTCCAGTAGAGTCCTTGCCTTGGTCTGTCATGTCTGCCCCTCTTGGGTGAACAGAAGCTCGTTCACATCACCCCAGAAGTTACCACAGCATTGGGGTAAGTGGTTCCCTATGGCCTTCCTGCTCCTCTGTAGCTTACTGAAGGCACACTGCAGGACATCTAGCAATCCGGGAGTTTTGTGAGCTGATTCCTGTAATTCTCCCTTACCTATATTTACCCACAACCATATCTGTATTTATCTTATAGCTTTTCTTTCTCTGGAAAAATCTAATACACACCATACTGCTTCTACTGCCTCTCTCTCTCTCTCTCTCTCTCTCTCTCTCTCTCTCTCTCTCTCTCTCTCTCTGTGTGTGTGTGTGTGTGTGTGTGTGTGTGTGTGTGTGTCTGCTTGTCTGTCTGTCTGTCTGTGTCCACAAAATGTTCTGGAATTAGTGTGGTAACTGAACAATGTGCTAAAAGGCACTGAATTGTGCATATGAAAATGAATCTTATGCTGTGTGAATAATATCTCAATTTTAAAAATAATCAGTAGCTGGCTGTGGTGGCACATACCTTAATCCTAATGCTTAGGATGCAGAGGCAGGAGGATCTCTGAGTTTTGAGGCCAGCCTTATCTACCTGGCAAGTTCCAGAACAGCCAGGACGACATAAAGAGACCCTGTCTCAAAACACAGAAACAGTCAAGCAGTGGTACAAAACTTTAATCCCAGTACTTGGGAGGTAGAAGCAGGCAGATCTGCAAGTTTGGGGCCAGCCTGGTCTACAGAGTGAGTTCCAGGACAGCCAGGGCTACACAGAGAAACCCTGTCTCAAAAAAACAAGCAAACAAACACAAAAAAGGAAGAGAACTGTAACTGCATGCTGATACAAAACATAGCAAACAGCAGCAAGCAAGCCTCTGCACAATATGAACAGCCCCCCCCCCAATGAAACAGAAAAGACAGATGTGCTTGTAAATGCATAGGAGAAGTTTGGGAAGAGCACACTCTGATCCACTAACAGAAGTTTGTACTAGAAAGAAAAAAGCATTTGGGAAACTCAACATTTTACACTCTAAACTCCTGTTTTGAATTTCTTTACAGTAAGAGATGTATCACTTTCATAATTTCAGAATCAACAAAACAAAAAGGCATTCCAACGTAAATAAGCAAGGAAATATACAAACTGGAAATAAAGCATAGGCAAGTTTCCAGGCTGTGATAGGAAAGCTCTTGTAGCTTAGGGAGTGGCATCCTGGCCCAACTCTGCCTTAAGGACCTCTGTGTTTTCAGAAAAGCCGTCTGGCATCTCTCGTCCACAGTTTCCTTGTCTGTCAAAGGAGGGCACAGGACCAAATGGCCACACTGGGATGCTTTCAACTGAAGGATCTGTGGATTCCACAAGCCATTCTCCTTCCTTGTTTGGTTGCCAAGGTTACTGGCAGCTCTGTTCTTTCGGAACATATTTTAGACAAGGCATCAAATATGGCCATGAATTTACACATATTCCAGGACCATAACCTTAAGGGAAAAGATCGTCAACCTCATTGCTCAGCTGCCTGCTTAGTTGTGACCCTTTCTGTTGTATCCATTAGCCATTACATACCCGGACCGTATGGCTGACTGGAGGAAGAAAATTCTTGGACAATAAGATAATTGGCCAGACAGCTCAATTTTTTTTTGGTTGTTGTTGTTTAATACAACGAAATCTCATTTTCGAAAGCATGTTATCCTGAAATAATTTATTTTGCTTTCATCATGGGCATAACCTCTAAGCTGCCTTTTCATTAAATTCTGCTGGCCCTGGACAGACAAAGAGGATTTCTAAAAAGAAGGAAAGAGAGGGAAGAGAAACTGTCCTGAGGATTCTGGGATGCAAAGGAGGAGGGGTCGATGGAATCTTTTTTTTTTTTTTT
>NC_034594.1:128425094-128431599 GCF_900095145.1 Mus pahari
TCCTCCATTGGGGTCTCTGTGTTCTATCCTATAGATGACTATGGGCATCCACTTCTATATTTGCCAGGCATTGGCATAGCCTCACAGAGATAGCTATATCAGTGTCCTTTCAGCAAGATCTTGCTGGCATATGCAATAGTGTCTGCGTTGGTTGCTGATTATGGGATGGACCCCCGGGTGGGACAGTCTCTGGATGGTCCATCCTTTTGTCTTAGCTCCAAACTTTGTCTCTGCCACTTCTTTCATGGTTTTGTTTTGTTTTGTTTTGTTTTTCGAGACAGGGTTTCTCTGTGTAGTCCTGGCTGTCCTGGAACTCACTCTGTAGACCAGTCTGGCCTCAAACTCAGAAATCCGCCTGCCTCTGCCTCCTAAGTGCTGGGATTAAAGGCGTATGCCACCATGCCCGAATTTTCATGGGTATTTTATTCCCTATTTTAGGGAGGAATGAAGTATCCACGTGTTGGTCTTCCTTATTCTTGATTTTCTTGTGTTTTGGAGATTGTATCTTGGGTATTCTAGGTTTCTGGGCAAATATCCACTTATCAGTGAGTGCATATCAAGTGAATTCTTTTGTGATTGGGTTACCTCACTCAGGATGATATCCTCCAGATACATCCATTTGCCTAAGAATTTCATAAATTCATTGTTTTATCTTACCTAAATGAACAAACATGGAGGAGAGAGTGAAGGACACTTCTATCCCTTCTCCATCAGTTTGCCAGCTGCTCTGCCTAATGACCAGCCTGCTGAGGCGCACAGTGGAGACTGTGTGCATAACTGAAGAGTCAGGAAAGGATCCTCCAGGAGCTGCGGTTCCTCCTCCAACAGCTGGACCCACAGCCTCAAGCACACTACAGATGCTCAGGTCAGAAAGTGTCAGCATCCTGCTCCGCCTCTTCCTCCATGGGCAATGAGAAAAATACAACAGAGAGAACACAGAGGTTGCAGCTTGTAACATCCGAGCCTATGTCCTGTCTTGGCCTACTTATGGTTTCTGTGTGATCTTATGAAACTTACCACCACCACCACCACCACCCCCAAAACAAAACAAAACAAAAACAACCAACCAAACAAAAACTCAACCACTGTTGACACGTAGGTTAAACAGAGCAGCATGTGCAAAGAGCCTATTGCCCTTGAACCGTTGTGTAGAATGAATGAGAAGCACGCTTGCTTTTTTCTTCTCTGAATGCCTTGGGATTTTTGCCTGTACTGAGCCTCAAGACCCAGGCTTGTTTCCTAGAGTAGCACCCATCTTTTTTCTTACTAATTTAGTGCTTTTAATACTGTTTCCCCCTCTGCTTTTTTGATCAAGGGCTCCTCAAGTTTGCATTTCTCCTGGGGGGAGGGGGTGGTGTCAAACATCAGTTAGCCATCTATCAGGAAAAGTCAAGTAGCCTTGTTCCTTTAAAGCCTCTTACCTGTGCCGGAGGCCAAACTAACTCCAGGAATGGGGCGGGTGCACACCACTCCACCCATTTTCTCACAGTCAGTTCTCCTGACTACTAAACTCCTGCTCCCTTCTGGGGCAGAGATGGATGGCAGCTGGGCTGGCAGGTTCACTGGATAATCTGGCTCTTTGATTTGAAATGTGTGGGCACTTGACATTATTCCTTTTTTTTTTTTTTTTCCTGTCACCTCCTTGGAAACCTTGAACCTGTGAAAGAAAGGAATCCCATTTTAAATATCTTGTTACTCCTTGACATACAGAGTCCCCTGCGTTAAATGTAAGGTTCTAACGGACTGGAACTTTACAACTGAGTGTTCAAGAAGTTAAGGTGGTAGGCAAGGTGGTGTGTACCTGTAATCGCAACACCTGGGAGGCAGAAGAGGAAGGGTTGCAAGGCCAGCTGGGTTACATAGTAAGTTCCAGGCTTATCTGGGCTACACGGCATACCCAGCGGGAGACAGACAGACAGAGAGACAGACAGACAGTCAGACAGACAGAAAAAGGAGGGGAGGAGAAAGGGGAAACATTTCAGAACTATGCTTTCTGTCTAGGTGTGCATAAGGGAATAAACACATGAAAGTTAGCTGTCTATACTATGGAAATGAGAGGCTCTGCTCTCTCTTTTTCTCTGTGTGTGAGTACACACATGATTGTACACATGGATGCATGTATGGTTGTGCATGTGAAGGTCAGAGGTCAAAGTCAGGTGTCTTCCTTGATTACTATATCCAGTTTATTTATGTATGTATGCATCTGTTCATTAATTTATTTTGAGATGGGGGGGGTCTCTCCCTTAACCCCAAGCTCACCAATTTGGCTAGACTGGCTGAATAGTGCTTATCAGGGATTCTCCTGTCTTCGTCTCCCCAGCATTAGATTACAGACCTGTGCCACCGCTCTCGGCTTTTGTATATGGCCGCTGGGAATCTGGACTCTGGTCCTCACACTTGTGTGGCTGCTACTTTGCTTTCTGAGACAGCTCTCCAGCCCCAGCTTTATCTTTTTTTCAATTAATTAACTTATCAATTCATTCAAGTATACATGTGAGTGTCTATGTGAGTTTATGTGCACTCCATGTGTCCAAGTACCTGTAGAATTTAGAAGAGGGTGCCAGATCCCTGGAACTGGAGTTCCAGGTGGACATGAGCTGCTTGATGTAGGTGCTGGGAACTGCAAGAGCAATAATCACACTTAAGCTGCCTAACCATCTTTCCAGCACCCAATATCATCTGTCTTGTTTGTTTTTGTTTGTTTTGTTTTGTTGAGACAGAGGAACTCTACATAGCTCTAGCTGTCCTGAAACTAGCTGTGTAGATCAGGTTGGCCTCAAAGTCAGAGAGCCACCTGCCTCTCCCTCGTGAGTGCTGAGAATAAAGGTATGTGCCATTGTGTCTGGATTAGAGATGGGTTAACTTTTATCCTCAAATAATCAAATAGGTTTACATAGGTATCATATGTAGATGAGAGAAACTTACTTATTGTGGGGAGCAGGTGTGCCAAGCCCCGTGGTCCCTGTTTGTCAAGAGCCTGAGCCTGAACTCTATGTGAGGACCGGGTAAGCCCCATGTTCCCTGGCTGCAAGAACCTGAGCCTGCTGAGCCTGTGCGGATGATCCTGTACTGTACTGCCTGCTGAGTTACTGGACAATCACCGAGCGCCCTGGCTGAACTCTGACTGGATCCAGGAGATGGGGGAGGGATTAGGTCAGAGGACTGAAAACAGGATGCACCTGGGGCAGGGGGGAGAATGTGGTTGTGAAGGAGCTCAGAGGACTGAGAAAAACAGGATGTGCCCTGGAGGGAGGGAGGAGAATGCTGTGGGGAAAGCTGTGAACAGTTCAGTTGTGAGCAAGCAGTTGAAGAGGCCAGTTGGGTTTAGTTGGAGCCGGGAGAGGGTTAGAGAAAGCTGTTTGTGAGAGGGAGAGAAAAAGCTGCTTGGAGAGATAAAAAGAAATCTGTTACCGGGCGTGGTGGCGCACGCCTTTAATTCCAGCACTCAGGAGGCAGAGGCAAGCAGATTTCTGAGTTCGAGGCCAGCCTGGTCTACAAAGTGAGTTCCAGGACAGCCAGGGCTATACAGAGAAACCCTGTCTCAAAAAACCAAAAAAAAAAAAAAGAAAGAAAGAAAAGAAAAGAAATCTGTTTGGAACCTGCCTTGGCGTTTGTGTCGTTTCTCCCCGTCTCTGCCGATCAGAGTTCGGGGCTCTGCGGCATCGAGTATCCCCCTTTTTGTTTAATTAAAATGGCTCTTGGGTTGCATCTTATCTTAGGTTGCCCTCAACCATGTCACATTCTTACCCGTCATTGGTATGGTGAACTCCTTTTCACCACCCTGTCTTAGGTTGGTATGCACATGTGAGAGTCTTACCCGTCGTGGATTGACGACCTGTCATACTGAGTCAAACATGGGGTGAGCCACCTGACTCTATAGCTGCCATAGCTTGAGTCAGCAGTTGATGATCGGCCTGTGCCCCCCTGTGTATGCATACCATCTGCCACAGCATCTCCAGTCACTGTTGTAACGATGGTGGCTGTCCAAAGTCTCTCCTATTCCTTAGGAGCACTGGCAACCGACCCTCCTGTACCTCCAGAGGCCAGGGTATGGCTGTGGGTATTCTGGTCACCATCGCCAGGTTGGGTCTAGGGAGACAAAAGGCAGGCAATACTGGAGCATTCTAATTCAAAATGACTAGTCCTATTACTAACTATAGGAAAAAGGGAGGTCCCATACATACAGAAATAAGTTTACAATTATTTCCCACAGAAGTACCATATATACAGAAGTAAGTTTACAATTATTTCCCACAGAAAAGCACAGACTCCCCTTCAAGGATATATTAAACAAGGCATTACACAGTATGTGGGATAAACACAAGCATAAATGGTAGGGGAAGGGCCTTTTAAAAAATCGCATTTGCTCTTTTTATAATGTCTTGGCCCCGGAGATTGCAGGGCAGGCCATGAACCAAATTTTAAAAACAGTGAATGTTGCCTTAATTAACCCTAAACTTTCTAATTGTTGAACTGCTTTGACCACACACTGGCCATCTGAAATGAAATTAAAGGCCTCTTCAATTTCTAGGTTGACATCTCCACCCCACAAGGACATGGGTACACTCAATACAAAAGGTTGAGAACTTCCTTTATGACCTTCATCTTCCCACAGTAGAATTCCTGCACTGAAATTTGAGTCTTGAGCAAACCCCAATCCCCTTAGAGTCCAGAATCTAATAATCCCCAAATGGTAACTCCCTGTATCTTTAGCTTATAAAGGGGACACTCTTCTAAATCCATAGAGAACCACACTCCTGGGTCCCCAGTGGATCCAAACCCCTTCTTTCCTCTGATTAGGTCTTTTGTAGATATGGAGTAACAAAATCTGTGCTAAGGTCCTGAATCCTGTTCTATATTTCCTACACTTCTGTGGGTTTTCTCCACTATGAATCAGCTGTACAAGTTTTGGGATAGAACCAAAAGTTTCATCACACAGGACAATCTCTTTTAAAATGTTCAGCCTGGCCACAGGAAAACCTTTACTTTCCACTTTCCACTGCCAGGCAAGATCCTAACTCCAAACCTCACTTAACTTCATCCCTGTGCCAGGAACTTTAACTCTGTCCCATAACCCCGGGAGCTTGACTTGTAACTCTGTCCTGTAACCCTGGGAGCTTAATTTATAACTCTGTCCCGTAACCCCAGAAGCTTGGCCTTTTTAACTTTGTCCCTTAACCTGGGAGCTTAATTTATCCTCTTCGTCCCTCCACTGCGGAGCCTCTTTCTAGCGCTAGATTAATTCTTAATTTCGTCCTAACTTTATCCCATAACCTGAGAGCTTATACCAGGAGCTTAGCTTGTCTCAAAAACTTGGGAGCTAAACTTGTCCCCCAAAACCCGGGAGCTTAACTTGTCTCTATACTGAGAGCTTTTACCTGTCCTTACCACAGAACTCCCCCGTAGCTCTTTTTTCTTGTTCCAGCTCTTGCATGAGTTCCAAAGTTTCTGCCTTTTCTTTTCTTTTTTTTTTAATTATATGTAAGTACACTGTAGCTGTCTTCAGACACTCCAGAAGAGGGCGTCAGATCTTGTTACGAATGGTTATGAGCCACCATGTGGTTGCTGAGATTTGAACTCCAGACCTTTGGAAGAGCAGTCGGGTGCTCTTACCCACTGAGCCATCTCACCAGCCCCCGTTTCTGCCTTTTCTTTTTCCTCTTTTTTTCTTCTTAGCCAACCCAACAGCTTCTAATTTACCTTGTCTCTGCTTTTCTTTTGCTTCCTGTTCCTTTTGCCTGGCTTCTGCTTTTTCTTTCTTTTCTGCTTTTTTCTTGGCCTTTTCTTCTTTCTTTATCTTTTTGTCAGCACCTCCTCCCTGCATCTGGCACCTCCACGTCTTGAGCCTGGTGTCAGGACAGCACACACTTGCAGCCCATGCAGTCAGGACCACGCTCATCAGGCAGGTTCAGTCTCCGCAGTTTATGCTGCCGAATCTCATGGACTAGCGTATAGAAAGCATCCTCCACACCCTGCCGAGTCTTGGCTGATGTTTCAATGTAGGGCATGCCATAGCTGCGAGCAAGGTCCTGGGCCTGCCGAGACTCAACAGTGTGAGTGGCCAGGTCACATTTATTGCCCACCAGCACCATTGGCACATCATCTGAATTTTTTATCCGCTTGATCTGCTCCCTGTACTGATGGATGTCTTTGAAGGACTTGGTGTTGTTGATGGCAAATACACAGAGGAAGCCCTCCCCTGTGCGCATGTACTGGTCCCGTATGGCGCTATAATCTTCTTGACCTGTTGTGTCTAAAATGTCCAGTAGGCATATCTCCCCATAAATGACCACCTGTTTTCGGTAGGAGTCCTCTATGGTGGGATCATACTCGTCCACAAAGTGGTTCTGGATCAGCTGGATGGTCAGGGCACTCTTGCCCACGCCTCCAGCGCCCACCACCACAAGCTTGTATCCTGTCATCACTTCTACAGTGGCTGCCAATCCAGGAGCTCCTGCCCCACCGCTTGCTGATGCGACTGCCCCCGGGGCCGGGGCTGGGGCCG
>NC_034594.1:128431924-128437229 GCF_900095145.1 Mus pahari
CTCTCCCTCTCACAAACAGCTTTCTCTAACCCTCTCCCGGCTCCAACTAAACCCAACTGGCCTCTTCAACTGCTTGCTCACAACTGAACTGTTCACAGCTTTCCCCACAGCATTCTCCTCCCTCCCTCCAGGGCACATCCTGTTTTTCTCAGTCCTCTGAGCTCCTTCACAACCACATTCTCCCCCCTGCCCCAGGTGCATCCTGTTTTCAGTCCTCTGACCTAATCCCTCCCCCATCTCCTGGATCCAGTCAGAGTTCAGCCAGGGCGCTGGGTGATTGTCCAGTAGCTCAGCAGGCAGTACAGTACAGGATCGTCCGCATAGGCTCAGCAGGCTCAGGTTCTTGCAGCCAGGGAACATGGGGCTTACCCGGTCCCCACATAGAGTTCAGGCTCAGGCCCTTGCCATTTTTTTTTTTGTTTGTTTGTTTTTTGTTTGTTTGTTTTTTGAGACAGGGTTTCTCTATATAGCCCTGGCTGGCCTGGAACTCACTTTGTAGACCAGGCTGGCCTCGAACTCAGAAATCTACCTGCCTCTGCCTCCCGAGTGCTGGGATTAAAGGCGTGCGCCACGACCGCCCCAAGGCTCAGGCTCTTGACAAACAGGGACCACAGGGCTTGGCACACCTGCTCCCCACAACTTATATAACCTATATCCTTATAGCAGAGTTATGTATATAACAGCCAGCCCACTTTCTTCCTACCTCCTCTTTCTGTTTGTATATGTACATGTGTGGAAGCAGAGGTCCACACATGAGTGGGTGTGAGTTTGGAAGTCAGAAGACAACTTGGAGTCTTGTTCCTTCTCAAGTGCCAGCCACCCTGTGTTTTTGGAGGCTAGGTCTCTCTCTGGCTTGAGTTCCACCATCAGGCTTGGCTGACTGGCTAGCGAGCTCCACACATCTGCCTGGCTCAAACTCCCCAGCCATGGGATTATAAGCACACACCACTGCACCAAGCTTTTTAAACATGGTGTGGCCGTTTGAATATGCTTAGTCCATGGGAAGTGGCATTATAAGAATGTGTGGCCTTGTTAGAGGAGGTGTAGCCCTTTTTAGAGGAAGTGTGTTACTGTGGAGTGGGCTTTGAGCCTACTGTGTTCAGGCTCTGCTCAGTGAGGAATGATAGTCACCTCTTGGCTGCCTTCTGATCAAGATGTAGAACTCTTGGCAATTCCAGCACCATGTCTGTCTGCAAGATGCCATTCTCCCTGTTGTGATGATAATGGACTGAACCTCTGAAACTGTAAGCCAGCCCCAATTAAATGCTTGCCTTTGTAAGAGTTGCCATAGTCATGGTATCTCTTCATAGCAATGAAACCCTAAGTAAGACACACACATTCTGCGAATAGAACTCTGGTCCTCGTTTTTGTGTGGCAAGCACTTTATATATTGAGCTGTCTTCCTAGCCTCCAGCCTACTTTCAAGTGATATGCACTTCCTTGGTCTTTTGCTCATCACTTTCCTATGTTGCTCATTGACTCAGAAGCCAGGTCAGTCTGGATAGAATGGGCCTTCTATGTTTGAGGGGTTTCCAGGTTGTATGCCTGACTGCTCAGGATGTGGTATTGTCCCTTCTCTGGAAGTCATGTCAGGTTTGACAGAATTTAGATATAACACTTTCAAAACTATGACTATTACGTGATAGCCATACAGTACATCTGATCTTCTGTCCTGACCACTGGAGTAGCCATAGACATGGGCATTCAATCACCCAAGGGAGAAGGAAGTCATAAATTCTGGTAAGCAAATAATTTTGTATCCAGATCATCATACAATAAATAGCAAAAGGATCTGTTGAATTCACTGTTGAGTTTAGACTGTAGGGAAACTCTGGGCCTCTGGCAGGCACAGGAGTGTTGTTTTTAGAAAGGATTTTGGACAGTTAATGGAAGTAGGCAGGATCCCATCAGTTCTGGCTCCTCTCCCTGCTGAAGAAGCACAGTATTTCTAGGAGGCAGATGTGGGTTTTCCCCAAACAGGACCCCCTTGTAGAGAGTAATACTCTGACCCGGAAGAATGACAGCAACTCTGCCTTCAGTCCCTGTGCATTCTCAGACAGTTCTTCCTAAGGGTTCAGCCGGGTCACTGGGAAATACCACTCAGCAGTTTCTCTTCCAGGCAGGTCACGGGCCAGGATCCAGGGTCTTGCTGCAGAACAGCTGACACAGTGTTAACCTGCTGGAGCTTGTTAATGACCTGACCAGCGCATGCCGATTGAGTCAAACTTCAGCATTCGAAGCTTAGCCTATGCAAGAACGCACCGTGTTTGTCCATGTGACAGAGAGACCCATAGACTTTACCTCCATTAGGAAAGGAGCAGCTGAGTCATGAGAACCATGAGAATTTCTAGTTATAGCAGGAAACAGGCTGGGTCTAGATCCGGGCTTAACTGGAATGAAATTGGTTATGCAGTGAGTAAGAACTCAATCATATAAAATAACATTTCCTACCTACCGTGTAGTAGTTGTTAAGATTCATGTATGTTGCATGCAGGGCACCTGCATTCTTTCATACAGCACAGAGGTGAGTTGCAGAGACACTAAGACTCTTTCATTTGGACTTGTGCAGAATCCTAAGGTCAGTGTTGAGGTGTGATTTATCTTGTGTGCCTGGCCTTTTCCTTAAAGAATCCCCAGTTGCTAGTCAACTGGCCCTTTAAGAATTCTTAGCTGTTAGAATAGCTTGGCCCTGTGACCTTCAGTGTTGGTTGCCTCTTGGATTTCTGGGAACAGGATAGGTTGTATATGTGTATGTGTAGTATGTGTATGTGTAGTATGTGTATATGTGTATGTGTAGTATGTGTATACGTATGTATATGCTGAGCGGCTGAGAGAAAAGGGAGATTGGGCTAGCAGACTGAGAAGAGAAGGCAGTTGGTGCAGAAAGTATGGTTAGGAGACAGATGAGCCAGGAGAAGCTGTGCGGAGCAGATAGGCTAGAACATTTGTTATAGTTTGGAGCTGCCAGTATTGGGAAAACTGGGAGATGGGAAAACTGGGAGAAGGGCCTGTTTAAGCAGACTGTTGGGGAGCTGAGAGAGGTATGGTTGGGAGAAATGTTTGAAGGGACTGGGCTGGAAACTGAGAGGAAGGCTGGCAGGGAGCTAGGAGAACTGGTTGCTGTTCTAAAATAGCCATTTTATGGTGTGTCTGGTCTTTGGGCAGGCCCCTGCAAACTCGAGCTTTAACCATCAGAACTGAGTCAGCCAGGATCTTATGAGACTGTGCCTGGATCTAAAGATATAGCCCTCAAGTTCTTTGTGCAGTGATTACCACTGCAAATGTCAAGACTCCGGTTTCCACCAGCCACATGAGGCGCCTATAACCTTGTTCCTTGCTTGTGTCACTCTACCTTTCCCATGAGTGGCTATCCTAACCCTAACCAGCTCTCAACCATCTTCCCCAACCTCCCATAATTCTCATTCTCTGGAGAACCCTCACCTACAAATGTAACTCTGCCTAGCCTCATTGCCATCTCTTTCCCTCTTGTCCACTCACCTACGTCTGTAAGCTTCTTCCACTCTCTCTGCACAGTTCCTTGTCCCATCAGTCTTTGCTCCTCTCTTCTGTTCTCCATCTACTGTCCCCTCCCCTTGACTGCTCTCTCAAGCAGACCTCTGCTTTGACTCTTCTTCTACTGTGTGGACTCGATACTCTTTTAGGAACCAAATAAGCTTTATATTTGGGCAGAGTGAAGGCTCAGAGCAAACCCTCAAGTGCTCAGAAGGGGAGGAAATGAATAACCTATAGCATCAGACATGGAGTATGAAGGGAACTGAAGGCAGTGTCTCAAGCAAAATAGCACGAGAACATGACAGTCACATACTGTACCAATCCAAAATGTTCTAGGCAGAGGAAAAAAAGGCATGGGTTTCAGGATCTATAAATAAAGGCAGAAAAAGATCCCAGTTGGGCCTGGGTGAGGGCCCCAGAAGAAATATCCCCAAGCTATTGAAGGAAAGGGTCAAGTCTCCATTGCAAGGTGCATGACACATAGCCTATAGATAAAGGAGAGAATGAGGGCTGGCAAGATCGTCTGGCAATCTTAAAGGAGTTATCAATGATGACCATCCAATTTCTTTGAATTCTGCCTCTACCTTCCTACTAATTGATCATTACCAAAAGTGCGTGCATGCATGTGTGTATGTGTGTAAACCACAAAACAGCAGTCTGATAGATCCAGATAATTAAATGAACTGTGCCTGCCAAATAATTGCCATTACGTGCTACTGACCAATATCTCACTTGACATTTTCCTAAGCAGAAACTGGTTCAGATTATGTAACAAAATAAGTATTCTTCCAAAATAATTCCTTTTACTGTTACTACTACAACGATGTGTGTATGTTGTAAGATGGTGTCTTTTAAGTGTGCACAATTATAACTGTGCTCTATAATTGTGTACAATTATTGTGCCATTCAAAAATAAAAAAATTAAAACAGATGAAATGATGAGAAATAGAGAAACAGAGCTTTCAACTCTACTCTTTTCTGTCAGGCCAAGTACAGACTTGGCTCACACAGTGGTCTCCCTAGGGCACTGTCACTAAGGGAATTCACTCTGCACGTGGGTTTCTCCACCAAAAGGCAGATCATTGAATTCTGTTCGTTTGATTTCCTTGAAAGACAGACCACCTTGGTCATTTACAGGCTGGTAGTTTAGCCTTACAGGAAACCTGAGTATCATTGCTCACCCTAATGCATTGGTTTCAAAAACTGAAACTCAAGAGGGTTGAGAATGTATCCAAAAGCAAATAGCAAGAATAGTGAGGGAGAAGGCAGGTTCAAGTCTTTAACACCAAGTACTACTCCACACAGTGATAAATCAGAAACCACAAAACAGCAGTCTGATAGATCCAGATAATTAAATGAACTGTGCCTGCCAAATAATTGCCATTACGTGCTACTGACCAATATCTCACTTGACATTTTCCTAAGCNGAAACTGGTTCAGATTATGTAACAAAGTAAGTATTCTTCCAAAATAATTCCTTTTACTGTTACTACTATGACGATGACTACTACTACTACTACTACTACTACTACTGCTGCTGCTGCTGCTGGATGTATATATGGTGTGGGGGGGGGGGTTGCACATGTGCCACCATATGTGTGGAGTCAGAGGACAGATTTGTGGAGTTAATTTGTTCCTTCCCATCACATGACTTCCAGGAATCAAACTAAGATCACCAGACTTGCACACTGAGCCTTCTCTGTCTGTCTGTCTGTCTGTCTGTCTGTCTGTCTCTGTCTGTCTGTCTGTCTGTCTGTCTGTCTCTCTCTCTCTCTCTCTCTCTCTCTCTCTC
>NC_034594.1:128438066-128449168 GCF_900095145.1 Mus pahari
TGTTTGTTTTTCGAGACAGGGTTTCTCTGTATAGCCCTGGCTGTCCTGGAACTCACTTTGTAGACCAGGCTGGCCTCGAACTCAGAAATCTGTCTGCCTCTGCCTCCCAAGTGCTGGGATTAAAGGCATGTGCCACCACTGCCCTGTTCTGAGTTTGTTTTTAAACAAGAATTTGGTTTTCATGAAAAACAACTACAGAAAATTCTTCTATGGCACTTGCCTCTTTCCTCTGCCCAAATAAACATATACGTGATACCCACTCATCTGAAACATACGTAATATGCATTAATCTGTATGTAATCTGTATGTAATCGGCTGCCTTCTCCCTCGAGGAACTGTCCATGCCTCTCTGTTGAACAGTTTTTGATTGCATTAGTTAGTTCCGCCTGGTTGATGATAAGGCTAAGAATTCAGTGGACTCCTTCTGACTTACTATTTTGATGTCCCTCTTCCCATTTGGAGTAGAAACATAACAGACGTGCATTGTGAAAAGGCTCACATTCCAGCTGTCCTTGGAAGTAAGAGGTCCCGACAATCCCACCCCCGGGCTAACAGCTATTAATAACATGGTACATAGTCTTTCATTTCTTTTACTCATATACTAGCACATGTTGTATTTCCACATATTTCATATAAATGGCATCTGCCAATGCATACTGTTTGACCATTTTTTGTTTGTTTGTCACTTAACAGCTCAACTCTCTTTGTCAGAACCTATAGACTAAGCTTAGCCTTTTGACAGAGGAAAACACCCACTTTTCAAAAAGAGAATATATGTATACTATTTTACCAGTGTGTGCCTTAGTGAAAGCAAGGTCCAGGTGAGAAACGAATGCTATTGTGGGCCAAAGGAATGACTTAGCAGCCAAAAGCACCTTCTCCAAGCCTGCTAACCTGAGCTTCTCTCTGGAACCTGCACACACATACACTGTGGCAAGCACACACATGCATACTCGCATGTGTGTGAGCACACACACACACACACACACACACACACACACACACGGGGGAGGAGAGAGAGAGAGAGAGAGAGAGAGAGAGAGAGAGAGAGAGAGAGAGATTGTAGCAAGAATGAAAAAGAAATTGATGAGATTGATATTTCCCAGGGGAAGAAGGCTCAAAGTGGATTACTAGTTGCTACTGCAAAACAGTAAACTGTGGTAACTAAGATTTTGAAAAACAATTAGGCGATTAAATGTGCGTTTTGAATGAACAGCCAGTGGACAGAAGCTGAAAGGAGGAGACTTTGGAAAATACCCTCCTGCCGAAGGAACTGCCTTTCGGTGGTAGGATGACAGGCCCGGGCATTTCAACAGCTTGCTATCAGCTAGAAACACGCTTCTCAACACCTCCGTTCTGAGCTGTTAAAGCTTCTCATTTAGTGAGAAACACAAGACAGATGATTCAGTGTGCCCGGCAAGGCAACTCATTAACCCATCAAGGGCTTTTCTTCTTGAGCAGGGGATAACCCACAGAGAAAAGAAAGAAATCCCTAACAAGAAATCGTCCCTGCTGGAGGGGACACACACAGACCAGGTTCGATAAGGGCTTTCCGCTTCCATCTGGAATGACCAGTTGTCCCTTGAAATCACACAGATTTCCAACAAGAGTTGATCCTGCCTGGAGCCAAATAAGCCCACCCACCCCTCAGCTGTGTTGGAAATGGGAAGCCGTCTATTTGCTAGAACACACTTGCAGAAGGCAATGAGGCATCTAGTACTCCAAGGCTTTGGAGTGTCCACAAAGAACCAAAAGGAACAAGCCAACCCATGCTGGAACTGATGGCAAATGGAATTCAGCTTCTCAGTTGAGCCTCCAGAATCAACATCAGTCTGGGAAGTGCCTGAAATCTGGCCTGCTAATGCCTCCAAGACATAGACCTTGAACAGGATCTGTTATGTTCTTACCTGTGTTTATGGGGGTTACTGAAGGTAGCTACAGGGAAGATGAATGCTTTTGTGGCAGTGTTCTATTACTATTCTGTTACCTCCCCTTTCCTTCTTGTGTTTTTCTTTCCATGGAAAAAATTTACATCCTTCTGTAAATCCTTGCTTTGAGAATCTCCCTTCTCCAGCTGAGAAGTTTAACAATACAAACTATTTAGAAGTCAGTTATACCCGCTCATGTTTTGTATGTGCCATTAACACAGGTTCCAACAAGCAGATTGCTTGAAGGTTCATATTCTCTCTCAATGTAGTACTCTGGAAGGGATAAAGCAGGTTTGGAGGCCAGAAGGGGGAATACCTGAAGTTTCTCGAGCTGTTTACAAGAGCTGTCAGGTTTTTTCAGAGACTCCTTCATCAGTGCTTGTATTAGTAATTATTAGAAAAAGCAATTGTTCCACTTTGTCCTACATTTGTCTGGGTTTATGCCTGTATTTCCAGTTTAATAATGAACGGCATCTACTCTCTCAAGTGTGTTCTGGTTTAGCTGCCGTGATATTGGTTTTTTTTTTTTTTTTTTTTTTTTTTTTTGTGAGAAGTATATGCTTAGTATCTTACCAGTAGCCATTTATATGATTTTTGGTTCCACTGGCCACAAGAAATCTCACTGGTACTTCAGGAGAGGAATTGGGTAAGATCAGAGGCTGGTATGGTAAAGCCACAGTCACTACTGTATGAGGGAGTTAAGGCATGCTTTCATAAATAGAAAGTTTATAGTGTTGTAAGTTCTCCCAGACTATTGTGGGTTTGCAGCCAAGTAGGAAGAAGGCCGAATTTATTTGGGCTTTAATCATGGCTCATTGCTGTTTTAACATTGATAATGTATTTGTGCCAGGTGGTGGGGTGCACTCCTTTAATCCCAGCACTGGAGAGGCAGAGGCAGAGGCAGGTGGATCTCTGAGTTCGAGGCCAGCCTGGTGTACAAATCGAGTTCCAGGACAGCTAGGGCTACGCAGAGAAACCCTGTCTCAAAAAATTCAAATCCACACCCCCAAAATGTATTTGCTTGTTCTGTGTCTGCTATAGAGTCACGGCTCCAGTGTCGAGGTGTAGTGGTTCACACGTGGAGGTCAGCTTTGCAGGAGGTGGGTCTTGCTTTCCATCTTGTAGGGGCAGCCTTCCTTGTTTCTGCTGCTGCACTGTAGTCTCTAGGATATCTAGCCTGTGAGTTTCTGGACAATTCTCATTTCACCACAGGAACGCTGGGATTACAGATTCATGTCACCACCCCTGGCTTTTTACACAGGTTCTGGGGTCTGAATTTGGGGTGTCAGATTTTCAAGACTAGCATCTTTACCTGCTGAGAGATCCCCCTGGATGTATTTGAACATTCTTACTTGAAATATGTAAAAGGAATATTTTTGTGGAAAAAAAAACCCTTCAAGGCACACATTTATTTATGCTGGATTTGCTTATTTATTTATTTAATTTGAGCATTTGTCTGTGCACCACATGCATAGCTGTAGGTCACATGTATGTCAATAGTGCCCACAGAAGTCAGGAGAGGGCATTGGATCACCTGGAACTGTAGTTACTTAGTTACTGATGATCGAAAGCTGCCATGTGGGTACTGGGAACAGCCTGAGTCTTCTGCAAGAGCAGCCAGTGTTTTTGGTTTTTTTTGTTTTGGTTTTTTTTTTTTTTTTTTTGGTTTTTTGAGACAGGGTTTCTCTGTATAGCCCTGGCTGTCCTGGAACTAACTTTGTAGACCNAACTCAGAAATCCGCCTGCCTCTGCCTCCCGAGTGCTGGTAACTTCCTTCTTTTAGCTAGAAGTATCTCAGGCATTTCATTGCAACATCAGAAGACTAATCGGTCACTTTCTTTGATAATCTTCACTTATATTTAACTCACCTATTGATAAAACATTTAGATTTTCCCTCCCATTTCCACCAAACATTCTCTGTGTGTGTGTCTGTGTGTGTGGGAGAAGTGGGGTCTGTATTCTGATTGTAAAAAGAGTTTCTATAAGACCCAGAGAAGGGACGTCTCTAGGATGAATGATGGGCATTCTTCAAGTTTAGACAGAAAACTGTCATTGGTTAACACACTGTTAATAAAAAAAAGAAGGAGGAGGAGGAGGAGGAGGAGGAGGTTATGGAACTGTAAACATTGGACAGCATCTGCAGCAGTGTGTACCATGGCTAGCTCCAGGAAGCAGGTTGCTTCTCCCATTGTTCCTCCTCTAGTCCCCATTCCACAAACTCATGCTAAATAAACAGCAAGCTAAAGACTTAACTGCTTACTGCAGTAAGGGATTAAGGGATGCAGTTTCTCCTTTAATCCTCCAATTTTACCAGATTGCCTCCCCTAAGACTCACAGATACATTCTGGAGGTGCCCCGGGCTACAATGTATCCTGTCGTGTAGTCTCTATTGGAAGAGGATTCAGAAGTTGCTGACTGGGATTGTCTCTGAAGAGTGAGTGCGACCACCTGCCTTCTGTATTCTAATCCAGACGCATATAGCACTTACCATTTTAAAACTTAGTTCTAAAGGAATACATGCACAGTCACTCTGGTTTGTGCAGGGTGTGTGGGAGCCAGCTCTCTGGTAGTTTTCCTGTATGAGTTCTTTGGAGTGGGTATAGCATGGTTGACTTTATCTCCCAATTATCAGGCTAATTGAAGAGAGGAGCTTTCGGAAATAGTGGAAATGTTGCCTGTCCTTCCCAGCCTTTCCATGGCCATTTTAACCCAATCAGCTCAAAAGATACATTAACTGTTTCCTCTAAATGTCATCGGAAGTAGATTATAAAAACATAAACCAGCTACTTAAAAGGAAGGGAGGGTGGCTTTAACTTTTTTCTTTTCCTTTCCTTTCTCTGATCTAGCTTGTAGGTGAGGGCAAATCCAAAAGACTAAGAGACAAATGAAGATTCCAGGAAATACCTGTGTGGAGGCCACAGGTCAGGTTGTATGATTTCCACTTTCAAGGGCTACAAAACGTGGTGTCCTCTTACTTCTAATTTTAGAGTAGAACAGTGAATGAAGAAAAAATATGAAAAGTGGAATTGGGCACACATGCTGACTGTTCCTCTTCCTCTTCCTCTCCTCTCCCCTCCCCTCCCCTTCTCCTCTCCTCTCCTCTCCTCTCCTCTCCTCTCCTCTCCGCAGGCATCTCTCCTCTCTTGACCTCACTTCTGTGCCCTGATACTAATTACCTTTGAAGACTTCACTGCAGGTTCCCCTGTTCCTCCCTCCCTCCCAGCTCCCCCCCCCCCCCACTGCCTGTCTTCCCTCAGTCCACAAAGACCCAACCACTCTTCCTTCCATCTTTGTTCTCCATCACCCTCTCTCAGGACATCACTGATGAAGGTTGTGTTTTTTTTTGTCATTTGCCCCAGTCCCCTTTGCCACCTGCCAACTAGATCATAACTTCACTCACAGTAGAGACGGAGCATATAGTGGGGTCCTAACACAGGTTTGTTTAATGAACAAAACCTAGAGATGTTTCAATATGTCTTTGTATCCCAGGATGTTAACATAAACCTTACCTTTATCTTCTGGTGTGAGATGGTGGGAGGGCACCTGAGGGGACAGAAAAGCCTTCAGATTATTATGACTATTCCTCAGGGAAGGAATTCATTCTATAGCCCGGGAGCAGCCTTGCTTTGGGTTGGCTCAGTGACTAGAGCTCAGATGCACATTTCTGCCTCTGTTGTGCATTAGTTCGTAATACCTCCTGTAATTTCTTGGCTTTGTAGTTTCCCTAGTCACTTACATCATCCCACCCCCACCCTGAGAAATTGGAGTAGATTTTTGGAAACATCATGAATTTCACACACACCTATTGGTGGTGGTGGTGGATTTGGTTTGCTTTTTGCTCGGCCGTACATGTTATTCTGGATGAGCTGGTCTAGGAGGCACAGTCATTTCTCTGTAACCAGGGTGACCTGGAGCACTCAGGCTGGGAGGGAATTGGTTTCTCGGACTCAGTCGCTCACACTGCAGGAGTCTGGTCACCGGTCTTGGCATCCATCAACATGACTGAATTAGTTGCCGCTCCATCTGATATTAGTAGTGATGGTGTCTGGCTACAGGCGACCTTCCCTGCTTAGCTAAAAGAGGTTGTGACCTATTTGCACACAAATTCAACGTGAGCGTGAAAATCTGCATCTGACGGGAGCTTTGACCTCGCTAATTAGAGACGAGGTAGTGTGAACTGGGCAATCTCTTAAAAAAAAAAAGCGCGTATGAAGCTATTAACTACTCAAATATCATGAACGAGATTACTATGTATGGGCTCTGATTCTAACATCAAACTGATGTCTGCAGGGGATGTTAGTGGAGAGTGGGAAAGGGGAAGAGGATGGGCAGTACCGGACAGAAAGTGATTTGGAGACAAGGGAATTAGTGATTAGTTAGACCACAGCCCTGACTCTGAAGAGAGGACCTGAGAATGGGGGTCGGGTCTGTGCTGGGCACTTGGGAAAGGAGATGAACAGTGGAGAGATGTTTAGTAAAGATATTCTGAAAGATCAGAAGGGGCCCCAGCTGTGTGGAAAGGGCAGCCGTATTGGGTCTAGCTAAAACAAAGACTCACAAAGTACTCTAAGTTGAAAGCTCCAGAAAACACTGTTGTGTGGGGACTGGATGGATGGGCTTATGGACACCCAAACCGCAGCTCTCATCTTAAAGGTATGAATAAGGAATAGTTTATTCTAGAGCCACTTGTGGGTGACTATGGCCCAGGAACCCAGATTTATGTTACCCTGGGTTCCTTGTTCCAAGTTTCATAAGCAATTTTATAAAGTTTTTCTAGCTTTTCAGAAATAAAGGAAGTTATAAATCAAGGTCAACTGGGTGGAAGTGTCACACACCTTTAATTCCTGAGGTCCAGAGACAGAGGCAGGTGGATCTCTGAGTTCAAGGCCAGCCTGGTTTACAGAGTGAGTTCCAGGACAGCCAAGGCTACACAAAGAAACCCTGTCTCGAAAAACACACAAACAAGCAAACACATTAGTGAGTCCATCAGAGAGGTAGGTACAGAGAAACAGGAACATCTTTTCTCTAGGCCCAGAATGCTATCTGAGCTTTTGGGGTTAGTGGAAGCTAGTGGTCTGCTGAATTACAGATTCCAAAGGATTTTTATCTATTAGTCACAGGATAATTCTGAAACAGAGGTGGGCAAAGAATGGCTGGTTCAGAGGGCTAAAACTAGCCTACGATAAGATAACTAGCCTTTGAACTTGCAATCTCCCCACAGCATGGCAGCTCTAATCAATCAGTCTCTGTAGGATTTCCAACAAGACCGTTTTGTTTGTTTGTTCATTTGTTTTCTGGTAATGTGTGTTCAGAAAACTTTGGAAAACATAAACAAGCTTAAAGGACTCAATAAAACAGCAAAAACAGAAGGCAAAAATCATTGCCCTTTGGGACATATTAAGCCTCTGGTCTTTTATCTTCCTATATTCGTGCATGTGCAGATCTCTTATAAAAATGTAAACTCTACTTCACACGCACACTGTCAGAGAGCCTTGGCAGGGTACATCTTGACACCTGCTGGTAAACCTTCTGTGAGCAATTGTTTTCTGTCTTTGTGGTTCCTGGGTGCTGTCTTTCCCACCCCACCTGCTTGGTGGGCTGCAGGAGATCAATCTCACCAGGGCTGATGGGTGTAGGCACACCCAGGAGCCCCTTGTTCACTGACAGGATGAATGGTTCAGCTTAAAATAACAAGGTTCTGCTCTGTACCTCACTTTGCATCTATCTTCTTCCTAAGAATAAGAGGCTTTTAAGTAAGGATGTGAGATAAAATAAAACAGATCGATTAGTGTGATCCACAGCCTAACACTCAGAGCATCCTATTTGTGACACTAAGCCTTGTAATCATAGCCTGGGGTAAGAAGGCCAACTCCATGGGTGAAGAAAAGAAGCTGAGACTCTTGGAAGACATTCCGGCCTTACAGCCTAGTCTCCCGTCTTTTGTGTTTCATACCACACTCCTTGAGATGGGAATTTAACAATACAGCTCAGGCTGGCCTAGAACTCATGATCCTCCCTATGAGCTGTAAAATTATAACTACAACTCACCATGGCTAGCATGTGTTGTCTCATTTTGTTTTGTTGTCAGGCACTCACATAGTTCAGGTTAGCTTTGAACCTGATCCCCATACCTCTACCTCCCTAGTGTTAGAATTACAGACAAGCCACCACCACACCTAGCTTGTTTCATACTTTGGATGTGGGTCAGAAGTGTGAGCTTCAATATCTCTCGGCAGGCCCTCTCTCTCTTCCCTGTGACCACTGCCTGAGCTTGACCCTCATTTCACATGTGAATTTCTGCAAAAGCCAGACATCTTGTCTTCCTACCCCTAAAGTTCATCCCGTCAACCTGCCCCCTCTCAGTTGCTGTTAAAGGAACTTCCTGATATGAATAGTTATGTCTATTTTTATTTACTGTCTCCGTGTAACAATCCACCACAAATCACCTCGACCTAAAACATCCATTAAGTTATTATACTTGCAGGTGCTTTGGGTCAGGAATTCTAAGCAGGCACCACAGGCGTGGCTCTTCTCTGTCCTTGTTAACTAGGCTTCATGTGAGTTCAGCTCTGGTGGGGGCAGAAATGCCGGGGTTGGATGATGCCTCTCCATTTGCTTGAATCACCCCCTGGTCTGCAGAGCTGAAGAACTGGATCTTCTGGGACGGCTTCAGAGTAGTCATGTTTGTTCTGCGGTACTTAGTTCCATGTCTCCGGTGCAGTGGACCCCAGGGAGTAAAAGCCTCGTGACCTTTTGTGACCCTGCCTCAGAAGTCACAAGCTATATTCCATTGGTCATAGTAGTCATACCATGCCCTAGTTCCAGGAAAGGGAGTATAAACTCCACTCTTGGTGGGAAAATGTCAAAAATAGTGTTCTGTGACTCAGAACAGCCTATTATCTGTCTACTTAGTAGTTAGGATCTCCTACCTATCTCTGTAGCCATACAAGGCAGTTTAAAGGATGTACCACACCAACTGTTTAAGTTTATGCTCACTCTTTGTTCACCACACTTCCTGAGGAAGAAAGGAACCACAAAAAAGCAAAACAAAACAAAACAGAAATGATGGGATTCGGGGTGATTTTCATTTTCTAAAGAAAATTCCATCTTCTGTTTTCTAAGCTCAGCAAAACCAAGTGTACCACACTGGGTGGCAGGTGGGTGTGCTGGGAAGCACTAGCTGGATGCAGAGCAGGCTGAGAGGGCTCAGCAGAACACACCCACCACCTCCCTCAGTACAGGGGAGAGAAGCCAGAAACCTCGGTAGGAAGGGTTAGGAAGTCGGCCCAGGAGCTGGAGAGAGAGCACAGCTGTTGGAGCGTGTACTACTCTTCCAGAATGCCATTCCCAATGCCCGGGTCAGGTGGCTCACTCTGTGACACCACACACACACATACATGCATGCATATTTGTAATTTATAGTAATAATAATAAACCATCCAGAGACTGCCCCACCTGGGGATCCATCCCATAAACAACCACCAAACCCAGACACTATGGCAGATGCCAACAAGAGCTTGCTGACAGGAGCCTGATATAGCTGTCTCCTGAGGGGCTCTGCCAGTGCCTGGTAAATACAAAAGTGAATGCTCACAATCATCCATTGGACAAAGCACAAGGTCCCCAATGAAGGAGCTAGAGAAAGTACCCAGGGAGCTGAAGGGGTCTGAAGCCCCATAAGAGGAACATCAATATGAACTAATCAGTACCCCCAGAGCTCCTTAGCACTAAACCACCAATCAAACAAAACAAAACAAACAAACAAACAAACAAAAAAACCCCACATGGTGGGACATGTGGCTCTAGCTGTATATGTAGCTCAGGATGGCCTAGTTGATCATCAATGGGAGGAAAGTCCCTAGGTCCTGCGAAGGTTCTATGCCCCAGTATAGGGGAAGGCCAGGATTGGGAATGGGAGTGGGTGGGTTGGGGAGCAGGGGAAGGGGGGAGGGGATAGGGGCTTTTTGGAGGGGAAACTAGGAAAGGGGATAACATTTGAAATGTAAATAAAAAATATCTAAAAAAAAAAGAAAGAGAGAGAGAGAGAGAGAGAGAGAGAGAGAGAGAGAGAGAGAGAGAGAGAGGCTTTTAAGACATAACTAACTGTAGAGGGCTTCACCTTTATTCATGGGATTAGTACTCTATTATACAGAGGTGGGAGGGAGCTAGCTAGGCTCTGGTTTCCATTGTTATGATTTAACACTTCTTCTCTCCAGATGATGTAAGCTATCTTAGAAGCAGAAAGACAGAGACTCTCACTAAACACTACACACGATGGCCTTTAGATCTTGAACTGCCTCTGAAATTGTGAGAAATAAATTTCTTTTCTTTATAAATAATAATAATAATAATAATAATAATAATAATAATAATAATAATAATAAACCTACCCCTCTTAAAGTCAAAGACAGGTCTTCCTTATAGGGAGTAGCTCTGGATTCTATCTATAACCTATCCACCTACCTGTCATTGGAAATACTTTTCATTTTAAACCAAATGAGGAGACCTAACGTGATCATTTGAGAACTTGACCTCTGTCTGTCTCCTGGAATTTGGGGAGCATATGGGAATAGTGACAGATTAAGAGAAGCTCAAAGGCTTAAGGCTGGGACAGAGGAGAGAGAGAGAGGGTACTCAGGCACAAGCAGCTTCTTGTTCATGAAGGAAGGGGCCGACTCTCAGGCCATGTTAAAAGGGACCTGGTGGAAGAGAACAACTTTCAAGGAAAAGCAACCTGATAGAAGATCCTATAAGGCACCCTACCACACCAAATGACTGTATCAGTAGTCATATGACTCCACCATTTCTCCCAGTCCTTCCTCTTGCCCAAGGGACTTGAGTAGGGAAAGAGAAACTGGTGGGTAGAAGAGAAAGAGGGAAAGACTGAAGCAAGGAGGGACGAGAGACACTTTAAAAATGAATGAAACTCTGAAAGAGTGATGTTCAACTTGACATGACACTTGCTGGACTTAAATGAAAGCATTCTTAGGACTAAAGCAAACCAGAGATGCTAAGGAGTTTTCTCTAGAAGAAGAAGAACAACAACAAAAGGTAAAAAGTTAAAATGTGGGCTGGTGAGATGGCTCAGCGGGTAAGAGCACCCGACTGTTCTTCCAAAGGTGCAGAGTTCAAATCCCAGCAACCACATGGTGGCTCACAACCATCCTTAACAAG
>NC_034594.1:128449518-128460036 GCF_900095145.1 Mus pahari
TAAAAAATATTTATTTTTTATGTATATGAGTACACTGCAGCTGTCTTCAGACATACACGAAGAGGGCATTGGATCCCATTACAGATGGTTGTGAGTCACCATGTGGTTGCTGGGAATTGAACTCAGGACCTCTGGAAGAGCAGTCAGTGTTCTTAACCACTGAGCCATCTCTCCAGATCCTGGCCTGATTTTTTTAACTTTGATTTTGATCATACATTGTTTGTGATTGATTAAAATGCACGGCTGAAGCTGGACGGGATAGCTCACATCAGTGATCCCAGGACCTGGGAGGCTAAGTGAGGTCAGAAGGTTCCTTTGAGTCTGGGTGATACGGTGATTTCCAGGCCAATCTAGGCTATAGAATGAGACCCCCATCTCAAGAAACGAAAATCAAAACAAAATTAACAACACAAAAACCAAAACAATTGGGGTTTGATGGTGCATACCCTCAATATGAGCACTCCAGAGCCAGAGGCAGACAGATCCTGTCTTAACAAACCAACCCACCAAAAGGCACGCCAAACTGAACTTCTGTGCTTAAAGACTTTGATGTCTATACCTTGTAAGAAATTTTCAAAGCTTTTTACATTTTTTTATTTTTAGACAGTCTTACCATGTAGCCCTGTGTGGCCTGGAACTTGTAATCCTCCTGCCTCAACCTCTCCATTACTCATGGTGATCCTTGCCTATCCTGGAGCCTCCTTTCCAAGGCTTGCCTAGCCACACGTGTTCTGTAGTCCAGTGATACTGATAGGGATATTCTAAATGTGTCATGGTCTCCGTTTCTAACTCAGGCTGTTCTTTAGACTTAGAAGACCTAACTATCCTGCACCCTTCCCCCTCAACCAAGGATAGGCTCCAAGCCAGCCTTCAGCTCAGGTTACACCTTGGCAGACCAATTCTCAGTACAAAGGATTCTGTAGATGAGGGTAGACTTTCCAGATGGAATCTCTCATCTTGCCAAACTGAGAATCTAAGAACTTGGAGCCAGATAACATCATGGACACTCTGCTTCCTTAAACATCCCATCATGCAAGGAGTGGGCAGTATGTGTCCCTGTAAACAGGGAGGGTCAAGAAAGGCCAGGGAGCATTGCTTTTGAGCATCAGGCCTTTGAGCCTTTATAAAGCAAGGTAGAAAGTGTCAGGGAAAGTTTTGGAAACAAGATGAGCCATGAGTATTGTATTCTTCACCAGACTACAGGCCTACCCAAAGAGACTGCTCCGACCTGCCGTAGATCTTGAAAGTCCCTGTTCTTCCTGCAGATTGGCGCTCTGTTTTAGGCTTCTCTTTGTTAAAATGCTCTTTACATTATGGTCTTTCTCCTGAATCTGCTGCCCATGGAAACAATTTGATCACACTTGGGGTGCTTAAACATGAAGTGCTGAGGACCCCAAGGTATGTGTTGCTTAAGACTAAAACCAAACCAAACACCAACAACAAAAACCCAGCAAGTACAAACAAACAAACAAACAAACAAACCCCGAAGTTCCCTTTAAGAAAGTAGGACCATACAGTTTTGGTAACTGATTCTTTTGCTTAGAACTTTTTTATCAAACCTTTATCACACTTTTGAATTTCCATCCAACAAAATACATTGGTGTTCTTTTGCTCATTAGTCATTTCCTTATTAAACAGACAATTGTTACATGGCCAGAATCAACCATTGATAATGACTTGAGCTCTAACTAGATTTGTTACAGAGCTGCCTCTTGGTGCCCTGTTAAAATCAAAGGGCTGTCGGGAACTTCTCAGATTTCTGGCTTGGGAAGATTGTAATGCTTCATACTTATACAATGCTTTTAAAGGGGGGGCCCATAAACATGATCTATATGTCACAAAGATCTACAGAGACCACAATCTTAGAGATTTATAGATGAATAAATCTGTAGAAATATAATCCCAGCATCCAGGAAGTAGAAGTAAGAAGAGCAGCCGTTCAAGGTCATCTGTAGTTACAGGGTGAATTAGAGATTGGCTAGTTTGGGATTCATGAAACTTCATTTAAAAAATTATTTTGTGGGGGCTCGGGAGAGGACTCAACAGTTACCAGCACTGGCTGCTCTTCTAGAGAACCCAGGTTCAATTCTCAGCTCCCACATGGTAGTTCGGAACTGTCTGTGACTCCAGTTCCAGGAGATCTGACACTCTTTTTAGCCTCTGAGGATACCAGGCACTTAACATGGTGCATAGACTTACATGCAGGCAAAACACTCATCCACATAAAATTAAATTATTTTTAATAGTTGAAAACTAGAATCCATAAGGATAGATGGCTTATCTGATCCTACAGAGTTATTTGATAGCCACCACAACTCTGCTAGTACCATAGCTTTTCAGTTCAACCACTGTCATAAAGTCATCAATAACTGACTTTATAGATGCTTGTGATTAAGGATTCAGGTGATGGTGGCTCATGCCTTTAATCCCAGGACAGAGGGGGCAGAGGTAGCAGATCTCTGACTTCAAGACCAGCCTGTTCTATAGAGGAAGTTCCAGGACAGCCAGGGCTACACACACACACACACACACACACACACACACACACACACACAAACAACCAAAAAACTCCACAAAGCAACAACAACAACAAACACAATCAGAATGACTCAACAGTGACAACATCTCTAAGCGACTATTTCAAAGTCCTTCCAGGAGGTAGCCGAATCCATCTGAGCTGCCTGAGGATGTAGGTACTGTGTTAAGAATTCACCTAATGACTTGCTTTTCTTGAAGCCTTCACAGTATTATGTTCAAATTGCCCCAAGGATAAGTTTAAAAGTAGCCCCTCGACTTTAGGAACAGCTACTCACTCTCACCTGTGGCGGTGACTTGGCTGTGATTATTGAGAAGACAGTTGTATGCCCTCAGAGAGTTCTTTCTTGGCTGCCTCCTGGGACAGATCTGCAGGACAAGCTAGGGAGGGTTTTCATGATGGAAAATTTGATTCATTTGCTCCAATTACGTATTTTTGTTTTTTATTTAAAGATCAAACAGATTTCCTCTGAATAAATGGAACAACAGCTATAGCTTGTTAAATATAATAAATAGGATTCAGCTCTCTGTCCTGACGATTTCTAGCAATAACCTTCAGTGAGTTATGCACACACACACACACACCCCAAGCCAGTATTTTCCCTCTGTCAAACTCAGTCTAACATGTAGTGAGGCCATGCATGCTTCTTATTGCCTATTTCCATAATTTCCATATAGAGATTCTCCTCCCCTTCTCTCTACCCCCCTGCTCTGGTTATGGTCCCACCACCTTAGTCTAGGGATATGAAGCATGACAGGACCAATCTGAGAGCCTCCAGCCACAGGGCAGTTCAGAGCTGGGTCCATGACTATTTTCCATTCAAGGGCTTCTGAGCACTCAAGGGAAACGGGGGCCTTGAAGGCTGTTTTCTACTGAAATGCAGACTCTGCAGGAGAAGTTAGCTGGCCAGCCATGTGTGTCTATAGGGAACCTGAGGACAAAGCCAACACAGGAAGGAAGATGGGTCCCAATCAGGAGATGGAGGGAGATGGGTTCTGGTGATGTTTAAGTCCCACTGTCGGGAACCATCCCTTTGTCTGACCCTCCCAGCTTGTTATTAGCCAAGAAATGCTATTTTCCATTATGCCCATACAATTCAGATCAGCCGGGAGAATCCTGAATGGCATTCTACACAAATGTGAGAATAAAAGAAAAAAAATGGCTTGTATAGTGCTTAGCACTCAGTAAGTGCTCAATAAAAGTAGAATTGATTGTGCTTCTCATAGCTCAGTCCAAAAAACAGCAGACTCTGAGTATTTTGAATTGTAACAATCCTTTTCTAAAACCTGGTACAGAGCTACTTGTGTTAGGTTGAATTCTGGGCAGTACAAATCTTAGTTTCTGAGAAAGCTTTCCCTGTGTCCCCCAACCCCCCTCTCACTTCCTCTGATGATCTTCTTCTTTCCTCTTCCCTTCTCTCCTCTCTTCCTCCCCCTCCCCTCAACCCTCTAGTACTCACTGTCTTAGATGGCCAAATAACCATGAACTCTTTAATGGAGCTTTAGAGGTAACTTTCTTCTTCTGCCTTAGCACCTGTGTGAATGAATTCATTAACGCCATTCCTGAAAGCAGATTTTGATAGTGGCCTGTGGTGATAACATTTCTACTGAGAATTAAAGAGGGATAGAGTGACATCCAGAGACCAGAAGGCTGGAAAGCCAACCATTTCTCTGCAGGTTGCTTTGCCTGCATGTTAGGCATTCTTAGGCATTCCCAATCTGACATTATAAAAGGTGTGTAATGTATTTGAACATAGAGAAAAATCCTTAGTGAAAACAGCCATGCAAACTTTTGTTAGACACGTCCTGTTACTCCGTTCTCCTCTGCCCTGGCAACCCTAAATCTTGTCCTTAGCTGCAGTTCTAAGGGAATCAAGGCCACAAAGGAAGTGGCCCACCCAAGGGGTGCAGCAGCCTAAAGGATGGTGTAGCAGCACCAGACAACAATATCTTTTCTCTTGGAAGTGTGCAAGAACATAAAGTTACCTCGGTCCTATAAAATAGATGACCCCAAACAAAGAATGGAGAAGCTGCCTGATCCATATAAAGTAAGCATTTTAAAGCTCTGTCAGAACAAGGATGCATTGCTCCTGAGTAAGGACATGAGTCATGGTTCAAAGAAATGAGGCAGGGCTTCCTAGAAGTCCATGGAAATGTGAGCAATTTCAGATTCCATTAACTCTGCAGGCTGCAGTTTCTCCCTTCTCTTCCTCTCTTCCTTCCTTGAGTCTTTCCTCCCCCTTGTAGGCGTCGTTTGGGTTTTTTGTTTGTTTGCTTGTTTTTTGTTTTTGTTTTTCCTTCATAAGATGTATGCTGTCCACTAAAGCCTCATTCTATGGGTATGAAAAGATTCCATCCCCGAGTCCCATTCTGTCATTATGTAGCTGTTTTCTGTTCCTTTTCATGTGCTAGCTAACACCTGTCACGAAGCAGAAGGCCAGAGATTCCCACCCCTTGCTTCCCTCAAAAGGCTCAGAATCATTGCCAGACAGACCAGAGCATAGTGCTCCAAAGCAGAATGCTACTTGCTAAGCCTGGCAACTTGTGGAAATGGGTTGTTTTTTTGTTTTTTTGTTTTTTTTTTTAAATCAAAGTTTAGAATGAATAAGAGAGTATAAGCTTTTTGTAAATTAACATTATTCAAGTATGAGTCTAAATACCCCTTCCACCTGAGATGATTCTGTATTTGCTTCCCCTACCTTGGGGTAAATTGCATTCTATATTTTATCTTCTACTTAATATTCCTTTATCCCTTTCCTCTTTCCCACTGCTTATATTTGAATAATTTTTCTGTATACACACCCTAACTAGTATTAGACTTATACAAATTAGCATTTCTAAGTGTCCCTATCACTAGATAGCATGCATGATCATTTGACAGCAAGAAAATGTATGCAAAATGCCCAGAAGCAAAAGGGAATTATTTATCATAGATACCATGGGGCAGGATATTATGAGATTAAATATCAAATTAGGGGGGTTGAGCTTGCACAAAATTAAATTCCATATAAAACAGCTTCTGGCTCAAATTCATTAGAAACTCAATCCCACTATTTAGAAATATTGTATGTACTAAGGATACTTTTAAATGGCTGAGAGAGAGAGAGAGAGAGAGAGAGAGAGAGAGAGAGAGAGAGAGAGAGAAGATGATTTAAGGTGTGATCAGTGACAAAGATCTGAAGGCTCAAAGAGGATGAAGGAAAGATTCAATCGGTGTTTTTTTTTGTTTTGTTTTGTTTTTTGTTTTTGTTTTTCATTTAATCGGTGTTTATTGAACCACAAGATAGAACCAAGACCAGGAGAGATCAAAGGTGAATGATCCAGACTGTGTTGAACAGATTACTGGAGGTTTCACAGAGCTAGAAGTCTAAGAAGGTTGGGAGGTGCTGGCTTTGCAGGGGGAGGTGGGAGAGCTCTGGAGAGATCTCATCACCAGAGACCAGGTGGTGCCTGGTCTCTACTTTAAAAACTTTTGAATCTTAGAGAAAAAAATAAACCTTAAAAGGTTTTGCTTAATTGTTTTTGTTTGTTTGTTTGTTTTAATTAAAACACTCAGAATCCAAGCACGGTGGTGCATCCCTGCAATCTCAGCCCTTGGGAGGTGGAGAAGGAGGACCAGTTCAAAGCCCACCTGGCAACCGGAGTCTCTAGCTCAAAAACCAAATCAAACCAAAACAGCAGAGAAAGTGCTCCTACACAAACACCTTTATCCCTCAGATGGGCTTCCTGGGAAGAAGGTCCATTTGCAAACAAACAAACCTGTTCTGTTCTTTTTTTCATGAGGGTAAGAAACAATAGAGCCCATTAAAAGTGATGCTCTAACCCTGGGGGAGATGATGCAAACTAGGCATAAAGCCCAGAGACTGTTGCCAGGATACCTGGCTGTCAGGTAGCAGAGGTCACAGGACCTCAGAAAGGCTTTCATAAAGGACTAATTCCTTTTTGTTTTATTTTGTCCTTAAAAAAGGATTGCCTCAGGTTCTCTAAGAATTAGTACACTTCAAATATTCAGCCAGCACATTTGATATAGGCTCTTCACATGGTCTGATCGAGAGGCTGAGGGAGCAGAGGTCCAGACCCTTGCTGTACACAGGGCATCTCTGAAGGACCACTCCAGCCCTAGAATGCCATACAGGATCAGAGGAGACCCCTGATGCATTTGCAGCATAATTTAGCATCTTTCTCTGCTAGTCAAGTCACTTACACTTGTAGAGGTATTCACTGTTCCTGCTGGTGATCCCAATAACCTTCCTGCAGGGATCAAAGAAAAATCAGAGCTAGACAGTTACATGGTAAAAAACGGGTATTATCTAGCAGTTACTGTAATGAGAAGAAGCAACATTGTTTCAGACCTGTGATCAATCCTGAACTGGGCAAAGACAAATGGGAACCTAGTGCCTTGGAAGAAAGAAACGGTTCAGTGAATAGGACACTATTAAGATGAAAACAGGGTCTGGGTTAGGGGAGTGTTGGTCAAATTGACTTGGCAGAATTGTTCTTTCAAAAATGTGTTCTTGGTATAAGGAAGCTGCACACGTGATCTCACAACTTTGGGACAGGGTGCACAAGACCAGGGGAAGTTCAAGCCAGATGAAGTCCCAGTATGGAGGGGGAGGTAAGCACAAAGTCTCAGCCTTTGCTGATTATAATCGTTAATTCACTGCTGCCAATAGAGGGAGAGGGGTTTTTCTTTAAAGGCACAGCCTCTGGTAGGTTGAACACACTCCAGTGTGTAGCCACATACCCCAAAGTACACAAATTGGACTTCAGAGTTTAAAAAATAAGAGTAATAAAGACACAAAGTTGGATGGGTAGGAGACGTGGGGTGGATCTGGAAGGAGCTGAGGAAGGAATGGATATGAACAAAATATAATGTCTGAAGTTCTCAATAAATAATATTTTGTAAAAAGAAACCCATATACTGTTATGTATGCATAATACGTGTGTGTCACTGTATGCACATGGAGCGCCAGAGGAACAATACGTTTTCTCCTTCCACCATGTAGGTGCTAGGAATTCAACAACAGGCTTGGTGGCAAGTTGCCTTTATCTGCTGAGCCACCTTAATGTCCTTAATTTTTTTGTTTGTTTTGGTTTGGTTTGGCTTGGTTTGGTTTTTTAAGATAGGGTTTCTCTGTGTAGCCCTGGCTGTCCTGGAACTCACTCTGTAGACCAGGCTGGCCTCGAACTCAGAAATCTGCCTGCCTCTGCCTCCCAAGTGCTGGGATTAAAGGGTGTGCCAACACTGACCGACCTTAATTTTTAAAATGTATTATTAGATTGTGTTTTCTTCAAACACACAACAGGACTCTTGGTGTTAATACAGCTGGGTGATACAGACTTTCCGGGGAAGGACAACAGAGTGTGTAGTCCAAGCCACTTGAGAAGAGTGCCTAGAAGTGAGAATGGAGAGGCAAGGGGTTGGTTGGTAACCAAGGAAACCATGTGATGGGGTAAGCAAGGAAACTGTGGCTGTATCTTGGTAGCTGTGTCATCTGGTGGTTGGAATGCCTCTTTGTGGTTAAACTTTCTTGAAGCTGTTCATAGGTTCTTCCTGTTATATCAAAAACTAAGGCACCATGAAACTTTCTCAGTTGCCACATATGCACACAGAAAAAGTTTGTATCCCTAGTCCTGGCTTCATCAAAATATCACTCTCAGTTTGGTTTTGTTCTTATAAAACCCCATCCTCTGCCCTCTTCTGGTGTGTCTGAAGAGAGCAATGTTGTACTCATATACATAAAATAAATAAATATTTTAAACACCATCCTCCACCCTTTGTGAACATTTCTCCTTCTCCTCTTCATCATTCTTCTCCTTCTTCCCTCCTTCCCTCCTTCCCTCCCTCCCTCCTTCCCTCCCTCCCTTCCTTGTCTATCTGCCTGCCTGTCTCTTTCTTCTGTTCTGTTCTTTTCTCCCCCTCTCTCTTTCTTTCTTTTTTTCCTCCTTTCTCTCTTCAGCACTGGCTATTTCAGAACTTGCTCTGTACACCAGACTATCTAGCCTCCAACTCGCAGAGCCCCTCCTGTTTCTGCCTCCCAAGTGCAGAGATGAAAAGTGTATGCCACTCTGCCTGCCCCTGTTGTGGGCTTTTCAAGAAGATCATGAGAGGAATTACCATAACTAGGAAATCTGATCCAACATCATTTGGGAGGGGAAAGGGACCAACTTAGCCCCATGAATATGACATCCACCTCATAAATATTCACAAAAAAAGTTCTTTAAAACCCAGCGTGTTGCTGTACACCTCCTTCCACCAGCCCGCTCTGATTTCTCTCTGGGATATATGTATTACTTGGCCTTACTAAATAAAATTCTTTCCTAAATAAAGTTCTGTTGTAGCTATTGGTATGTATCGGTTGAATGGTTTCCTTGGAGAAGACAAGAACCATGGAGAAGTCTTCTTCATGCAGTAAGACAAGAACCTGCCAAAGCGTTGTTTAGAAGTCTTTTCTGTCATGTGCAAATTTCTGCTTATATGCTGGACACACACGTACACAAATACACACACACACACCACACTCAGACACACAAACACACATGCATACACACACATGCCCATTTCTATCCTGATATCATTTTATTATGCTCTAAAATTATATTAATTCTAACAGAAGGAATCTAAATCTTGGAATTAGTTTTAAATGCTTTGAATTAAGTATATTTAATTTTCAAAACAGCAGAATCATTAGTCAAATGAAGATTTATTGATATGAACTGGAGAGATGGCTCTGTGGATAAAATCCTTTCCATAAATGGGTGAGGAACTGACTTCAGACTTTCGGAATCCGTGTGAACACTGGGCAGGTATGGCAGCCCACATGTAAGCCTTGTAAAAAATGTGTGGTAAATGACTATTTTGTGAGTTTCTAGGCCAGATAGGGCTACATAGTGAAACTCTGTCTCAACAACAAAAAAAACAAAAAACAAAAAACAAAAAAACAAAAACAAACAAAAAATTAAATCTTAAAACCGAAAAATTAGGGACTGATAGCTACTATCGGCACCTGTCACCATGACAGATGACCTGAATTCAACCCCAGAATCCACACAGTGGAAGGAGAAGAGAGCCAACTCCTGAAAGTTGTCATCTGACCTCCGTACTTAAGCCACAGTATGTATGTGTGTACACCATGCAGCACAACAAACTAATAAATAGTATAGTTGATTTTTGTATCATCTCTATTGACTGATTTAAGACAGCATCCTTCTATGTAAATCAAGCTGACTTTAAACTCGCAGAGATCCTCCTGCCTCTGTTGCTAAAGTCCAGGGATTAATGACATGTCCCACCATGCCCAGTATGGTGAAAGTAATTGAATTTTTGTTTTAATGTGGGGCTGGGGAGATTGGCTCAGCATGGGAAGCACTCACCTCACAACAGGAGGACCAGAGTTCTGCTCTCCAGCACTCACATAAGTGCCCGGTGGGCCTGGCGTGGCAGCCTGTGGGAGGCAGGGACTCCCAGGAGCAAGCTGCCTAGCAAGACTGGCTATATTGGCAAGCTTCGGATTTGACTGAGAGATCCTGCTCCAAAGAATAAGGTGAACAGCAATTGAAAAAGCCTCTTACTGTTGGCTTTGGGCCTGCATGTGTAAGTAAGCACACACATTTGCTGGCTCACCTATGCCTGTACACACAGGCCCACACATGTAAACACACAGAGAAACATACACACACCCCACGGACACATGCAGAAAAGAATCTGAATGAATTCCAATGTATTTATTTATTATGGATTATAGTTGGATATATATTTTATTATGGATTATATATGGACAACTGAATCACTGGCAACTGCAGCTTGTGGATGTACAGACTGGGGATGGACGAGCAAGCAACAATGACCACAGGGCAAAGATGGGTTGTTAATTTTGTTTGTTTGTTTGTTTTGTTGTTTTTTTGAGGCAGTATTTCTCTGTATAGCCCTGGCTGTCCTGGAACTCACTCTGCAGACCAGGCTGGCCTCGAACTCAGAAATCC
>NC_034594.1:128460572-128465697 GCF_900095145.1 Mus pahari
ATTCAGGTGTGTGTGTGTGTGTGTGTGTGTGTGTATGTGTGCTCAAACACATGCACCAGTATGCTGTGATGCTGTGACACACTTCTGTCAGAGGACAGCCTTGGGGGTTGGTCCCCGATTGTCATCTTGTTTGGGACAGGGTTTCTTGCCAACCAGGATATCTCAGGAACATGAAGAGATTCTCTGGTCTGTGCCTCCCATCTTTCTGTAACTGCGCTGAGAGTACAGGTCCATTCTACCTCTAGCTTTCTGTGGGTTCTGAACGCAGGTCCTAGCACTTGTATAGCAAGTATTTTACCCGCTGAGCCATCTCTTCAGTGTGGGGTTTCAAGCCAATCTTTCCAGTACTCTCCCTCAGTGTTTCCTGGAATCACTTGGCTCTCTTTAGACTGGTGTTTAGGCTTTGTAGAAGATGACCTAGTTTATACTGATCCAACAGCTAGTGTAAGACTCCAGGAAACCTTAGTTTACAAGGGACCCCCTGAGTGAATCATGTGGAGCCGAGATTGATGAGAAAATCAAGAGGAATTTATTGTTCCAGTGCACAGGGGTTGTCCCAGACGTGAAGGAGAGGTGGCAACCCCAAGGCAAAATAGAGCATCAGCAACTAGGCACAATATGATTGGAGGAACAGTGCACCCTTTAAACTGACTGGTCATTAGGGAATGAGGCGACATGGACTTGCCCATCTGAAGGTGGGCAACAGTCAGTCCTGCAGAATGTGTCCCCATCCACAGGTTGTTTCCCATCCTGTGGTCTGAGAAATGGTAATTAGCCTCTCCCTTCCAGAGGGGCGAGTGTTTCATGACCTTCCCAAAGTTCCTAAGCTGACCTTTTCACTAGGACCCCAACGAAAACAAAGCCATGAACTCTGTCCCCTGAGCTCCATGTCCACCTTTGACACACTGCATTTCTTTGAGGCACGGATCCACCTGTGTTAGGAGACACAAAGTGACATTATGGCTAGACGAAAGCAGGAGAGGGACTTTAGAAGGTGGACTAGGGGGCTGGTGAGATGTCTCAGTGAGTAAGAGCACCCTACTGCTCTTCTGAAGGTCTGGAGTTCAAATCCCAGCAACCACATGGTGGCTCATAACCATCTGTAACAAGATCTGACTCCCTCTTCTGGAGTGTCTGAAGACAGCTACAGTGTACTTACATATAATAAATAAATAAATCTTTAAAAAAAAAAAAAAAGATGCCAGACATGGTGGTATACACCCATAGTCAGAGCACTCAGGTTCAAGAGGTTGATTCAAGAGGATCCCAAGTTCAGGACCAGCCTGTAACCCTGTCTCACAAAGCTAAAAACAAAGATTGTTCCTGAAGAAATGGCTTAGGGGATAAGAACACTGGCTACTCTTTCAGAGGATAAGGCTTCTATTCTCAGCACCCACATGCCAGCTCACAATCACCTGTAACTCCAGCTCAAGGGAATCCAGTGCCCTCTTCTGGCCTCCACAGGTCCCAGGAATGCCACGGTGCACAGAAATGCATGCAGCCAGAATATGCATACACATAAAATATTTTTAAAAATGTATTCAACAATAAAACAAAAGAGGAAAAAAGAAAGAAAGGAAGAATGGAAAAATAAAAGAAAGAAAGAAAGAAAGAAAGAAAGAAAGAAAGAAAGAAAGAAAGAAAGAAAGAAAGAAAGAAAAAAGTTGAAAGAGGGAAAAGAAAGTAGGGAGGAGGGGGAGGGATTCTTTTTACCAGTATGATTGATAGACACACCATCCAATCCATTAGAGCCCAAAGAGAACAAAAAGGCAGAAGAGTGACTGCTTGCTCCTGGAGTTTGGTTCCCATCTCCTCCTCCTCAGATTTTGGTGCTTTTGGTTCCTGGATTCTGGAACTCCAGAGTTTATTTCAATAGTAATCGTTCCCCTAGTTCTTAGGTCTCCATATGTGTCTGAGTTGCACCCGTTTTTCTTCTTGCTCTCCAAGATCACAAGGAATATATATATATATATATATATATATATATATATATATATATATATTCCACAGGATGGTGTGGCATACTTCTCCAAGCTCCTTGATATCTGACCCCGCTCCTTACAGTTCATATCGTGTTTGTACAGCAAGAGCCATCCTGCTGGCCAGCTCACTCAGATCCGAGTCTGGAGACTGGACAGAGTCCGGGAACTGATTATCTGCGGATCCTGAGTTTGGGAAAGCAAATAGCAGAAGTTTTGATAGAGACACATTCTAAACATGTCAGAATCCATTGGGTTTCTGAGGTGAAACAACAAAAGTTCTGATAGTGTCTTCGTTAGTGAGGGATACAATTCAGGTGTGTGTGTGTGTGTGTGTGTGTGTGTGTGTGTGTGTACAAACCTGTGCCCATGTATACACATGTGCCTGTTAAACTGGCTGATGTATGATACTTTTCTGAGGGCAGATCTCTTATCTGAGTAACTGTCCCATCTCTACAGGTCTTAAGAGTTCTTTTTACAGGGCTGCGAGCCCAGTGTCTGCTATATGAATAAGTAAATAATCCCAGTACTTGGGAAGTGGAAGGGCAAGCCCAGTCTGAGCTACAAAATGAGTACCAGGCTAGCCAGGAGAACATAGCAAGATCCTATTTCAAAACCAAAACATCCCCTAAAACACCAACAGAAATCTTTCCTCATTTCCTTTCCCCACTTTTCTTGGTTTTTGTTTTTGTTTTTGTTTTTGTTTTGTTTTTTGTTTTCTTTTTTTTCAAGACAGGGTTTCTCTGTGTAGTCCTGGTTGTCCTGGAACTCACTCTGTAGACCAGGCTGGCCTCGAACTCAGAAATTCGCCTGCCTCTGCCTCCCGAGTGCTGGGATTAAAGGCGTGTGCCACCACGCCCGGCACTTTTCTTGGTTTAAACTTACCTTCCCTGTTCTATTCAGGTCATTTAAAGAGAATCTAAAAGGATAACTGGACCACTTCCAACCCCAGTGATAATCACCCACTTTTTCATCCTCCTTTTCTACCCCTCCTTTTGGAGACAACCTCCACCCCCCCAACCCCTCCCAGGAGATGGACGCTGCGGCTTGTATAAAACATTCTGGCTCCGAGTCAAATGGGCAGTTCGGGAGCTTGTAAAATGGATTCACTTGCCACATGAAAGCATTCATTTAAGCAGCACATGGCTTCGATCTCTTTATTACCTTTCGGGAGGGTAAAGCATTAGAGGACATAAAGGTATCATTACAGTAGGAAAACTGCTGAATAAGGAACGCCCCAGTGGTAACAACTCCTCGAAACTGCCCTGGTGAACACGAGATAAGGGAAACTATTGTTTACTGTGCCTGCAGCCTGTTTGCCATAAGGGGACTATACATGCCTTGCCTAAGCAAGAGCAATCATGACATTGTAACCTTGAACAAACACTTACAGCTCAGCCA
The DNA here is from genome assembly GCF_900095145.1 of Mus pahari. NCBI lineage: Eukaryota > Metazoa > Chordata > Mammalia > Rodentia > Muridae > Mus > Mus pahari. The sequence continues at coordinate 128,463,953 of NC_034594.1, forward strand.
CTTGTTCGCCATTTGTAACTGTATCTTTAGACAAGGCTGGAGCGACTTCATTCCAACTAAAAGATTAAAAGATTTCTGAAGACGTCTGCGAAGCCTTTGTTTCTGCATGTTTATGTGTAAATTAGGCTGACATTAACACAGAGTCGATGTCGCTAATAAATATTCATCGAAGGAGTGGGTGAGTAGAGACAGACTCCACTGGTAAGGATTAATAAAAACATTTTCCCAGGAGGAGGCAGAGAAATAATGTCTTTAGACTCTGTCTTTTGCAAGTACCCAAGAATTGTGTTAATAAGCTTGGGGATTTGGAGGAGGAGGTACGCCACACGCCTCTGCAGGTGGGCTCACGATGGAGGTTAGCAAGTCAAAAGAAGGCGCAGCTATTCTTCAGTTCAAAACAGCTGTGTTATTTGTCTAGCGACAAACACACCAGCAGGCAAGAACACTGGATTTAATTTCCACGTGTGCTACTCCTTAGCTGTGGGGTTTCACATGTCATACCCTGCGGTGTCTGCTTTCCCATTTGTAAAGTGCATGAATCTCACAGGGGCTTTCTGAGAATTACGTATTGGGCATAACTTGGACCTTAAGTACCTGCCAAAGGTCTGTGGAAACTTTTAAAAAGTGGGACCTACTGAGAGGTCTTCTACTAATTGGGACCATGTCCTCAAGTGGATAATGGAACTCCTGCCCACGCCCTCTCTCATTCCTACCCACGCAGTGAGTGGTTTTGCTATGCCACGGGCTTGCACTAAAATACACCACCACAGGCCCAAAGAATGGACTTCAGAAACTAAGGCAAGTACAGTATACATATACATATCATATGCATATATACATATACAGATCATAGACATATCTATTATATACATAACACACACACACGCATATATATATACATATATATATATACATATATATATACATATATATATATATATACCAAATGCAGCATATATATTTGTTGTAAGTGTGTGAGTGCCTACATGCCACAGTGCGTGTGTGGAGCTCAGAGGACAGCTTTTAGGAGTCAGTTCTCTCTTTCCCTCATTCAGATATTCAGATCCTGGGGATCAAGACAAGTTATCATGCTTGGCAGCAAACATCTTTACCTAACCCTTGAGATACGTCTTGAAAGCCCCATAAACCTTTGCTGTTTATAAGCTGATTATCTCAGATATTCTGCTACAGCAATGGAAATCTAACATGATGCTGTATGTAAATACATATAGAATTGAACCCAGTTTATTCACTTACACAATGACTATAACTCAAGTACTAGGGACACGAGTACAGAGAACACCCCAGGCCTTGGAGAAGTTAGAGGTGTGTGGGGAGTAGATAAAAATACATGAACATTATGAGGTTATTATGGGTGGGGTATCAGAGAGCAGGAGGAATGTCTAAATGGGATTGGTTAACTCAAGAAAGTTGTTTTATTTGGGGAAGCAGTGCTCAAACTGAGATTTGAAGAAGAAAGAAACAGGGAGTTCATTTCAGCGCAAAATGCAGCACTTGCAGAGGTAGTCTGGCATGAGACAGCTGATGTCTGAGGAACTGCAGTTGGCTGAAGCGAAGGCTGAGTATAGAAAAGCGGTAGGAGATGGCAGGGGAGACAGGAGACCAGAGCTTGAAAAGTATGGGATGAAGCTGGGCGGGCGTGGTGGCGCACGCCTTTAATCCCAGCACTCTAGAGGCAGAGGCAGGCGGATTTCTGAGTTTGAGGCCAGCCTGGTCTACAAAGT
>NC_034594.1:128467382-128475158 GCF_900095145.1 Mus pahari
TGGCTGTCATAGAACTCACTTTGTAGACCAGGCTGGCCTTGAACTCAGAAATCCGCCTGTCTCTGCCTCCCGAGTGCTGGGATTAAAGGCGTGTGCCACTATGCCCGGCCCGAACCCTTTCCTCTGAAACATTCCCACCACCATTTTCCTGCCTGGAAGAATGAGATTGAGACAACTCCAAGAGGATGTGGTTGTTTCTTGGCTACTCCAGAAGGAACCAGCCACATGGGATAGCCAGTCACACCTGCTGGAGCTGTGGGCACACAATGTGTAAGGCTAAGTACAGATGCCCAGGGACCTGTGGGCACACAATGTGTAAGGTTAAGTACAGATGCCCAGGGACCTGTGGGCACACAATGTGTAAGGCTAAGTACAGATGCTCAGGGACCTGTGGGCACACAATGTGTAAGGCTAAGTACAGATGCCCAGGGACCTGTGGGCACACAATGTGTAAGGCTAAGTACAGATGCCCAGGGACCTGTGGGCATAAAATGTGTAAGGCTAAGTACAGATGCTCAGGGATTTGTCTCTGACCTCATGGGGTTTTTGAACTATTTCTATATTTATAACCTTTTATTTTTCTAACTTAAAGAATTATACTTATTTCTTTTGTGTGTATGCATGCATGAGCCTTCAACATTTGGCACTTTATCCACAGAGCTGTCTCGCTGGCCCTACTTAGAATTCTTTTGTAGGAAAGGAAAAAAAATATTAAATCTTACCTCTTGTTTACATTTTTTGTTTTGTTTTGTTTTTGTTCTCATTTGTTGATAGCTCTAAGAACTGAACCCAGGAACTTACACATGCAAAGTTCTACCACTGAGCCACATGGACATTCTGGACTTTTATTTTGAGACAAGAACTAAATTGTCCAGGCTGCCCTTAAACTCACTCTGTAGCTCACCCAGTCCTTGGATTTAACTACCATCCTGCCTTAGCCTCCCCAGTAGTTAGAATTACAGACGTATGCCACCAGGCAAGACCTGTTTAAGATCTTATTAAAAACAAAACAAAACAAAAACAAAACACCAAAATTCTAGTAGTTTCTCAGTTGTATTAAAATCTAATCCTAAATTATCACACAATGTATGGGAAGGAATTAAAGCCACAGAAAAAGGACCAGGTCACCAGGGGACTGAACGTAGAGACAAGAAACACCAGAGGGTAGAGAGGGCAGGACTGAAGTGTCCCTTCTGTATTTCCTCCAGCCACCCCAGAAGGGTTTTGGGGTTTTATTGTGTTTGTTTTTCCAGGATGAAACAAGAACGTCCTCCCTACAAATCAAGCAGTTAAATAATTCCTTGCTGTCACAGACTGCCTTGCTCCAAAAAGAGAGGAGTGTGGCTGAGTGTCGGGAAGGAAAGCAGAGGCAATGGTTTTCATATTGAGGTATATGTCCTATACCATCTAGTCCAACGTTTTCTTTCACCGTCGTCATGGGGACATTCAGCAATCCCCACAGTCTAATTCTGAAGCATTTCTGTCCTGCAAAAACGAAATGATACCCAGTGTTGCCCATTGTCCATTTGCCGTTACTGGTATTCCACGGTAATGACTTTTTAACTATTGTCGTTTCAAGCTCTTTATAAATTACAGGGAAGCCAATATCCCTTCCGAGCAGGCATTCCCTCAGGACTCCTTAAGCTACTGGGGACAGTGGGAGAATAAATCTGTGCTCTTTTAAATTTCTCCACTCAAAAATAATTTCAAACACTGCAAGAACACTACCAACACCTGTTTGACCCTGTCACAGATCACTCAGTTGTTAACACTTTGCTACAGTTGCTTTCTATGCATATCTGCGTGTATTGTTTCTCTGCCTTTGGGAGGTATGTACGGATCTAATGTCCTATTATCTCCTAATATGTTACTACTTCCTAAGCACAGGAACATTCTCCCTCGTAATTACAATGCAAACATCAATACCATCTAATTCACAGACTACATTACGTTTTTTTTTCCCTACATATCCCAATAATATCATTTACGGGGCCCAAAATTCAATCCAGGATCACGCAGTGCTTTTAGTTGTAATGTTTCTCTCATTTCCTTTAATTTGGGAGTTGGTCAGCCTTCCCTTGTCTTGCACATCACTGGCATTTTCAAGGCATTCAGCAATTTGTTCTGTATAATATGCCTAAGTGTGGTTTTGCCTGGTGTTTGCCGATGCCTGGATTTAGTTAGTCATGCATTTTTGGCAAGAACAACACAGGGTCTTGTTCTGTTGTTCTCACTGGATCCTGCCAGAGCTACCTGATGGTGACCTGTGCTGGCGTTGCTGGATATGGGCACTTAGCTGAGTGACGTCTGCCAAGTTTCTCTTCAGAAAAGTTAATTAGCAAGCATTTTGTACTTGTTAATAAGGAAATAATAATCACGATTGTAAATACACAGTTTCTCAACAAATTTTCTTCTGCTGAGTTTTTAATCCATTGAGGATTCTTGCCTAGATTAATTAATTAATGGCAGTTTTCTAATTCTATCATATTCTATTTCATTGTGTTTCTATGCTTATTATCTGGCTTATACTGTGAGATATAATTTTCTTTTTATTAAATAAAACTTGTTTGTTTATACCACTTTGGACTCTTATTTATAGCAGTAATACTTTTTTTTTTTTTTTTTTTTTTGGTTTTTCGAGACAGGGTTTCTCTGTATAGCCCTGCCTATCCTGGAACTCACCTTGTAGACCAGGCTGGCCTCAAACTCAGAAATCCACCTGCCTCTGCCTCCCAAGTGCTGGGATTAAAGGTGTGCGCCACCACACCCAGCTCACATTATTATTGGTACTTGATTCTTATTTCTCCTCAGTTGGGCTCATGGAAGCTCCTTTCCTTGTGATTCCTGCTGCCTCCTTTTGATCTTACGTTCCTGAATACTCCTTCACTTTCCAGCAAAATACGACATATATTAACCATAGACTTGGTGGCTTAAAAGAACAGAAATGTATTTGTAAATCTTTGTGACCAGCATCACTGGGTTGCTACTTAGATGTTGACAGGACCCTGCTCCCTCTACGGGGTCTAGGAGAGAAACTATTCCTGCCAGCAGACAGATGCGGCGTCCAAGGCTTGTGGTGGAATTGTTCCAATCTCGGCCACACTGCCATCTAACCTTCTGTCTGTAATCTCCCTGTTTCTTTCTTACAAGGAGTAACCCAAGCTAATCTCTACAATCTAAGACCTTTAATTGAATCACATCTGCAGAGATATGTGCAAATAAAGTGACCTTCACAGATTCCAGGAATTAGGAGATGGCTTATTTTTGAGTGGGCCAGTTTTGAGCCTACCACACCCTAGAGTCTACCAGGTCGTGAAGGCACCCTGGTTCCTTTGATTGGAGAAGGATTTTTTTTTTAGGTGAGATGCAAATTCAAGGTGTTCCCATTGCTATGTCAGCGTCTCTACGTCTAGTCCATATGTATACACAGAGCTTGAAATGTACATACGTTAAAACAGACTTGTGTGTGTGTGTGGATAGGTATAGATCAAGGCATATGCACAAACATAAATCCGCATTCATTTGTCTATTTACATTTTAAAAATCAAGAGTTCACATCTATGTCTTTAACTCTAATTCAGCATCATGGGATTCACCCTGGCCATCTTCCTTTGTTTGTAGTCAGGTTATAAAGACTCTAACAGTAACAGATGGGGCTCATGTTATCACAACAGGTCTCCTTTCTTGCCTGGTTCGCCTAGAACCAATTTCCTGACTGCACCACCTGAACCCACTCGGTCCTCAGGAAGAGCAGCTCGTGCAGTGTGCAGAAATGACAATTTTATTGGAGAAATAAATTGCCCGTGCCGGACGGGCCTTTCTTCCACTGAGCTCCAAGCATCTCCATTTGTGAGCTCACGCTTGCTATGCCCAGAGAGATGTCATCAAGTCCCAGAAACGAGAGAGTGGCTTTTACAATGCACTGTCTTCAAGTGGTCCTTTGTGTCTGGCTTCAGGGCGAGACTGGAAGGTTTCGAAGCTGAGACACAGCGTGGATATTCACATTGCCCTCTCTCATCCGTTAAAACCTGTGAATTGCTAGACATGCTGAATCGCACATTGCTTACAGGCATACGATGTTTTCAGTTAGATGAACATCTTAAAAACCTAGGAGACGATCCCTTACCCCGCCCTCCGGGGAGAACAATTTGAAAATCCACTCAGAGACAATAACAGATGATTTTGCCCCTCGCCAGCGCCCTTTCTGATGCTGTTAAGGGGAGGAAGGGTGGAGTTCAACACAAACACAGAATTTCTCCATCTACTGTGGAATAGTGCTGTCTAGGTTGGGGTGTTGGGGGAGGGAAGCCAAGAGAAATTGGTGAATTGGAACTCGTTTAGTGATGTCTCCGGACAAAGTTCTCTTTGCTTTCTGGATTGAAAAAAAAAAATGTGTGAAGAGAAGTGACTCTCCTTTCTCTCTCCCCCCACCCACCTCTCTCTGCTATTGCAAGTTCTTGGGCTGCTTAAGCATTAATAATGTTCCAAAAACGCAACAGATTTTGTTTCTGCTGCTACGGCGTATGCCAGGCATCTGGGGTGAGATGAGGAAAATGGGAACCCGAAAGCCTTTGAGACTGCAATAATCATGGAAGCTTCTGGTGGCAGAGACAAGTCTGTTCTCCTGCATCGATGACAAAGGCTGGGAAATCAAAGGGGGGGAATTAAGGAAGGAAAAGAAGTATCTCTGGTTACTACATACCACCGTCCTGAGGAGGAACGGATGTATCTAGACATTGACATGATGCGTGAACATTAAACACTGTTTGTAGGGCTCATGCATGTAGTATGACAGAAAGCATGGAGATTTTCTCTAATTATACCAATTGGCTTAAACATTCAAAGGAGTAGAATCCGTTTCTAGGTGGCTACCCAATGAGCCTATACGGAATCCAAGCCCAGTGTGGTCCTTGGGAATCTTTTGGACATAGCTTTTGGAGTTAACTCCAGAGTCATGTAATAAACTGCTTATAATTTTAACCTTGTGTCTATGGAAACGATTTTTCCCCTACCCAAACTAGGATCGTCAACCCTTTATTATCCATTTTTATACTCCTAATTTGACTTTAAAAGATTTTGATTTTTTTTTTTAAATCACTCTTGAAGATCTTTCAGTGCAACTCAAAACTGACACTAATAACAACTTAGCGGGCCTCCTTGGGAAGTGCAGGCACCTTGCAATCGGTTTATGCTGATTTTTCTCTTTTCTCTCAAGACACAGCCCTATAAAGCCCTGTGAGAGGCTGGCCCTGAGCTCTGTCTATAGCCAAGGATGACCTTGAGTTTTTGCCCTCCTATTCACACCTCCTGCATGCAGTGTGCAACACTGTGCTCAGTTCTAGGAGGTGCTGGAGAGCAAACCAGGCTCTGTGCAGGCTAGGCATGAACTCCATCAAGTGAGCTTCATCTCCAGCTTCCTTTTCACCCTTTCCAGATAAGAGCACTGAGGCTCAGAAGGAGGTTGAACAACTTGGTCCAGGCAATTAACCAAAACTGACTAAATCCGACTTGCCACGAGTCATCTGTCTCCAACATTCAGGTTTTATTTTGGGGGGACCACACTAAGGAGTTGCCCACGATTGTTCTTGAGCAATAACACTAACCCTGGAAACACACCTTGCTCTTCAACTTCCCCAACAAGGCCATTTCAAGGTCCGTTGCTTATTTGCTGCAGAAATTCTTGTCCTATTTATTTAAAAGCCATCTCATTACTTTATAGGCCCCGTCTCGTATTTTATTTCACAAAGAAAATGTTTACAGCTGAAATGCTGATGGAAAGTTACCCACGAGTGAGCATGGCGAGTGTTAATATTACCATTTGGAGATGGAGAGGTGGGTGTTTATCCACATATGCACAGCCTAGCATCCCGAGGGTGGCTACAGGCTCGATCTAAAAACAAAGCAATGTTTTCTTTTGCTGTGCTTTTGGACTCCCTGATGATCCCCATTGAATTTCGGGGAGTGAAAAGAGGGCGAGAGAGAGAGAGAGAGAGAGAGAGAGAGAGAGAGAGAGAGAGAGAGAGAGAGAGAGAGAATATGAATTAAAAGTTTATCAAACAGCACAGGGTTTTAAAAGCGAGTAAAATACAATCTTCCAGCATGGTCTGCTGCGCTGTGTTATACACATCTTTGCTTCGGCACAGGAAAGCTCTGCCTAGTGAGAGCCGGAAGTATCATGATTAAGGAAAACATCCTGTAATGTCCATTGTTTAATAATTCAATGCAAACCCTCTTTTTATTATATCTTTTAAAAGATTTTAAAAAAAAATCATTGTTCCAAGAGGAGAGCTAGGGAAAAAAGGCCCCTGCCTCTGGGCACAGGCTCAAGACTCAGCATGCAAAGCGGCAGGAAGCTGCACACACAGGGAACCTGCCTGCAACCCAGCTTGTGCGACCCACTTAGACCCACAGCTCTCCCGCATCTGCCCCCCCCAACTACCCCCCCCGCCCCCGCCCCCGCCACAGTTGTCAACGACAGGAGGATTTCTGAATAGATTGATAGGTGCTGTGTAAACAGTCGGGTGTAAGAAATGGCTCCATTTGTCCTCGTCTATTGTTTGCTCGTGGAATTAGTGTGCGTGGCCTTGCACCTGACAGAGGTCAGGGCGTTGCGTGTTGGCATTGTGAAATGCTACATTGAAAAACAAGCGCTGAACAAACGCCCGGGGTGCCTCAGGCCCATCCTCGTTTTATTCAAATATTTCTAACCCCATTTTCTTTCACAGTCTTCTCCTTTTCAATTATTCATGACTTGACGGTAAGATTCGTGGGCTTCAGGGACCACGTCTGTTTGATTCAGCGGTACACATTCAGCAGACAGCACAGTAGGTGGCCGGTGGTTGATACTCGGCAGGCGGCTCAGAAGCCAAAAGTTCCCGCTGTATTTGGAGCTCCGAGCTCCGAGGTGGCCATTGCCTGAAGCTCCTCGGAATTGATCAGGTTGAGTTAGAGGGATGTGCAGGAAGTGCCACCACCTGAGGCCCTTCTGGGGACCATTTGGAAAGCAGATCTCTATTCACCATTGGTGCATCTATGCTTCCCGAGTAGGAAGAAATCAGCACTTTGAAGTATCACCCTGGAAAGGTTCGAATGCTGCTTCTTAGGGGGGTGTTTCTGAGTTTTGTTTCCAAAAGCTAGATGTCTGGAGTTTGGCCTCACACTACCATCACCACCACTGAGGCAGAAGCCAGGGATGGATGGAGCCCTGCATAGCAGCCAAAGCCACCAGTATGGCCTGCAGGTTCTCCTGAGTCCTTGGTTTGTGCAGAGAGACCAGCCACTGGCACAGTCTTGAGAGGGGGAGGTCGTTGGTTGTCCTGGAAATGAATGTGTCCTGAGCAAGCCAGTTCTGCCCGTGTCACCATTCTGGCATAGGAAGTGTGTTAGTCATATTTTCTGGGTTGTAAAAAAATGCCATACTATGAGGAAGGGGTTTGGAAGGCTAGAAGTCAAGCCAGCTTAACTGAAAACAGAGCAAGGAGGTTTGGGCTCTGTTTGAACATGCAATTCAAGTCACCCAGAGAGCCAAGTCTTTCCCTAGATATCTTCCGTTTAATTGGTCTGGAGGGCAGTCCGAGGCGTCAGTCCTTTTTAAAAGCTTCCCAGGAGATCCTAGTGCACAGCCAAGGGTGATAAGCACTGTGGCAGGGGGGTCAGGAAAGGATGCAACTCAATGTGGGGAAGTTGTTAACCCACTTAGCTCCTCTTCCCATGGACATTTTCACCTGCAGGCTCAGCCCATCCCAAGCACGGGTGGGGGGGTAGGGGGGTAGGGGG
>NC_034594.1:128475262-128556039 GCF_900095145.1 Mus pahari
GTGGGGGTAGGGGATGGGGGATGGGGGTGTGGAGGGGTGGGGGTGGGGGGGACCTTGGCCTAGCCTATCACTGGTTCAGAGAAACTTCGGGATGCTGATTTTAGTAGCTCAGATAACTTGGCTATTTGAGATAGCCTCCTCTACACTCCCCTCTTGGCAACTAGCCGATGCCCCAAATGAGGCAAAGTCTAAAAGCCACCCATGTTAAGTAGGACTTGGGGTGTAACTTTTGTTTTAACTTTTGATTGACTGGGATTGCCAACAGCAAATAAAAATACAAGAATCTTGGCTAAATTTTAATAGTAAATAAGGAATTGATAACTTTACAGTATGTTTCATGAAATATTTAGGACCTGTTTATACTAAAATGTGCCTGTTTATCTGAAATTTAAACCCATGGAGCATCTTCCTCCATAATCTTTAGGCCTAAATGCTATGTTCAAATTTAAATGAATATGGTAGAGATTTTGTTTGGTTGGTTTGTTTTTTGTTTTTGTTTTTGTTTTTGTTTTTTTGTTCGTTTGGGAATGAAAGAGTTACACTACTGTGTGTGAGTTGGGTGGATATATTTCTCAGCTGTCTATAGATGTCCAAGGTAACATTCTAGTTACACTGTGTCCCATGCACTCTCAAAAATGTTCAGACTGAATATTTGGCTAGTGCCCTAGAAATTTCTGGTCATCATGCTGGAAACTTGAAATACCAGACTGTGGCCCCTGGGCTACTGATCCACTGCCCCCTTCCCTGACTGGACAAGGTGAACACAGATGCTCGCTGTAGGAGCCCAGAGGAGGCTGGGATGGCAAATCTTCTCTTTGCCTTGAGCATCCCCCATACTCTGAGGGGCATAGAAAGCCCTGGACGCTACCCTGTTTTGGGTTAGGGAACTCCTCCTCCCTGTCCACTGGGTCTTAGAATTAAGGGTCATAGTAGTGAAACAGCGTTTGCATTGACCTCTGGCTGGTGACTTCCACCCTTCTGCTAAGGGTCACTTTGGGAAAGGAAAGAGAGCACGCCTGCCTTGGTCTCACTTGGGAACTAACCAGCTAGTTCGTCACTAGAGGCAAACATTCAGTGCTGAGCTGACCCTGCTCTTGTTCTAGTCTGTTACTTCAGTGTCCCTCTTACTGTAGTGACCTGGCTCTATGGTCCACTTTAGGCAGCTGAGGAAATTCAACTCTGATTCCTGTTTGTTCAGCCTGCATCCCTGTGTGCAAATCCCGTGTATGTATGTACTCATGAGTACTTTAGTTGTGTATGCAACACCTGCCATTAACCTCGGTTGTACCCTTGCAATGGCCACCCATCTTTCCTCTCTGGGCTTGGCCAATTTGCACCTCCTTCTGCCTATTCTGCTTAATTTAGGATTGTTTAAGTCCCTGAGTTACAACATTCTTTAAAAAATATTTTTTTTATTATGTTGTATATGTGTGTTCAAAGGGGGCAGTTCCAGGAGATAACTTTCTGGAGTTGGTTTCTCTCCTTCCACTGTGTAGATCACAGAGATTGAATTCAGATTGTCAGCTGGGTGCCCAGGTGCCTTTAGCCACTGAGCTATCACATCAGCATCTCTTTTATTTTATTTTTTTTCTCCCCCACCCACCCTCAGAGTTAAAACATTCTTAAATCTTTAAATCTCTGGATGCCTGCCTCCCACTATCCTAGTGTCTGTAAGATGTCTCATACCTGAGACAACACACACACACACACACACACACATGCACCACACACCTGCACTCGTACATACTCTCGGGTTCTCTTCCATGCACCTGGTTGGGCAGACATTCTGTGGGGAAATGACATTCACAGTACAGTCACAGTCCTCAAGTGTCTTAGATCTTGCCAGCTCTAGGGTGTGATTCATAGTCACATTTCTCTGCCTGGCCAGTACATCTGCCCCCTGGAAACCAAAGAACAACTCTGGTAAGTCCTGGTCTTTGGAAGCCCAGTCTCCAAACTTACTGACTCCCAAAGGGCCAGGCGGCCTCGCTACCATGCTTCATGTGGATAGCTGACCTTTCTGCTCATTCCTGGACAGGGTAGGAAAGCCAGAGAGGAAAGAAGTCTAATTCAGAAAAATCTTAACTATTATGTCGACAGTCGCTGATCTTTGTCTTACCAGACTGATTTGTGATTTGATCCTCCTGCTTAGCCTTGGAGGGACATGCAGCTTCTCTCAGATCAGGGTGCACAGAGAAGAGCCTCCCAAGTAGCCTCAGCATGCTGCCTACCCAGCCACACCATATGGCCCACGTAGAGTCCCTGCTCTGAACTGTCAGACAACCCAATTCTGGGAATTGTCTGCACATCTGGATCTCCATGGGTCTCTTGTTCCCCCAGACCCTGCTGTGTGCTCCACCTACCTCCTGAAACCCCACCTGTTACCCTGGTGGGATTGTCCTGACAAGGAAAACCAACTTTCCCGGCCCCACTTCACTTCCTGTGATGGAGGGGGTGCCTGGCTTGGCTCTGCTTCTTGCTATGTTTGCAGCTGGAACTGTCACTGTGTGCCTGGTCATCGTGAGGATTAGGTTTGGTTTTTCCAAATATCCCTCATCCAAATGTGTTCTAAGCTCCCATACCAGCAGCAAAAGGAGGAGGAAGAGGAGGAGTAGAAAAAGGAGGAGGAGGAAGAGAAAGAAGGAGAAGGAGAATGAGAAGGCGATGATGAAGAAAATTGTGGCTGAAGAAAAAGAGCGACCAGAAAGATGCCGGAGACAGGGCAAATATATCAGAAAACCTAGACACTAAAAACCTTCTCTGCACCTCTTCTTGTTATCATTAATTCATTGAAGCTGGAGCACAGTGACTCAAACCCCGTTGAGGCACCAAAAATAGAGAAGCCAATCCAGATTCCTGCATCCTAAGATGACTCAGTATATTATACTATTAAAAAAAATGGCATGATGCTCTTGCAAAACTGAGTTGGATTAAGCAGATATTTAATATAGTTTAGTTTACCAAAAGTGCTAATGTATGCACGTTTTAAGAGGGGATTAACTACTGTGCAACCTAGATATAACTAAACCCACTGGAGGGGAAAGAAACACCTTGTAAAATAAGAAAATGATGAATTTAGTGAGAAGAATTGCCCTTACTGTTAAAGTAGCCAGGAAAGGTGTAGGTTACTCAAAGTCATCCTAAGGAAGGCCAAGCATATAGAGCTATTCAAAAACAAAAACAGCATTCTCATTAGTTTGAGAGCCAGGGAAAAAAACTTATCCTTATTCTTTTCAGACTCTGGGTTGTGGCTTAAATCTAAATGCCAGGTAACTCCTTGTGTTTTGTTACCATGACACCTTCAGAGGAGCATCTGAACACTGGCCCATGGTGGCCTCTGCACAATTCCAGATGGGTGAGACTAACAGGGTTGTGATAGTCACCATTGCTGTGGGGACTTTAGTGTAGTTAAAATGGGCGATTCCCTCCAGGCACACAGTGGTATTGTTTACTATTCTACTCTAGAGGGTGGTCCCAAACACTCTAGTCACCCAGTCACAATGACCATTGCGTCTGGGGTCAGGAAGCCACAGTGACAGAACCACCATTATCTAGCATATCTGCTCCAGTTGAACATGGAGGAGACTGGAAAGTAACCATATGGAGATCCGGGGCCTTTTGGGCTCACTGTAGGATGTAGTTGAGTTAAAATATCACTTTGTCGCTCACTGTCTGACTTCTTTAACCTCTAGAAAGTTGAGTTTTGGGTTCTTTGGAGATAAATATCTGAGTTTCCTAATGCTGCCAGGAGGGGTTAGCACAGCGGTTCTCAACCTGTGGGTCGTAACCCCTTTGGAAGTCACATATCAGACATCTTGTATATCAGACGTTTACATTATTATTCATAAAAGTCACAACATTACAGTTATGAATTAGCAATGAAATAATTTTATGGTTGGGGGTTACCACAATACAAGGAGGGATGGGTTGAGAACTACTGGGTGGGTTAGCGTGCTACTTAGCTGTAACACCAGAAATGTATTCTCTACAGTTCTGGAGCTCTGATATCCAATATTAAAGTATCGGCAGTGCTGTTCTTCCCCAGCAGGCTCCAGAAGACAATCCTTCCTGACACCTAGTTGCTGGGATTCCTATACGACTGTATAGCTCCAATTGTTGGTCCCTTCTTCACATGGCTGCCTTCCCTGCGTGTCTGTTCCTTACAAGGACTTTTCTACTGACTCTGAGTTCCACCTTAACCCAGCATGGTGTCCACTCCATCCTTTATATCTGCAAAGATCCTATTTTAAATAGGTCACATTCTGAGATTTCAAGTGAACATGACTTTGGGGGACACATTCAATATCCAACAGAACATTGTCTCATAATTCCATAAAAGCTTTGTTCCCCCCATTTTTCTTGAGCACAGATAACCTAGAGATGCAGATCATCCACGGAAGGCTTACACAGAGATTATGAAGTAACTTTCTGTTATAGTGATCTTCAAAATGACTCAATCTCACTTCTACTCCTTGGGCTGTAGCTTACAAATTGGCTTAGCTATGGGAACAGACTGAAGGAGCATATATAAACAGTTCCAGGAAAGCAAACACTAAAGAAATGTAGCACACTCCCAAAGACCTTGAAACTGTATTTTTACAAAGACCTAACAGTTTGCAGAATTTAATAGTAGTTTGGTTCACTGTCTGTGTTGGTATGGGAAAATGTAGCCATGACAAAAAGAGTACAATAGTTACAATGACAACAAAGACAATGAGAAAATAATTAAAAGAAACGGACAAGTCACAAAGGTCATAGCTTTGGTCTTACAGGATCTCTCATACCCCACTACCCTGAGCTTCTTAATTGCACGTCCCTTCATCCTGATCAAAATCCGGATTGAGGAATATAGCAGCTGGGTAGATGCCCAGAGCATCAATTAATAAGTAGGCAGAAAAACATCAATAGAATATATTGCTTATCTGGTGTCAATTAATGCAGGCCTTCACAAAAGAATTTTTTATAGAACTGACTAAAAGGTAGGATGCTTGTGTTCTCATCAAACAAGACAGAGCATCCTCAAATGGGAGCTTCAAAATATTTTTCTCCCACTAAGTAAATACTAAATAAATCTTTAAAGAGCATTGATTTGAAAGGAGGCTAAGTTATTAGGCTTCCTGACCTGTCTGGACCCAGCCCTGCCTACCTGTCCTTACCTGTGTCCTGCTTCTCAACTGGTTTTCTCCAGTCTCAGATACTCTCAGACTTGCCCTGAGTAAACAACGTTTTCATTTGACACTCTAGTTAACACTTGAGCGACAATTAAAGGAACGGGCCGGAGATCACGAGATTGTGAGATGATGGGTTCACTAGTACACCCTTTCTTTTTTTTCCAATAAGAAAGTGGAATCTCTTTTAAAGGGCAACAAAGCCATTGTGAAATTATTTTATATCATCTCCTGGGACTTAGACGGTAGGCCTGCTGAAAGCCACTGGCAGGTAGGATTTTGCATGTGCTAGCTAGTTCCTGACACTTTCAATGATATCTTAAAGCAAGCCAGCTTCCATTTTGGTTTTTGGTGGTGGTGGGGTTGTTGGTTTTTGTTTTGTTTGTCTGTTTGTTTGTTTTAGCTAAGAACCAGTCCCAGAGCTTGCTACCACTGAGCAAAATCCCCAATCCCCAACTTCCATTTTAACGGGCCTATCTAAATACAGAAGGAAAAAAAAAAAGTTCACAGGGATCTGCTTTTTATGGCCAACTGACTGTGTACCATGAAAAATTTTCAAAGCTAAATGTTTGGGTTCAAACTAAAACACTGTGAACCAAGTCAGGGGCAGCAAACAAGGGAGGACCACGAGACTTTGGCATGGTGACATCAGAGAGCTAGAAGGGAAGTGTGTCCCCAGATCACTGACAAGGAGACTGAGTAACGCAGTGCCCAGACTGTGATAAAATAGACAAGGAAATGGAGCAAGGACAAGGAAATGGCCCACTCACCAAAGTGTTTGTGGAACATGTTTGAAGACTTGAGTTTAAGCCCCAGCAGTCATGTGAAATGACCAGGCATGGTGTAGAGGCAGAGACAGGAGGAGTCCTGGGCCTCCTGGCAGCCTGGTTCATGAACTCCAGGTCCTAATGAGAGAACTTGTCTCAGATGACAAGGTGAGCAGCTTCAGACGTACACCAGCTCTGGCTTCGACATGCACTCACACGTGCACTGAACACACATGTCTAACTACACATACACAAATACACATACACACACACACACACACACACACACACACACACACACACACGTTTGAGGCAGTGACTTATGAAAAGCAGATGATAGGTGTACAACAGCCAAGTCGCTGACATCGATAAGATACATCATCGGTAGAGAAGAAAGATGTCCCTTGACTTCCACGTGTGCATCTTGGCACTTCTGACTTCCACACGTGCACTAGGGCATGAGCGAGCATGTATGTGAGCACACATGCTTGTGCACACACACAAAATAAATAAATGCAATTAAAATGTGTTTAAGTTAAAAAAAAAAAAAAAGCAAATTTGAAGCCAGGAAATCATAGAACTCAGGAGGTAGAGGCAGAGGGATGGAGAGCTGAGAGGGGCCTGTCTAAGCTACATAGCAAAACCTTGTCTAAAAAAAAAAAGCATATTAGAGATTAACTAGAGGGAGCTGGAGAGATGGCTCAATGGTTAGAACTAGCTGCTCTTCCAAAGGACCCAGGTTCAATCCCCAGAACTCACATGGCAGCTCATGACAGTCTGTAACTCTACCTCTAGGGGATCTGACACCCTCACACACAAATACAAGCATATAGAACACTAATGTACATAACATAAAAATAAATAAATCATTAAAATTATTTAAAAAGAAAAGAAATTAAGTAGAAAGAGTGAATTTCATTCACCAACTCATTTTTGCTGATATTTTGGGGACTTTTCAAGTTATGCTTAAAATTTTAACATAGCGGGTTGGGGAGCACTGGCTGCTCTTCCAGAGGTCCTGAGTTCAATTCCCAGCAACCACATGGTGGCTCAAAAACCATCTATAATCGGGGTCAGACACTTTCTTCTGGCATTTTGTACAGGCAGAACACTCATGTTTGTAAAATAAATAAATAAATCTAAAAAAAAAAGAAAAAAAAAAAGCCAGGCAGTGGTGACACACACCTTTAATCCCAGCACTTGGGAGGCAGAGGCAGGTGGATTTCTAAGTTCAAGGCCAGCCTGGTCTACAGAGTGAGTTCCAGGACAGCCAGGGCTACACAGAGAAACCCTGTCTTGAAAAACAAACAAACAACAACAATAACAAAAAAATTTAACATAGCGAAACAGAACAAATTATAAAATCTACTATTGTTATAAATGAAAATTTCATCATACATGAATTGTATTACCGATTCTGAATATCTATAAAAGTAAAAATGTATTTTCTTTTTGTATTTATTTTTCAAACCTGAGCTGGCTAATTTTATGTCAACTTACATAAACTAGAATTACCTGAAGGAGGGAAACTCAGTTGAGGAAAATGTCTCCATAAGATCTGGTTGAAGGCATATTCTTAATTAGTGATTGATAGAGGAGGGCCCAGCCCATCGTGGATAGAGCCATCCCTGGGCTGGTGGTCCTGGGTACTATAAGAAAGCAGGCTGAGCAGGCCATGAGGGCAAGCCAGCAAGCAGCATCCCTCCATCTCTGCATCAGCTCCTGCCTCCAGGTTTCTGAGCTGTTTGAGTTCCTGCCCTGAGTGTTTTCAGGGAAGAACAGTGATGTGAAAGTAGAAGTCAAACAAACACCCTCCCCTACAAGTCGCTTTGGTCATGGGGTTCCCTCACGGCAATGACAACCCTAACTACAAAATCCAAAATCAATTAAGATAACAAAAAGCATATTTGTACTATGATTAGTTGCCTCGTACGAACCTTTTGTAGACATTTCAGTTTTGTTAATATTTACTTGTTACTAGAAAATTATGTATATAAGCTATTAATCACACCAGACTGTAACCCAACAATCAAAGTTCAAACTATAAGGTAGATAAGAACACTGTCAAGTAAATTGTGTGCCTTTCTCTTCTTAGGGCTATATTTATTTTAATTCATTCATTCATTCAATCATTCATTCATTTTTTGAGTCAGTGTCTATGTTGCCTAGCCTGGTTATGAACTCCAATGTTCAAGAGGTCCTCCTGCCTCAGCTTCAGAGTAGCTAGAACTACAGAGGCATCCATCACCCCTAGACTATTTTATTGATATGATTATGCAGCTCTGTGTGTGTGTGTGTGTGTGTGTGTGTGTGTGTGTGTGTGTGTTTCAGATCTGCTTTCAGAGAGAGAGAGAAAGAGAGAGAGAGAGAGATTGTTTATGTGGCCCAGCCTTGAACTCTCCTTCCTCAGCCTCCTCAACACAGATTTGAGGCACATGTCACAATGCCTGTCTTATGTACAGAGGCACAGAAAAGGAGAGTGTTCATCTTCTGTACTTCCACTGTTACTGTTATTGTTTATTTCTATTTTGTAGCACTAGAGTTTGAAACCGAGGCCTTACATTAGGCTAAGCCAATGATGAGTTAAATCCCAGCTAATATTTGTTTATTACTTCAAATGTATTACCAAAACTTATAAAACTACATAAAGGAACATTTAACATGATCTGTTCTGGACTTCAAATATAATTGGGTGTCGAATAAATTGTTAAAGGGAAACGGTGATAAGTACTGAAAATTTGTTAATTATCTCTTCAGTGTATTTTTTTTTTTTTTTTTTTTTTTTTTTTTTTTTTTTTTTTTTTTTTTTTTTTTTTTTTTTTTTTTTTTTTTTTTTTTTGGTTTTTCAAGACAGGGTTTCTCTGTATCGCCCTGGCTGTCCTGGAACTCATTCTGTAGACCATGCTGGCCTTGAACTCAGAAATCCGCCTGCCTCTGCCTCCCAAGTGCTGGGATTAAAGGCGTGCGCCAACACCACCCAGCGTCTTCAGTGTATTTTTTTTCTATAATAAGATGTTTAAGAGAATAATTAGAAATATCTGAGATAATAGATATACCAGTTACCTTGTATGGGTGTGTGTGTGTATATTGGAATGATAAACTGTATACCATAAATATATACAATTACTGTATGTCAATTAAAATCCACTAACACATTTAACCAATATTTTATTTATTTACTCTGTGTGCACGTGTGTGTGTGTGTGTGTGTGTGTGTGTGTGTGTGTGCCCATAAACACTCATCACAATTTAAGTATGGGGTGATCAAAGAAAGCTTGAAGGAATCAGTTCTCTCCTTTGACTGAGTGGGTCCTGAGGATTGAACTCAGTGGGTGGCCTCGCCCACTGAGCCATCACACAAGATCCATTCAAGGCACAAAGAGCTTGCATCTGAGGGATTAGATAATCAGACTATAAAGGCGGCCCTGCCATCCCTGGGATGAAGCAGGACCTAGAGACTAGACCTGAGTACATTTAAGACAACCATCATTAATGAACCTGCCTAAAGATAGGACTATGAAGGTAGCTTTCTTTAAGGGCTCAGGGATAGAATGGGACTCAGGGGAATTTTCATTGTCCAGATGAATTTTAAAATGGCAAAGTAGCTTCCAGATCTTTATTACTATTGTGCGTTCCCTTGGGGACCCCAGGATAAAAGAATCTAAAATAGACCTCCTACTAGCCAAGAAATTAATTAGAATGAAGAGAATTGCAATAATTGAGACCTGCCGGTAACAGCAGGAGCTAAAGCATTCAGGGGTAGATACCTTCCTCCAGAGCCTGCTTCAGTTAATAAGAACTTTATTTTTCATTTTTTTATTAGTTTAAAAAAAAAAAAAGTCTTATTCTGCAGCTCATGTTGGCCTGGAACCTACTGGGTAGCCCAGGCTGGCCTAGAACTTACTGTTCATCTCAGGATTACCTCAAAATCAAAGTATTGAGTGCTAGGATTATAGCTGTGAGTCACTACACCCAGCAATAATACCCTCCTGATCACTGGACTGATCAGATCCCAGTCATAGTAGAATTTCTGGATCCCCAAGTTAAAGAACAAAGGGCCAGGTGTGTAAGGGACTGTGAAAGCAGCTTCCTTGCTCCTCCCTAGAGAAGACAGGCCACGTCAAGTAACTGTCAAGTACCTGCATTTGCAGAGTCTGTTTGCTAAGTTTAGTGTTTCCCTGTGACAGCTGTAGAAGTGTAGTTATTTTGTTTGTAAGAAGTGGTGGCCCACCGGACATGATGGTGCATGCCTTTAATCCCAGCACTTGGGAAGCAGAGGCAGGCGGATTTCTAAGTTCAAGGCCAGCCTGGTCTACAGAGTGAGTTCCAGGACAGCCAGGGCCATACAGAGAAACCCTGTCTCGAAAAAACCAACCAACCAGCCAACCAACAACTACAACAACAACAACAACAACAAACCGATATGCTATTTGAAGTGGAGTTCAATATCATCAATTTCTGAGTTGTTTCCTTAGAAACAACTGAGGTTGGCTTCTCCATACTTTGTTTCCTTCGTATGGTTTCTAGCTTCAGTTGTTGGCCAGCCCTTATGATGGTCACGTTTTCTTTCTTTCTTTTTTTCTTTTTTTCCCTTTAAATGGACTTTTATAGTAACAGGTTTCATTATGGCAATTCCATACCCACATTTCCTTTCAGGGTCCACTTACTCTGTTAGCTGTCCCCCTCCCTTCCCCATTTGCCCCACTAGTTAGCACTCTGGCGTTGAATCCTAGAACTGTGCTTTAGAGCCAATTTAGCCTAACTCTTTCATTTTGCAGATTAGAAAAAAGAAGTCCTGGGGAGCTGGGCGATTTGCCTGAGATATCTCAGCAAGGTCAAGGCAGAGCTGGGTTTAATTGGGGGCACTGGGAGGGGCGGCTTTGTCTCAAGTCCAGGATACTACACAAAAGGAGGCTGTTGCGGTGGTTCTGAAGCTAGCAAATCAGACAGATGTTTACAGATGCATGAACACACAGCACCAAACAATAGCTCTCTCCTCAGAAGGAAAGCCTGACTGTTGCTTGAGAGTTCTCCTGAACCAGAAGAAGCACAAGAAGAGAGGGAGAGAGGGAGGGAGGGAGGGGGGGAGGGAGGGAGGGAAGGAGGGAGAGAGAGAGAGAGGAGAGACTGATGCTAGGCTTTGGATGTTGCTGGCACCGTGGAGAGCTCGTGGACAGAGACTTGGGTGAGGCTCTGGCTCCATCGTGTCCCAGCTGGCTTCTGTGGGAAGCCTGTTGGTTTCATGACACTGTTGTAGGCATCCTGCAGATTTTACATCACCCAAAGCTATAAATGGTTTTGCATGGGGGGAAAAAAGGGCAAAAAAAAGAAAGGGGGGTGGGGAATTACAGGTCTCCCACAGCCCACAAAAATATGCTCCACCTAAGAAGAAGGCCATAATTTGGCTGCATCCAGCTGGGTTAAACAAAATCGGAGCCAAGGTTGTCCTGTATTGTCCCGAGAGGTGGCCCAGCATTAGCAGGAAAGGGAGAAAAGCAAAATTGCTCATTCAAGGACTACATTTTTTTTTCACAGAGACAGCATAGCAATAACGCAGCAAGACCTTGGCGTCCGCCAGGTTAGGCCTCCTGGCTACATTAAAATCACTTGCAAGCTATTATTTATAATTTTATAGCCTCTCACATTTGCAAACTGCCTAGTGATGAATTGGAGCAGCTCGTTACAAGGCGAGAGGGAAGCTGAGTATTTTAACCCCCTTTTAATTCGCATACCAAGAAATGGAGACAAAAAGTAAGCATCTATAGTAGAGTCTGCTGGTGGCCTATTTATTTTGGCTACAGCCGGGGGTTTGTGCCTGGCCCACTTTAGGCTCACCAAATGTTCCTGTTTGCCTGAGATGGAGGGGTTTTCTGGTAAGTGGTACTCTCAAGAGTATTAAAGCTAGGACAGTTCTGAGCAAATAGAGGGAGAGATGGTCACACTATACACTATATGTGGAACTAATTTCTGTCTGATCATCTATCTATCTATCTATCTATCTATCTATCTATCTATCTATCTATCTTTTTACATAGATGTAAATAGATTTTTTTTTCCTGGAAGCAGGATCTGATGTCTTCCAGTGCTATGTCCCATTATGCCTGATTTCAGTTTATGCCGTATTGGGGATCGAACCCAAGGCTTCAGGCAGGCTCAGTAAATACCACCAGATGACCTATGTCCCCTACCCTCTTTGTTTGTGTGTTTACTCGCTCATTTTACCTTTTATTGCAGTTTTATCTTGCTATGTTTCAAACAGCAGAACCTTAAACTGACGTTTTTGTTGTCTTTAATATAAGAAACCCTTAAGTGACATTAGGCAGCTGATTGTTCATTGTTGTTCAATTCCAGGGTATCCATATGCCCATTACTGACCTCTGAAACGTTTTTTGATAAGTATGTGTCAAAAAGGTAGCTTAAAGCAAAATGCAAGTAAGAGAATTTTATTTTATTTTTTTATACTAAGCAATCAATTTAGAAACCATTCTGTCTCCTGAGAATAACTTGGCCAAAGGTCACACTTCATATCTGGTTTATTCTCTTCGACAGGCTAACATTTAAACACCTAAGTTCAGATCATCGCCAGAATAGATACAATGAAACATTTTACCTCTGGCTGAGAGATCCCTTGAGTTAAAATTGTTTCCAACCAGAATAACGGACTACTTTATCAGCAGCCAGGAGGAGAGAACCGACTCCTGTGCCAACATTTTTATGACAAGACGTCATGAATTGAATGGAGCTTTCATTAGCCTTACAGGCTTGAAAACCCAGAAGGGTCTGAGTGAGGCAGCTACACCCACTAGCAGGGCCTGGTAGTGTGAGGCCTCAAGAGACAAGTCAGAGGGCGGGCAGTCTCCAGACACACTGTGGGTAGCTGTGACGACTGTATGATTAGACTTGATCGGCAGAATTCGGTTATTCATGCATTCCTTGGCCTCTGGTGGGAGATAACACAACCTATTTAAAGAAGATGAAGAAAGCAACAGGGTGCAAAGAAAGAGTCAAACAGATACAGAACTATACGGGAGGTTGGACAGCCGACCTAGTTGCCAGTTTCTAAAAAGTACTTTCAAGAGTAAAGAAGAAATATGGTGTCAGGGAAGTTCAACTCAAGTCTTCACATGAAAGTGGAACCTGGCCTTCCTCCAGGGAGTACACAGTGTCTTCCAGAGCAAATAAAAGCACACCCTTCCCACAGCCACCCTCACCTCCCTGTCACCAGCTTGAGGTCACCTTTGATAGACACCAAAGTACTAACATACTTAGAATCCCCATATTCCATTCTAAAGTCTTTCCAGTACGCATTGGTCCTCTGTGTAGCCAGTTCTCTCTGGAGAAACTGGTATTTTCTGAACCATTCACATAGAAAGGGGTTGGGATCTAAACACTGTGAGCCTTGAGAGAGGTACTTTAAGAGTTGTGGCAGCCTACTGCAAGTCTAGAGGTAACTACAGGTCATCTTTTTCCTTTCCTGCGCTGTCCATCCCTGGGCAACATAAGCACCCCTTACCTGGGAAAGGGTAATGTGAGGCTTTGTGATCTTGCAGAGCCAATTGGCATTTACTATTCTAAGGCTCCTTGGGGCTTGGTACAGTTCCAGTCTCTAGCCCAGAGTCTTCGTTCCATCCTGAAGAATTTCTTTGTATGAACTATGTAGGAGAAATCATTTGCTCTGCATCACATTCAACACATTAATTGCTTCTGATACCATTGTATTTGGTATGTTCCCTGTACCAAACTCTTCCCCAACCTTCCACCCCCCCTCCCGGCAGTTACTGACCGGGAAACCTACAGTTTCACTCAATTCTGACACTGTCTACCTAACATTAGCATCAGCTCTCCTACTACCAGTCAATGGACAACTACCCTTCCCCCCAACCCCTGCTTCAGGCAGCAGGGGAAAGTATGGGTTCCCCATTACCCACAGCTTCTATCTGACATGATTAGAAGACATAGGCTCCCACGATGCTCTCCTCAGATTTGATTACTTGCTCTAATAGCTCGTGATCTATAACTAAAAACCAAAAGTGTTTACTAGCTAAATCACTGTTCATTACCAAGGATCTATCACAGGACAGAAATATACAAACACTCCAAGAGATATACAGAGAGAAGGCTGGAGGGTGCTGACCCAGGAGCCTCTGTCCCTGAGGAGTTTGGCACCTTGGCCTCTCTCCTGTCCTGTGGTTGTAGTCTTGTTAACCAGCCCGGTTCTTCAAACCCCATATTTTAGGCATTTCTTTAAAAAACAAAAACAAACAAACAAAAAAGAAACCCAAACTCTTTTTTTTCTTTTTTTCACAGATTCATTTATTTATTTTATGTATATGAGTACACCATAGCTGTCTTCAGACACACCAGAAGAGGGCATCATATCCCATTAGAGATGGTTGTGAGCCACCATGTGGTTGCTGGGAATTGAACTCAGGATCTCTGGAAGAGCAGTCAGTTCTCTTTACCGCTAAGCCATCTCTCCAATTCCATTTTAGGCATTGTAAATAAACCATAACTGATTGATCATTAACTCATTCTTCTGCTCCTCTCCCTCTCCTTCCTGGAAGGAAGGAGGAGGGTACTGGAAGTTCTAATCATGGAAAAATATCTCTCTCTCTCTCTCTCTCTCTCTCTCTCTCTCTCTCTCTGTATGTGTCTCTCTCTCTCAACATAGTACATCCATCCATATATATATATACAGTCATATGCACTTCATACATGCCCATAGACATTTATAATAGCAACGATGATGTCTTGGTTCATTGGTTTATCCCTACCTCAGAAGATTCCAGAATAGTAAATGAGACTGACTGACAAGCCACAGTAAGAAGGGCCATTCTTTTGCAACCCTGACTTCGTGGTTAGCATCAGACCCAGGTAGATTCCCACAGTATGCAGTGGTTCTTCACTCTAAAGAGTGTGGGCATGTACCTAGGAGACAGGCCAAGTGTCATGGCTGCAAGCATCTGAACCAGCCACAAGGACATCGCTGCAGAGGAAAACCAGCTCGGTTGCACTGTGCACTGCTAAACTTGACAGTGGTTGACCTGTTTCTGTCATTTTCCTGCCTCAGAGCTAATGGCCATGGCCAAGAAGATGATGTGCTTGGTCACCTTGCGTCAGCATCTTCTCTGGGGGAACAAGGGAAAGAATGGGGTCATGTGACTGACAGCCTCACCAGGACCTGAGGAGATGAAGGCGGAGACTTCAAAGAAAAGAGGAACCATGATATCAAAAATATAAGGGAACTGCCATTTCTGGATGAGGTCCCCTCCTTCCAATGCTCATTCCCTGACTACACAAATCTGTGTTCTTGCATGCCTTCCATTTCTTGAACCCAGTAGATAAAGGAATGACATGTTTTCTGTTGTTCTGTGCAAAAGGCTATTTTACTACAACCCATTTACTACTAGGAATTGAACTAGTATATATATTATATACATATACATTTTTTTTAAAGATTTATTTATTTGTTTGTTTGTTTATTATATGTGTGTACACTGTAGCTGTCTTCAGACATTCCAGAAGAGGGCATCAGATTTTTGTTACGGATGGTTGTGAGCCACCATGTGGTTGCTGGGATTTGAACTCAGGACGTTTGGAAGAACAGTCGGTGCTCTTAATCGCTGAGCCATCTCACCAGCCTGAGTGCATATATATTTTTTTATATACATACATATATGGAGCCACAGTGACAGCTTAAAGGTAAAGAATGCTTCATGGTTTTCTAGAAGACACTTTGGGTCCCAGTACTCATGTCAGGTACACACACACACACACACACACACAAACAGCATACATTCACATAGACACATACACATAAAAGTTTAAAATTCTTCAAAAAATCATTGAGACTGAAACTAATACAATAGACTAAAGGAGAATTCTTTTATGCTTCTGAAAACCAAGTGATTAATGGAAAAGCTAACTCAAGAAAATATATAAAGAGAATAGTTTTATTCGTGCTACATAGAAAGGTGGGTTTTTCCAGTAACTGAACCCCAGGTTCAGTTACTATTTTTCTAATTCCTTAAATGTCCCACCAAAGCATGGATCTCTCTCTTCTTTCTCTTCTAACACATTTCAGAAATTCGGGGACCAAGGCAGAACATTTAGTTTACTTGGCACAATGCCTGCCAAGTGTGCAGGAAGCCCTGGACTTGACCCTTGACCCTGAGCATCACATAAACCAGCCTGTAATGCTAGTACTTGGGAGGTGGAGACAGGAGGATCAGAAGCTGGAAGTCATCTTCAGCTATTTGGTAAGTTTGAAGCCAGACTGGGATACATAAGACCCTGTTACAAAAACAATAACAAAAAGAGCAAAAACAGAACTCAGAAATGGAGGTTGAACTGGTACCCAGTGGCATTCTTCATTACTATGGGTGTCTTGAGAGAGAAGCATCTTGGGTGTTAGAGTCATGAACGAAAGTCCTCTTGTACTGTCTCCCAGCATCATCAATGTTGATAGGGCTTGGCTGCCCTATCACATTGCTTCTATTTGGCCATTGGGTTTAGGGCATAGTGCTCAGACACATTAGAAAATAAATAACTTACCAGTTTCTCTTCATCCTCCCATTTCCTAGGACCTTCATCTGTCTCTGATTTCCCTAGCAAGGAGAAAACAATGTGGCTTTATCATCTCTTTCCACTTTATGATGAAGATCCCTAGAACTAGAGTTACAAGTAATTATAAGATGCCATGTGGGTGCTGGGAACCAAACCCAGATACTTTAAGAGCAGAGGCAGCCTATTCCTAGCCTCTCACAGTGTGCCAGTTCCTGAAAAGCATTAAGGGAATCTTGTCATTTTAGGGTGCGCAGACACTGGGGCAAAGAGAACCCTAACTTTTCTCATTACACATTTTCTATTTCAATGGGAAAATCTAGCCAAGGACTAGCTATGCTCTGCCAAAAAGAGGCTGCATCATTCCCAATTAGTTTTCCATTGCCATGAAGTGACACAATGACCAAGGAAAGCATTTAATTGGGGTTTGCTACAGTTTCAGAGGTTTAGTCCGTTATTGTCGAAGCGGGAAGTATGATGGCACAGCGACAGAAATGTTGCTAGAGAAGTAGCTAAAAGTTCTACATCTGTATCTGAAGGCAGTAGGAAGAGACATAGGCCTAGCTTGGGCTTTTGAAACCCAAAAGCCAGTCCCAGTGATACACTTCCTGCAATAAGCCACGCCCATTCCACCAAGACCACCTAATCCCTCTCAAGTAGTGCCACTTCTTGCTAACAGAGCATTCACATATATGAGCCTATGGGTGGCCATTCTTATTTGAACCACGACACCCAGGGATGCCACAGGATACAAGGACCTGCAAGCCGCATAGGTTTCCTATGTCAAGATGCCACGTCTCTTTCCTTAGTCCCCTGCCACATTGCTAATCTGTTCCTCTAGCTCCTACACCAGGGGGCCAGAGCTCATCCAACCTTAGGGCTTTTGCCTCTGGTCCAGGTTTTAGTCATCCTCACTGCATCCTTTATTATCTTCTGAACTGTCTATCACAGCCTTGAGTTTCCACTGTTGAAATCTTTTGGTCAGCAAACCATCTTGTTCATGAATGCCACAGCAGAGACACTTAACACTGAACTGCCATACGCCTATCATCAACATTCAGTAATTAAGCTTCTGCCACATTGATTTGACCCAGTCCTTTTTTTTCTTTTGACTGTATTGGAGTTTGAACCCAGGCCTTGTGTGTGCTAGGCAAGCACTCTACCACTGAGCTATGTGGCCAAGGACCTGTTTCATTTTTTTTAATTGTCACTTGCTGAGATACCTTAAAGCAAATGCCAGACATCACATAATTTCACCTCTGACACTCTCAAAATACTGACCTTTAAGAAAACAGCCACAGTGTCATTATCCCAACTAACAAAATTAATTTTGGCATCATAGTCTACCCAGTCTGTAATTAAACTTCCCCAATTGTCTCCAAGGTGTCCTTTTATAGTTGGTTTGTCTGAATCAGGACCCAAACAAGCTCCCCACAATATGTTTGGTTAACATTTGGGATTTAATATTAATTTTCCCACCCTTGAGTAGTTTTGGTTTTGGCTGATTAGAGTGTTCAGGGGGTGTAGGGTGGGGGCTGTTCATTTGCTGAGGTCAGAGCTAAGACCTAGTGTTGAATGTGTGTGGCAGGGGTGGAGAGGCGAGGGCAGGGGTAGAGGCATGGGAATGGGGTATTAAGGTTTTAGCATCTGAGGGGACAAATGGTACTGGTCTCATCCTCAGACCAGACATAAACATAATAATTACAGATAGCATTTTTAGACCATGTATTGTTCAACATGCTGCATAACTGTTATTTTCAAATTTTAACTTTATATGATACAATATAAAATATATTTAGGGGCTGGTGAGATGGCTCAGCGGGTAAGAGCCATCCAAAGGTCCCGAGTTCAAATCCCAGCAACCACATGGTGGCTCACAACCATCTATAACAAGATCTGATGCCCTCTTCTGTAGTGTCTGAAGACAGCTACAGTGTACTTACATATAATAAATAAATCTTTTTAAAATATATATATATTTAAATTTTATATTATGTTTTATAATACATTATACATGTAATGTATAATATAAATGTGTGATATATAGAGGTATATTTATACCATAATTTTGTATTTTAATTATAATAATATCATATAAAATAATTGGGAGCTTTGAAGGTTTTGGGGGGGTCTCTGCTGGGGAAGTGGGGGGGGAGTGCTGCTTGCTTTGGTTTTGGGGAAGTCACAGAGTTTTGTGAGCCTGTCAGGCAGGTATCTGGACTTGTTCCTTCATTACCAAATATGCTTTGCTCTTAAAGTCCTCAGGATGGGCACGGTGTGATAGCCATCCTTTCATCCTCGGTTCTGGGCACGTCTGTGTCACTCCTCCTCCATGCCCACTCCCTGCCATAAGTCGTGTGTGTATAGTCCCCAAATGTCACATTCCTGGCGACAGGCTCTGTGATTCATCCCTCGTGGCAACAGAAGGCAGCCTGGAGTTCAGGAGATGGAGGGACTTTCTCCAAGCCCTTCTGAGTGAGTGCGAGTATTACTCACCACCCATCATGGTCTCTGACCCTGGAGATGAGATCACAGGCACACTACAAAGCTTGGAGGGTCCTGTGTTGTTAAACACTGCTTCGTACACTCAAGATGCCGCAAGACCTGACCGTGAAATGATGAGTGGACCTGACCTGGAAAATAATGACCTGGGGACTGGAGAGATGACTCAACAGTTAAGAGCACTGGTTGTTTTTTCAAAGGACCTGGATTAGGTTCCCAGCACCTACATGGCAGCTCACAACTGTCTGTAACTCAAGGATCCAACACCCTCACAAAGACATACATGCAGGTAAAATATCACTGCACACAAAATAAAAATAGTGTGTGTGTATTTGTGTGTGTGTATGTGTTTATGTGTGTGTATTTGTGTGTGTGTTTATGTATTTGTGTGTGTTTGTATATATGTGTTTGTGTGTATGTTAGTGTGTGTGTATGTGTTTGTGTGTTTATGTGTGTATGTTTGTGTGTGTGTGTGTGTGTGTGTGTGAGTGTGTGTATGTATACAGCCCAGCTGAGTTGTTTCATATGGACAACAGGCAGAGGCACTGAGGAAGATGGGCCTCAGCACAGGAAATCTCTGCGATTTGAGGTGAGTCGGGGTTAAGGGCTGAGACACTATGAAGAAAACATCAGAAACAGACCAAGACAGGTTCCAGAAAATGCCAGGGCTGAATCTGGTCCGTGAAACTAACACAGTGTTGAAGCAATCCGGGATCTGGTGTCTTCCTAAATTAGATATATCTTCCCAGGGTATATCTGAGAACCAAGCTGGAAGAAGCTCAAGAAACTCAGACTTCACACTTGGGAGGTACCGTTCCCCTGTCGGGCCATGTTGGAGTTCTGCAACCTGACCCTACACATGGGCTGCACCCACATTAAAGGCATTGCTCTCTGAAAAAGTGCTTTCCTAAGGATCTGCCCCTGTGACACCTTCTCCAGGAAATCCTCTGGTGCAAAAATCTGCACAGATCTGAACACCGCAGGATAGCCAAGCTGGTGAAGATGAAGGAATTGCTGTTTATTGCAGATAGTGTCTAGGTATCTTTGATAACTGACAACTAGACAGGGAGCCACCATCCAGGCAAAGTAGTTGGGTTCAAACTTCCACAACATACTGAGGCTCTAGCTGTTCTAGCCACTTAAATCTTTGAAGGGAAAAAGTATTTTTAAAGTTTTTTTGGTAGAGGGGTTGTCTAGCGTTTGTAGTGTCCCGGGTTAAATCCCCAGCACCATAAGAAAAAAAAAAATCAGAAATGTCACCACCCCCCTTTTTTTCCTGTTTAAGGGACACAAATCTACATAGAGATTCACAGCTAAAATAAATATAAATTTAAATCCAATGGACCTGCACTTCTGATGGCCCCCTTCAATGGTAGGAATGTTTAATGATAGTTTAGCTTATGGAAACCCCAGTGACCAGGTTCCAAACAGTCTCATCTGGGAAACCCAAGCCTTTTTCTTTTGGAAATTCTCAATGATAGGTTTTCAAAGCAGCTGATAAAACAGTTAATTACAGTGAGGTGTTTGGCTCCCCCGCCATAACATGCACTTTCCTCTACTCTATGATTGGAGCCTCTTGTCACGTTCCCTAAGCCGGGTTAGCTAGTGTTACCATTTGCTTTCCCTGCTTGGGTGAAAGCCGAAATTACAACATAGGTGGACCGTCAGTACCGAATGCAAGATCTAGCACAAGAACCTTTAGTTGAACCTCTCTCGCGACCTTTCCTCCCCTCCTACTTCGTTCGGCTCCCCCTGGCGCGATTCGCTCCACTTGTGTTGGTCTCAGGCAAAGCCGGGTAGAAGACTGGCAAAAGTAGACTTCTGCTTCTGTTCAGAGGCTCTTTCATTTGGGGAACACCAGAACGCACTGAGAAGGCACTGCTGGGCGCATCAGAACAACAAGTCCTGAGGGTGTTAATGCTGCAGACAGACGTTGGGAATGGCTGCCCCCACCTGTTTATCCCGCCTAAAGCTCATCTCCCGTGTTTCTGCTGGACTCACTCCTACACTTTCTGCAAGCGTTTGCAAGCTCTCACCTTCTCAACATAACCCCGTCTGACCCCTCTGCATTTGCTACCTAGTCCTAGACAGATCACCCTACTTGCTCTCCTTTTTTTTCCTCTGGAACTTGACACCTACTAACCTTCCGTGTAATCTGATCGTTTGCTGTGTAACTCATTCATTGGGTGTATTGACCGGCAGTTTCATCACCTCGAAATAGGTTCCTTTTTAATTTACACACTTGATACATCCCTGGAACACTGCCTGGCTCCTAAGAGGCTCAGTGGATATTTGCTACAGTCAAGAGTCGGTACTTGCTGCTAGGTGTGGTAGCACACACCTTTGATCCCAGCACTCGGGAGGCAGAGGCAGGCAGATCTCTTAGTTCAAGATCAGCCTGGTCTACAGAGTGAGTTCCAGGACAGTGCCACACAGAGAAATCCTGTCTCAAAAAACCAAACTCAACCAAACAAAAGAGATTTGTTGTTGATACTGATTTTGTTGGGTGTGTTGGCTCGTGTCGGTAATACCCGCACTTGGGAGGCTGAGGCTGGAGGATTTCTATGAGTTCCAGGCCAGCTTGAGACTATTTTCTACCTATTTCTATTTTCATGCTATTTCCTTTGCATAGATGTCTCCTCTAGAGCTGGAAGAGTTAAGGGTCAACAGTTAAGAGCACTGACTGCTCTTACAAAGGACCTGGGTTCAATTCCCAACACCTAAGGGGTTCACAACCATCCATAACTCCAATTCCAGAAGATCCAGCATCCTATTCTGGCTTCATGAGCAATACCCATATGTACTGCACATATATACATGCAGACAAAACATATAAAATAAAAATAGACAAATCTTATTTTTAAAAATACCTCTCTATTCTTTTTGTTATTATTATTATTATTATTATTATTTTTCGAGACAGGGTTTCTCTGTATAGTCCTGGCTGTCCTGGAACTCACTCTGTAAACCAGGCTGCCCGGCTATCTTTTCTTCTTAAATTGAGCCTTCATCTTTCTACTACAGAGTCAACTCTTTTTAACTATCCACCCACATTAGTTTCCTGGGAGTTATTTTGGTGTCCCTGGTTGTAAAGTCTCTGAGCAGAAGCCCTATTCTGAATAACTGGACAAATAGGATCTGAGTAAGCGTATGTGGAGTGATGGAAAATTCTTTTCATGCTGCAACACAGTGTTTCTTAAGACAATAGCTATTATGTTCACTTTATAGGGGGAAAAAAAGGTAATTTGCAAAGTCCTTTCATGCGCGAGGTTTTTAAACCTCCTAAGAATTCTTCAGGCTAGGCAGCAAAGGTATTATTATGTTCATTTTACATCTGGGAAAAGAGAAGGTAGGTTAAATTTAGATAGCAGCAGTTGCTTCATCAAGATTAAATGATATCATCATGGAAGTTTCTGGCACAAAGCTGGAACTCAAGATACATTAGTTTCCCCTCCCTTAAGCTATCTCAGAGAAGCTACTGAGATAAATTGATATATATCCTGTTCTCATAGTAAGCCAAGTGCTTAACAAATTTTAAGTTCTGAGTCTCTAAATCTTAAGTTGTTGCCCAGTATCTTGTTTATTCTCATTTACCTATGGACTAACAGATTCAGAAAAGCTAATAACTTACACAAAGTCACACAGCTAGCAAGTGAAATCAAGATTTGAACTCAGCTCCACAATCACAAACTCCCTCAATTACATAAGAATACAATTTCTTGCTGGGCAGTGGTGGCACAAGCCTTTCATCCCAGCACTCAGGAGGCAAAGGCAGTCAGATCTCTGTGAGTTTGAGGTCAGCCTGGTCTACAGAATGAGTTCCAGGACAGCCAGGGCTGTTAACACCCTCTCTTGAAAACCCAACCAACCAACACATCAACTAACCAAACAAAGAATACAGTGTCTCTTTGGTAGTGTTAGTCACCTTTCTTTACTATGACAAAGTCCCTTTGGCTCACAGTGTCAGAGATTTCAGCCCATGGTCACTGGGCCCAGTTGCCTATGGCAGTGCAGTCATTGTGGAGGACGGGAGCACAGAGTGAAAGAAGTAGCTCACCCCACTGAAATGGGAAACAAAGAAACTGGAAGGAACCAGGGTTGCAAGTGTCCTTTGAGGGCAGAACCCCAGTGATGTGATTCTATTCCACTAGACCCCACCTTCTAAAGGTTTTAGGAGAGTCCAGTAGAGCTCTGTCCTACAGTGAAAGCTTGGTGTGGTAGTGGCATGTATGGGAAGTGTGGGCACAAGCAAGAGCCTTCTGTCACCTGGAAATGGTTTCCTTTGAGAAGGAAGTCTCTGGACCCTTCAGAAGTTCCATAGAGTTGCTCCTGCTAATAGCCAGGAGTAGACAGGAACGTAGAAGCCATAGCCATGGTGCGAAGGACACGTCTGTTGTTAGTTTTATACATCACCATCTGGGCGTGAGGCTCTTACTTGGCCTAGCCCTTTGCAGAGACACTGGGATGTAGTTAGTGGTGCAGGTCTCAGGGGTCAGAGGTGCAAACAGAGAAAACACCATTCACCCAGAGTCTGAGGTGGGCTTCTTACCTGCCCTGTTCTTTTTAGGATTCCTGGAAATGCTTCCCCAAAATTCCCTGAACTCTCCTCCAGTTGATTCAAACAGTACCCCTAACACCTTATCTCTTTTGTACCATCTGTATAACCTTTATCATGTTACCAATTAGTTGGGAGCCAAAAGCTACTTCTCAACACTATAATATATCAGTGATTCACTTGGAGCCTTGATGCTTGGCAGCCAATCCCACTGAACAAGGTAGAAGTGCACTATACATTTATTAAGCAACTCCTAAAAAACAAAACCCCCCCAAACTCCCAAATTTAAAATGAACACTTACCAAAGGCATAGCCCACCTCACCCCTCTTTTTAATTCTTTTATGCTCTTAGGCAGACATCCTTGCTTAGTAGATACACAGTGAACGAATTGTTGGAATAGATTGTATTTAATGGAGGCAGTAGTGATGCTATACAGCCTTGCTCTATCAGGTCTGTGTTCTCTTTACGTGTCCTCCCTCCCCTTCTCAGACACACTAAACCGTCACATATACCTTCAAAGCACACTCTCTGCCATTCACCCCAGGCCTGGCACAAGTGAGGACCACCTGAGTACTTTCTCTACGTGGCTTCATCCAAGGGTAGGTTCCTGCCAAATAATTACTTTCCAGGAACCATATGACTCGGTTCTGTTTCTGTAACACAGCCAGGGTGGTGTGCCAAAGAGTTATGTGCAAAGATGGATCTTATTCATTCCATGCCATTGTATCAGAAAAATCCACCATCAGGCTGTTTGCCCATTAATTAAATTGCCTAGTGAGGATGGAAGAGCGGGAAAGGATTCGGCAAGCTGTTTCTTCCTGCGTTTAAATGAATTTATATTAAACTTTGAAAGAGGATTATGATTTTTGTCCTTCCTTAATATTGAACCCATTACAATGAGTTGAAAACGGAAAAGAAATCTGATTATGTGATTTCCCCTTTCTATTAAATTATTTTTACTGCTATTTGTCATCTCGATCTCTTCATTAAAATGTGGTCATCCTTCAGAATAAAGACTGGATCTTATTTCAGGACGATTACAGAAAAGAGAGGTGGCCAAAGAATCAGAGAAGCTGCTGTTTCTGAACCATTTGAGATTTAAACATGGAGCTTTTCTTCCCAAGCCAAGGTGTCCTTTAAAAAAAAAAAATGTGATCTTCGTGGGCTGCCTTAACTGCCTACCTGCCTCTAAGCCTTGATACTCCAGCAGGATGTGTTATTGCGTACATAAGGATGAGACCTTTCCTTTTCTTTGTAGGAGACTGCTGAGATTAGTAATGAGCATTCTGTAACAAAAGGCTCCAAAAACCAGGTCAACAACCTCCGAATCCTGTGTGGAGAAGGCAGAGAAAATGGCGATGAGAAGGGAAGGAGGCATCAGACTGCCCCCTAGTGGCAGTCGGGGTATGACACGGAAGGTGGTGATAGGAGGGGGCCACCAGGTAGCAAGACCTGCAGAGAGAGAGGGGAAGGGAGGGAGGGAAGGAAGGAAGGAAGGAAGGAAGGAAGGAAGGAAGGAAGGAAGGAAGGAAGGAAGGAAGGAAGGAAGGAAGGAAGGAANGATGGATGAACCTAAGGAGAAGTTACCTTCATTTCTTATAAGGGCATTTAAATACCATAGAGGAAAAACAGAAAATAATAACGTATTTCATGCAAATTGGGCTCCAGCTCACTGGCTTGCTTTTTAATACCTGCCACTTTATATTCAGTTCACTGCTCCAGTGAGCACAATGAAATGTTGCAATTCCATTAAAAACCTCAAAGAAAACAAATCCCAGTCGTTCAGAGCTAGCAGGAAAGCACTTTAAAAGCTTTGCAAAAGCTATCATTTGTGCATTCAGAAAACCATTAGGACTGCCTCCTTTGGAAATATGTGTGATTCTTGTCATCTAATTTTAAACATTTAAATTTTCTTTCAGTGACCCTTATCCTCAAGCACAAATTTCTCACGCCTCGCCAGACAACGAAATCAATTTCTAGGGTGCTGAGATGTGGACAGGATTTATTATAGTAAAGAGACGGGTCTGTCAGGAGGAAAATTAGAGACAGGAGTCGGAGAGGTGGCATACATTTGAACACTGAGAAATACAGCAAGGTACATGAGGGTTTCCAGACAGCCACACCGCTTAGAAGGAAAGGTGGCTGCCAACTGGATAATGGAGATGTCAAAGGTCCGACTGAGTCACCCTGAGCACATCTTTTCTCCCTTACAAGTCTTGGACTTGGGCATGCAGTGACTGGCAAAAGCATGAGAACCCTGAGGCAGCCTCTTCAGCTTGAACCCCATCTCTGTTGCTTACTTAACGGACTTGGGAGAGATTAGTATCTTCAAGTAGCCTTGAGAGAAAAATTCAAGGTAACCTAGAGCAAACTCCATGCTCTTTCATTTATCAAGACTAACATCTCCTTTTGTGCCCACCAAATCTGGTTTAAATAAATTCTTGAAGTTGGTATGCTTTCCAAATTCCACTTGTAAAGGAGAAAGTGTGTGTGTGTGTGTGTGTGTGTGTGTGTGTGTGTGTGTGTGTGTATGTGTATGTGTGTACAAACATGAGGGTTGTGGGCTTTGGAGCCAGATTATTAGGGTTGAGTTAAATGTCTGGCCTGTCCCTGACTAGCCAGGTATCCACCCTCTGTCTCTTTAAGGTCATTATCTTCATCACTGGAATAGGATAAACAATAAGTGGTGGCTTATTATTTTCATCCCTGATATTTGAGATATGGTGTTATGGGGAGCCCACCAACAATGACCACTCAGACATAGTTTATAGCCAATTCAAAGTCTTAATTCCAGCCAGCTAAGACTACACTCAGGTATTCAGGACCCACGTGTAGCATCTAGTGTTTAGAGTAGGTTTTTAAAGGCAAAAACCATATCCTGGCATCTCCATCAGCAGCTGAAGAAGTTTTACCCAGGCAAGCAGTTTAACAGAAGCTAAGATAAGCAGTTAGCTGGAAAGGGAGGTTTGTATAAGCAGGCAATTTGGCAGAAGCTTAGATAAGGTAGCCTGGGCATCATGACCTTGGGTCCCTAGAATAGAGTTGGGTAATTTTCCACAGGGCTTCTCATCAAGAGCAAATTATAGCCAAATCTAACATGGTCTCAGCAAGAATTCAAGGTGGATGAATCTCTGCATTGGCTTGCCCTGTCATAATGGAGCTATATCATCTGGTCAAGTTGAGCAAGTATTAACACATCACTTCGGGTTGGGGGTGTCGCTTGATGGTTCAGCACTTGACTAAGAGCTCCTCAGTTTAGTCTCCAGCAGGGGAAAAATAAATAAAAATAAAACCCAAATGGCAAAAAAGGAAATCATAACTCACTTAACATTTGAAACAGGAAGGTCCTTCACAGAATATTTGATTTTTCTCTTCTTAACACTTTACTTACCTTTGTATGATCTGCACACACACCGTAAGGCACATGCAGAGAGGTCGGAGTTGGTACTAACTCAAGTTGTCAGACTCCGTGTACTGAGAATTCTAGAATTTTTGTTTCTTTAAAAAAAAATACACGAGGCTCAGCAGGTAGGAGCACTGACTGCTCTTCCGAAGGTCCTGAGTTCAAATCCCAGCAACCACATGGTGGCTCACAACCACCCATAATGAAATCTGATGCCTTCTTCTGGAGTGTCTGAAGTCAGCTGCAGTGTACTTATGTATAATAATAAATAAATAAAACAAACAAACAAAGAGAAAAAATACATGAAACATTATAAGAATATGTTTCACTTTAATCCCAGGTGTGGGACATGGGGCTGCTTCAGGCTGACTGTGATTTGCCTTATGTTCTAGCACGAGCATGATTTTGCCAGCTACAGATCATTTCTGCTATTGTGTGGTGTTTGGAATTCTGGGGACTTTTCAGGGCTAGGACACTGATGTGATAATTTGTTAATCTGCTCTAAACTTCCCAGCTGCTGTGCACGTGCTTCTTGCTATCGCCCCAATAGTCTGGATTCCCAAAAGACA
This sequence comes from Mus pahari, assembly GCF_900095145.1. Classification (NCBI taxonomy): domain Eukaryota; kingdom Metazoa; phylum Chordata; class Mammalia; order Rodentia; family Muridae; genus Mus; species Mus pahari. The sequence goes on from NC_034594.1 coordinate 128,502,791, forward strand.
CAATTACAAAACCTTGTATTTTAAATGCCTCAAACAGCTCAACGGCTGGGCCACTCCCTAACTGCACATGGCTAACACACACTCCTCTTCAATATTCCTTAGTTAGTACTTACTAAATCTATATTTTATCTTTACTGTCCCGGTCTCTGCCTGGCAGCCCTCTTGGGGCCGCTTTCCCCCTGCACCCACACATCGGCTGTCTCATCCTCCTGTGTGTTCCTGGTGTGGTCCCTCTCCTATGCCCACATTACGGGGGAATCCACTCTTCCTGCTCCCAGGAATCCTAAAAGTCCTACCTCTGTTTCCTTGCTCTGCCAGTGGCCACAGTAACTTTATTGACCAGTCAAAGACCCACCAAGGCCAGGCTTCCTTTAGTCCTACATGCAGGACAAGGCAAACAGGTTTTTGGGTAACATAATTAGCATGAGAACACACACCACTACCGGGCCTCCAAAGAGGCTAGAGGTTGGTTATGGTTGGTTGCTGTTGGTCTCAATTTGTTAAGTAGTCCTGTGTGAAGAAGAAACAACAAGAAGAAAAGAGGCACCCTAATTGTGATGATCAAACTTTGCCCCAAGAAACTTGACGCCCTTAACCAGAAGGAAGCAGTTGAACAATAACATTGCCCCCTTTCCCCTTTATCTTTTTTTCTTTCCTATCTAGTGTTAATGGGTTGAAAGGATGGAGAAGGGTGGAAGAAAGAAGCTAAAGGTAGTTAAGGCCAGCTACAGTGCATGCACCAATGATTCCAACACTCAGAGGTGTTGACAGGAGGCTCAGGACCGCAAAGTCACCTCAGCTGCATAGCAGATTCAAGGTTAGCCTGGGTCTTGAGACCCTAACTCAATAAACCAAACACAAAAGCAATCACTGCTTTTACTAGTAACCACAAAGGTGATGTGTAGTATAACAATGTAGCTTTGGGTATTTTATAGTCAACAGGTACATACAATCCATATCTTACGGTATGTGTGTCCATGTACACCACACACAACACAGCATGATTTATTAGTAATCACAAAGGCAATGTGTAGTATAACAATGTAGCTTTGGGTAGTTTAATAGTCAAACAGATATATACAATCCACACCTTACGGTATAACCCACACATATATAACGCACACAACACAGCACGAAATTTAGAGATTTTTCAAAGAACACAGAAATAGCCACCACTAATTATTTTATGTTCAACAACCCCGAAATATATGGATATATGTGCATCCTTTGAGCTCATACTATGCACAGTTGTATAGTCAGCTGCTTTTCATTCAACAATATGGTGTGAACATTGTGAAATTTGTTTTTTGAAAACATGGCGTTTAATTTCTGCACACATTTTACTAATGAATATGCAATAACTCAGTCAATGGTACATCACTGAACATTTGGATGCTTTCCAGCTTTTTGTCTATTATAAAGTATAATGTTTACTTCTTAATTATGGAAATTCCAATAGAGAAAGCACTGAACCTTCTGAGGCTTTTACTTCCTGTTGCCAGATGTCCCCTCTGAGAAGCCACACATTAAAATGAAACATTAAAAATGCACAATTTCCTGAACGATGGGAAAATGTCCTTGAGTCTCACAGGTAAACATGAACCCTCTGTCACCATCGTTCATCTCCTGGATTTCTAATGAATTTTATTTTTCCCTAACGTAATATTTTTATTCATTATTTCAGAATTTCATACAATTTACCCCATGACATCTGCCTTCCCTCCTCCAGATCCAGCCTTCCCTCAAAAAACAAAAACAAAAACACCAATACCAAGTTCAGTTTGGGTTGCCCATATATTCATTGAACATGGTTCAACTTCCCGTGGCCCTTTAAAGAAAATCAATTCCTCTGTGTTGGTTCCCCCTTGGCCCAACCCCCAGAAACCATCAACTGTGAGCTTCATGCCTGAACTGTTTCTTTTCTAGGATAGGGGGTGAGCGGAGGTTGGCAAAGAATGAGAAGCCATCTATGTCTCTCACTCTCAGGTATGAGTCTGCAGTCATCAATGCCACCACCGAAGAAGCTTTCTTGCCCGTAGTAGCCGGCAGCAATACAGATCACAGACATCAACCTCTCTAGCCCCAGCACAGTTCATGCTCTCTAGTAGCAACGTGGACCAGAGACATCAACCTGTTTTCTCACATCAACCTGGTCTCCGGACCACGGACCTCAACATTGGCTTCCAGTGGCAGCACAGGCCACGGATATCAGCAGGACCTCTGTGTGGCGGGGAGGGGGAGAGCAGCATGAATCACAGACATCAGTCTTTCGTGGAGACTTGATCGAAAATATGAACCAGTCTCCATCTCAGATAGCTTGTTGTTAAGAGTCAGGGTTATCGCGCAGTTGGGCAGTGTGTCCGGAGCAGGACCTGCATGAGCTCCAGGCTGTATAGCATCCTACTCTCTATGCTGGCTGACATGCGGGCAATCCAGACATAGCCATCACGTTTGCAGCCCTCAGGTAGTGCAGAAGTCCCACGCCTTCCCCGTTTCAAGCAGTGTGAGTGGTGGCAGCAGCCCAGGCAGCAGCAGCAGACCCAGCCTGTGGGGACCCCGAGCTTAGGTGAGCACTACTCAGCAACGACACGCTCCTTTGCGCGCCGTGGCCCCACTCCTATTCTAGTTCCACTTCTCCCTCCACGTGTGCCACTCCCAATCCGCCATCTTTTTTTTTTTCCAATTCAATAAAACCACTTTCTCTAGTGAATTTTAAATATGCTTCTGAACCACTTGCAATCCATTCCTCCCTCCCTCCCTCCCTTCCCTCCTATTTCTCTGTATGTGTTGTGTGTAGGTGCTTGCCTTTATATGTAGAGACTAAAGAGAGCCTTCCCCTGTCACTGATCCTATCCATTGCTGGGGTTACAGGTGTGTGCCACCACGCCTGACTTTTGAAATGTGGGTTGGGAGGTTCAAAATAAGGCCTTCAAGCTAGCATGGCAAGAACTTTATCTACGGAATATCCACAGTCTATCCCCTGTAGTTAACTGTTTGCATCTATTCATTCCTGCACGTGCGTGTGTGTGTGTGTGTGTGTGTGTGTGTGTGTATCACTGTGCACTTTTGAAGGTCAGAGGATATCTGCGTGTGTGTGTGTGAGTGTGTGTATCACTGTGCACTTTTGAAGGTCAGAGGATATCTTTTGGGAGTGGCCTTTCTCCTGCCTTGAGGAATCTGGGGATGGAACTCAGGTCATAAGCTGATGTTGAGCGCTTTCATCCTCTGGAATAACTCTCCAACGCAAGGTACATATTTAAATAGCGACTGTAAGTTCCTAGGGAGCAGAGAAAACCTTTCACTTCATTTGTCTCCCGTAGGAGTTGGCAAACATCTGTGCAATAAATTGGTGAAACAATATTTTTATTGTATTTGGTCACGATAGCTTAAATCTCAGAGTCGTGTTTCTGTGTAACCATCTTTGCCGTCTTGATTGGTTGACTGAGGGGCGAGGACTTTGAGAAACTAGTTCTAAAAGAGGCCGTTGGTGGCACGCCATAAGAAGCAGTAATTGACTTTGAAACCATTTTCTTCCCTGTGGATGGTGTAGGATTTATCAAATGCCAGGCGAGAGCTCTGTCACTGAGCTACCTCACCAGCCTCTGGTCTGCTGAGATAGACTCTTCTGATGGATTCCGGTCTTGTCTTGTTACATCTTCTGAGTGCTGGTGTTACAGGTATGAGAGCCACCAGGCACAGCTCTAATTTGGAAGTTTGTATATATTTTTTTTTTTAACTTTTCATTGATTCTTTGTGAGTTTCACATCATGGGTATCAGGCACCCCATTCATCTTCCCATCCCTCAGTATCTGCCCTCCTCTGTTGCAACCTCCTCCACCCCAAAAGAAAACAAAACCAAACAAACAAAACAATCTTGCTATGGGAACTGCGGTGTGTCACGTGGTTTGTGTACCTCTCCTCCCACCCCCAAACGGCTTTAGTTGCAAATCTTCTTTATAAAAGTCTGGTTCAAGGACACTGGTTCCTGTTACACCCTCAGTACTGGATCCTCACCAGGACTCCTCTAGGATATCTTGTTGTTGCCCAGTGTCATGGAGATCCTGCATCTTTGGTTATACAGGACCAGCCCCTTCTCCAGCTTCTACAGCTCATAGATGGACTAGGTGCTGGAGTCAGCCAGCTCAAAGCCTTGAATCTGGGCCTGGGTTAGCTTGTTGGTTCTCCTGAGCTCACACCATCAGGGCCACCTTTCCCAGGCGAGGGGCAGGGCAAGCTCTGGGCAGCCCACAGACATCAACATGGTACCAGCCCAAACCAAGGACATCCTTTGGTGGTAGCATGGGCCACAGACATCAACACAGATCCCTGCTACTGGAGGGTCATGGACCCAGACATGGCCCTCTGCAGCAGCATGGGCTGGGACTTCCCCAGGGCCTCAGGTGGCAGTGCAGGCTACTCACATCAGAACATCAGGCTGTTCCTTACCACCCTTGAGTACCCAGTTCTGCCTTCTCCCTAGTACAAAACCCATTCCGCTCCTCTTTCCCATCCCCCACCACATGCCTGCTCCTCTGTAGTAGTGGGGGGCGGGCCTCTCTAGTTCGGAAGTTTTTAATACCTTGGCAGTTAAAATACCCCGTCTCTTTGTGTCAAGCTTTATCCCCATTTACTTGTGAAGTATAATAATCCATTGTTCCAAGGTAGATGCAGAAATGCTCTATGACCTCACTCTCTGTTAGTCAAAATGCCACTCAAAGAAAAATTTCCTTCTCCACTTCTTTTATAAGAAAAACAAAACAAAACAGACAACAGACTGGTCTCTGGGCTGTTGCTGCTGTAACTAATGTGGATAAAGAAAGAACAGGGCCTCAGGCGCTAGGAAGTAGAGGCAGGCTCAGTAGAGAGCAGAGAGTGGGGATAGAGTAGGGCCCTGACCAGACACTACCCATCTGCTTCTACATTGCTACAGAGCTGCGGGCCCTTCAAATGCTCAGTTGAGAGGGAAACCCTGGGGTTATTTGTCTTGTAAATATAGGAGGGCTTCGAGGAGGGTCCCACAAGACTGTGGTAGCTGTCATACTGAGCTGTCAGGACTGAGGTAAAATGTTCTTTGTTTTTTTTTTTTTTTCACCAAATAAGCAAAGGCTGGTGATGTGGAAAGGCATGGGAAAAATAATATTTCATTTAGCAAACTTAGGGGCCCGGTTTCCCGCCTGTTAGCATCAACGAGTGGAATGGTTTTGCCTCAAATGGAAATGAGTTCGAAATCGAGCAGTCTGAGAATAAGCCCCAGAAGGGGACCTCAAGCTATCGGATGTTTTGAGCATGCCATTCACTAGGAGATTGGGGTATCCACTTGCCTCGCAAGGCTCCCTGGTTTTTCCTGAATCAGAAAGCACCTCTGTGACATTCTTATTGATTAGGCTTCAAAAGGGAGTGGAGCTGAGGGAGGGGGCTGGGCAGCCTCCCACTGTACCTCTCTGGGACCATGGAGTCTTAATGTGCTCTGTTCAGACTGGAAGGACCTCCCTCATCAGTCTGGGATTCTCCAGGCATTATAACTGGTTGACTGCAGTTCTCCTGGTCAGTTGTTCTCAGGGTAGTTTCTCCTTCTTCTATAGCTGCTCCATGTTCTCAGGTCAACTGTCCCATGTGGTATAAGAGAAAGCTCTTTGTCTCTGGACAGAAGACACTTAGAAAACTGTCACTCCATTTCCTCCCAGATCTTCCAAACATTTTTCCTTCATGGAGAGAATCCTAAGGGACAAGAACTGAGAGAAATGGTTCTCCTGGAATCAAGGTAACAGCAGAACAGTGTTTTCTTAGGGTATTAACTAGGAACCTGCTAACTGAGGGATTTACGTCACATAAAATAGCAGATACCACAGTGCCATTTTGGAAAGAGGCTCTGAGACAAAGCGTTTGCCTCACAAGCACGAAAACCCGCGTTCCATCCCTAGATTTTCTCAGAAGAAAAATAAACAAATAAATAAATAGTAAATAAAAATAAAAAACACAAAAATAAAAGCTGGGTATAGTGGCATGTGCCTTGAGTCCCAGCACTCTGGAGGCAGAGCCAAGTAGATCTCTGTGAGTTCAAGGCCAGTCTGATATACACTGTGAGTTCTAAGATAGCCAGGGCTACATAGTGAGACCTTGTCTCAAATTAATAATAATAATAATAATAATAATAATAGTGAGAGAGTCTGACAACCTGAGTTCAATTCCTAGAAGCCATGAAAAGATATGTAAAGATGGAGGGAGAAAATGACTTCAAAAAGTTGTCCTCTGACCTCCACACACCCCCTACCCCAGACATGTAACATGTACACACACTATAAATGAATTGGTAACCTTTTAAAGATGAAAACCTATTCTGGAGGTTGTTTTGGCCTGTGAATGCTCACAGGTACCACTCATACCCACTTACAAATAGAGCCTTGCACCAGGTATGTCCCCAAATAGTCACGTCTGTGATTTCTTTAAGCGTTACTGATAAAGCCCTGAGGTTTACAGAGTGCTTTTAGACGTATTGCTTGTCCTTCGGTCACCGTGAGCCAAAGCACAGTGGGTGTTTCCCACTCATTTTCTAAATGAAATGAGAATGTGGAGAGGTTAGGTGCTCTGCTCAAGGTCACGGGCTCCCTGCAGCTGGGTTTGCTCACTGCTGTTTCTGAGTGTGTCACAGACCAGCTATGCTCTGCTGTGGAAAACAGTGTACTCCCCTTAACACTATTTTGTGGGTAGGTTTTACTTGCCTTGGTTTTGCACCAAGCACCCTTTGAAATGTGATTTTGAGCTGGGGAAAGGTGACTTTCATGTACCCAGGAGGCTTAGCTGGTTTCCCCCTAGCATTTCCAGATGACTAAGAGAACAGGGTGTCTCAAGTGTTCCTTCCGTACACTGACAAGTCTCTCTCTCTCTCTCTCTCTCTCTCTCTCTCTCTCTCTCTCTCTCTCTCTCTCTCCTTTTTTCTTTCTTTCTTTCTTTCCTTTCTCCTTCCTTCCTTCCTTCCTTTCTTCCTTCCTTCCTTCCTTCCTTCCTTCCTTCCTTCCTTCCTTCCTTTCCTTCCTTCCTTCCTGTTAAAACAACTCCCTATCTGAGTGCACTGAGATATACAGTAACCAATAGGAAAGAGAGTTTGGTTAAAAAGTGACTTTTGAAACAATGATAGTAAGAAAAAGAGTGATTTTTTTCTAGGTTGAGTCAGACGCAGAGAGCTCCTCAATAAAGAGTTGTGGAAAAAGCCGCCTCCATCTTTAACAGAGAAGCCCTGTCCCCCTACCTCAGGCTTGGAGTGGGACTGCTTCAGGAGCGCCTAGGGAGAAGAACTCACAGCCCAACCTCTCTGAACACATACCTGGAAGCTTGCAGAGACCAGCAGGACTGATGTGAAGTCGCTGGACATTTGTGTAGCAGTGTGACTAGGATTAGTTCCCGCCGACAGACACTTCCTGGCTCCACGGCTTCTAAAGTATTTAAGACAGTGGAAAAGTTTGTGATCGGGCTGGGAGAATGTCAGAATCAACCTGATGCTTACTAATTAAAGCAAGATTTGACCAAGTTATTTTTAGGTTTTCCTAAAACAGAATCCCAAATCACCACAGCATTAAATAAACGGAGTTCCCAGCCAGCGAGGGTGAGAACTTTGCCAGGGCCCAGGTTCACCTTGGCCTCAAGAATTATCACCTTCTCAGGCTCTGAGTGCTGACATCACGAGCGAATTTTCCAAATTGAGAATTTGGGTCTCTAACTTTATTTTTGAGGTCTTTAAAGGAAGACATGATAACCTGTTAGACGCCTGCTATTATGTGGCAGCTGTTGAGAGAACAGAAAAGCCAAGTGGATGACTCATTGTCCCTTGAACAGGCCCCTCTCATTCTCTCCCACCCCACCCCCACCTTTGTTTCCGCTATACTCTACTTGGGGCCTGCTTACCTTCCCCCACTGTTCTATGGGAAAGTGGCCACAGACCTTCATCATCCAGAGACTTCTCCAGAGACATCCAGTCTTCTCTCAGGCCAGCTCCACTGCTCTTGACAGCCTGGGCCCCTTTACTCCTGCCCAACAAACACTTTTACAACCTGGCTTCCCCTGTCTGCTTTTCATCATTATCTCTCAGATCACTGAGCTCCAAAGCTGGCAGCTTTCTCTCTCCTTAAAAAAAAAAAAAAAGGCAAATAGGTAGCCCACCCTCTAAGATCGGCTCACTGGTTTGTGACTCATTGTCTCTTGGTGTTTGGAGACAGGACTGTGTGTTCCTTAGAGCCTCCAAGTTGTTATTTCTCCCCTCAGGTTTATACAGACTTGGTTCTTGTGAGCATCTGCCAGAGCCAAGGTCATGCAAAAGGACCATAGTGCTCTATTTGAATGTCTGCTCCCTCTTATCTGGGGCTATTATCCCAGCCAATGGCAAGGACGTAATTTAGAATTATGAGGACACAGGAAGGCAGACTGTCCTGGCTTAATGGAATGCCAAGCCCAGCGTTGAGAGGGCAGAGGAGATAAGAGGAAGAAAATACAGCTCGGGGAGCTCGCCTTGCCCCCAACTGTGGGAGAAATACCTGAGAGATTTGGTGTGTTGTTGCCTGATGGGTTCACCTGCTTCAAAGAGGGGTAGAACAAATGGACGGACTCTAGTTCCCGGGATAAAATGAGGCTTTTTCCTTCGGTGAGCTGGCAGAGTAGGAGAAAGGGGAATAGGGACAGAGACAGCAAAATGTTATCTAGAGGAGTCAGTGAGGCGCCTCTGGGAAGGAGATCAGAACGGACAGGAAAGTTCTCTTGGGGGGGGGGGGGGGGGGTTGCCAGAGCAAAGGATTCAATTGCATGGGAGAAAATGTTAGGGGAATTTTTGCCTGACTCTACAGAAAACTTTGCTGAGTTAAGGGGTAAGTAACAGATCTGAATTCTGATGATCTAAGGAGTGTGTGGGGGGCGGTACGGGGCAGCTGCCTAGCAATTAGAAGCATGGGCTTGGAGAAGAAGGAGCAGGGTTCAGATCCCAACTCTTGCGTTTCCTCAAAGAAAACAAAACAAACAACAACAACAACAAACTCCCACAGGAGACTGCACACAAAGAATGAGTCCCACGGGAAAGCGTACAAAGTATTCGGGAAGAGGCAGTACGTGGTTAGTAGAGTCCCTGGCTCTTAATAAATAATAGCTCCATCCATATAGACAGATGGGATATTTCTTGATCTCCTTTTAGACAGCTTTGGCTTCAGAGTGCCCCGGGGATGCCAAGGAGGGACACAAACAGGCAGAGATTCTTCACAGAAGGAATGGCCAACGCGTTTCTAGGAACAATAACATCTGATGTTAAACTTGAAATGATTTCCTGCTCTAGGCAATAATAGCTCTGTCTGTTCTCATTAGCCACAACATCTTTGGAAAAGTCTGTTACGTACAACTGCTTTGTGTTAGCGATGTTCTACGACAGAGAGGAGACAGGCAACGTCTGGGCTTTGCTTGTGCCTCAAGCTGGGGGTGGGAGGGGGGGCGGGAGGAGGAAGAGATGGTGCAGGAAGGCAGGAAGCAGGATTTGAAACCTGGGAGTGATGGATGTACCACACTCCCAGCAACAGAGTTCCGCAAAGGCAAGAGGCTCCGGAAGAGAAACGGAACCTATCACGTTTACACTGTCACAGGCAGAAAGAAAAATACAATCCTGAAACGCTGTTCGTTACTGAGCTAATCAACCCAGGGCTGCGAACGGACAGAAAGGCTGTCGTGGGCTCTGTGCCAGGAGCAGTTTGTCACTTCTGATTACATTAGGTGACTCACCTGGAGCTGGTGTAGCACATTCTAATTAGTCCGTACCCCGCATGTTCCTAAAGCCAGCCACACTGTCCACGGTGGCTCTGTGGCCTGCTCTTCCTCCCTGGGACAGGAGGATCCTCAGGTCCCCAGCCTCAGATGCAGGTGGAGTGCAAATTAACCACAGTCTGGATCCAGATGGGTCAGACTCTAAAGTGTTCCAAATATTTCTGTACCCAGGACTGCAATGACTCTCCCGGAGGGAGGGGTTGCCCAAACACTTACCGGAAGTAACTCTCTGAGTTGCGGCCCAGTCACTGCAGCTACTGCCCCAGACCTGGCTCTGTTTTAGAGCAGTGCCCTCACACACACAGGCTTCCTACACCCGGGGTCTGAACTCAGATCCAGACCCCTGTTCTTCTCAGGCCCGGCTCACGTCAGGTGGCAACACTGGGTTGTGACCCCTTCTGCTGTGACCTCGAGCTTTTCCACCGTACCCCAGTTCCATACCGTACACAAGAGAGTCCCTCTCCATTCTGCCAATGGCAAGAATTGAACTATTGCCTCTCACCTTTTCCCGCCTCTTACAGAAGCCCCTCAAGGGCAGAAACCAGTCTGCCGCATGAAGAGTTTCTTCAGGCCGTCTCCCGCTTGTTCATTTGCGAATGTCTGTTCTTCTCTGCCTTCCTGTCCTCATTCTACTCTCCCCGCTCCCTAACTCTGGTTCTATACCTCAACTTCTGTCTATGTTGGAAGAGAGCTAAGCATCCATTGGGACAGGGCCCCCAGCTTTTCTCTGCCTCAACCTTCTAGGGCTAGGCAAAACCTGTGACGCTCTAGGCTCTGGGGGACGTGGAAACTATTAAATGTATGTTTAGAAAACCAGAAGACAAATACAAATGCCAACAACTTATCTCTTAAACACTTTTGTGAGTGGTTAAACGTTCTTCCTTGCCCTCAGATTTTGGAGGCCTGGTTGCTGGTGCCCAGAGTCCATGATGGCTTGTGATGGCTGTCTAGCGGCCACGTTTGCTTCCCTGTTCTCCCCAGCCTCCTGCTCTGCTCACTCAAAGGGTTCTGGGGGGACACAACAGCGGTTGCTGCCTGACCCAGCCCTCCCCAGAGAAGGGCCAGCAGAGCTGGTGGGCTCAGACCAGGCCTTGCTTTCTTTTTGTTCCTTTCCCTCGGCAAGCCTAGCTCATTTCTTCCCTCCCACCTCCCGAGGACCCCGTGTGTGTCTGGTTCATCTCTTCCGCTGGATGTGACTGAACTGACTGCTGCTCACTCTTCTCTGGTAAAGATGGCTAAAGCTCTGTGGCTCTGTGTTCTGTGTGGTGGCAGGGGCTACACTGGAGCTATGTGCTGAAACCTCAGCTGTCACTCCTTCCTCTGGGCCCCTGCTCAGTCCTTCAACTGTGGGTAGAGACGGTGAAAGCGATTTCAGCAACAGGCTGAGACAATTGTTTTGAACCCAAACAAATTACGCGGGTCACCAGAACATCCATCATTTCCCACTGCCGGGTCCGAATGCCAGTGGAGATGGTCATGCATAATTTATCACGCAATCGATGGGAGCCAAAGGCCACGGGAGAATAACGGGTCTCCGAAGAAGACCTAGCCTGCCTCCAGCCTTTCTCTCTTCCTCTTTCCTTTCTTTCTTTCACTTTCTCTTTGTCCAAGCCCGTTCTAACACAGGCTTGCTTTTTTTCAGCTTTACTCGAAGCTGTTCTTCATGATGTCATTCTGCTCGGCATAGCCTTCCCTGCGTGCCTTCCCAGACCTTCTTTGCAATCAAGGGCAACTACCAGCCTGCTTAGGGCTCTGGCTTTAATTATTAGTTGCTCCCACTGCACCCAGCCTCCCCCTGCCCCTCCCCCCTTGTCTCAGAGGCATGTGGAGGAAACTCGTTTGCCAGGGCGCCCAGAAATGGCCTCTGCTAACAGTGGGTGCAGCCCCATCGGAGACCCCACGTTTCGTTGTCATCCCACTTTTCAGTCCCAGGCTCCGTTTCCTTTTTTTCTTCTTGGGTCTCGTGTCCTTTGCGCTTTTCCTCTAATGATCATTTTATTCTTTGTAATTAACCATCCATCTCTTTGTGTCAATCCCTTCAGAGTCCCCTGACTGTTTATCCCTGTCCTGCCTTATAATAGACACAGGTGCAGTGGAAGGCAAAAGGAACCAGCCGGACTAATATTTTGGATTGGATTTATAGGTTCTACCCCCAGAAGAGCTGCCTTCAGTGTGTCCCGATGGAGATGCTCTCTGATGAGCCCTGGGAGTGGGCCAGACAGAGGCAGCAGAACATGTGGAATGAAGATGACTACTGTCCTAAGGGTGGGACACACAACACAAACTGAATAGCTTTGAACAACAGAAACTGCCTCACAGTCCTGGCAGTTAGAACTCCAGAATCAAGGTGGAGGTGGAGCTGAGACACCTTATGACCAGCAGAAGGAAACCCTCCGTGGCTTCTTCCAGCCGCTGCTGGCTTGCAAACATTCGTTAGCGTTCCCTAGCTTGCTATCCCAAAGGCCGTCGGATGGTCACCTGCTTTTTTCTCTATATGTCGCCTGGCCATACTTGGATTAGAGTCACTCTAATCCAGAATGACTTCACTTTAACATCTACAATGACCCCTAATTCCTAGTAAGGTCATATTCTGAAGTACTAGGATTTCAACATACCTTTTTTTTTTTTGAAGAGATGCAGTTCAGCTCATAACAGGGAATGTGTCCATTCTGAGGACAGCCAACAGCTAAATTTGGCTGGAAAGGGATGAGTAGAAAATGTAAAAAACTTAGCAGAGAAACTAACTGGAAAAAGAAGCTATAGACTAAGTCACTCAGTCTAACACGGCAAATGTCTTTGCGTTTCTCACTCCAGTCTGGTACCTTGTAGGGTCTCTGCCATCCGTCAGAAGTTAAGTGGTAGTCGCTACTCTCATGGCTCTGGCCAAAATAACTATCAGGGTGGGAGAGCCTTCTGGCTCATAGTTTCAGAAGATCACAGCCCACCATGGCAAAGCAGGGGTCTGTGGTCGTGGGGAGTATAGGCTGCAGTGGGAACATGAAGCAATGGCTTGTCCCCATGGCCACTAAGCAAGAAGTGGAGAGAGAGTATAGCCTAGAAGTAGACTCAAGTAACCCCCTGCACACACACACACACACACACACACACACATACATACACTCACACACACACACCACACATACACACATACATACATACACACACACACGCATGCCACACACACACATACCACATACACACCACACACACATACACAAACCACACATACACACACACCACACACACACACACATAACACAAAAACACACACATACCACACACACACATACCACATACACACCACACACACATACTCACACACATACACACATACACACATACCACACATACACACACACACACACCACACACACATACACACATACCACACATACACACACACAGAGACACACACACACACACATGCACACACACACAAACAGAGACTCATTCTTAATGACTTGCTTCCAAATATCCACACCCCACCTCACAAAGGTTTCACAATTTCCTAAAAACAGGGCTTCAAGCTTAGAGGGACCAAGTGTTCAAACACAGGAAACCTATGCAGGACATTTTACATTTGAGCCACAGCTGTTAAGATAGAAAACTACCACATGGGTGAGCCTGTCGTGTGTTCTCATTCTCATGTATTGTGTACCACGTACAGGGAGGCGTCCCATACAGTGGGGATTCAGTGATGGATGTTACCGGCATGAGGACTGCCATGCGGAGAAGCGGCTCACAGGGCAGCTCTTCAGTTGTGACCTTCCTTATCACCAAGAAAGAATGTTTGGAAGGAATTCCAAAACAGAGAAACACAGACAGACAAGTGGTAACCTTGCAAAAGCAAAACAGGAAGTCATTTTACAAATGGAAAGCGGATGGACATATGCCCAGGAGGGTGGCAAGCCCGTGCAAAGTCCTTGTGTGTCAAGGCCATGCCCTTTGTGGTGTCGGGTAGCTAGATCCTCCAGTCTGCTAAGGCATACTTGTTATTCTTGTAACAACAACAGAAAACCCTGAAGTGACCCTTCTGGACAGAACGGTACAACACACTGCCCAGTCCCCAGTCAGTAGCTGAAGTTCAAGAGACACTGGGAAATTCACGGCTATGTCTCCCATGAATCACAGAGACCGGAACCAGGCCTGGACAAGTGAAGTGACTTGGAAGCCAGCCTTCACCTCTAATCTGGGCCAGCACACTTGTTGGGAAATTGTCGAATGTCTCATGTTTCCATGGAAAGGAGGTGCTGCTGATGTGTGACTCAAGGCAGTTGCAGTCACCAAAGTTCACATTTTCCATAAACTACAAAGGGTCTTGGAACTAGGCTGTGTTTGCAGAAATTATGCACCACTCCTATAAAATACAGCATGGGATTGCTTTGCGAAGTAAGGTAGCTCGGGGCTTGCTTATTTGTCATTCAGCAAATGACTGTCCTGTGAGGGGCTCTCCTTTGTGAAATATGATATGCTTTTGCACACAGTAGGAGAGGAGAACAAGAGAGTGAGACTCATTAAGGACGCTCACAGCCATGATTTCTTCTCATTCCACTAACACATTAGGACTGCACTTTGTTCCCCTATTTTAAACTGGAATGGCCACATCAGTTACTTGGGCTCATGAGATATGTGCAGAAATGACATGAGTCCCCCTGACCAGGGGACCTTACCAGTGCACTATTTGTTCATTTCTCTCTGTTGCTGCTTTAGAGATTATGGAAACATGTCAAGATGGCTCCTGCCAGCACAGGCTGGTCTGCAAGTGATTAACTGGACAACAGTGTGTGGGGGTGGGGATGGGGGTGGGGGTAATCAAAGACCTGTGAGGTGAAGTCACTGAAGTTTGTGGGGATTTTGTTAATGCCACAGTCTGTTTTTGTCCTGATTGGTATCAGCAGTGAATTCTTCACAACTTACTTATTCACAACCTAATATGCTCATAGACAGAGTTCTTAGGCAGATGGGAGGTATAACCCATAGAGGATTTGCTCAGGTGCATACCTGCCAGGGAAGATCTATTAGGAGGCCAGAATGAGGCTCCAGATAAACTGTACAGGTTTTAGTAGGAGGCTCCTGGAATACATTTACATTAATGTTTAATTATATCCGATCAGCGGTTCTCAATCTGTGAGTCACGATCCCCCATGTCAGTAGCAAAATTACAGTTATGAAGTAGCAATAAAATAATGTTATGGCTGGGGATCATCACAACATGGAGAATGTATTAAAGGGTCACAGCATTAGAAGGTTGAGAACCACTGTCCTAGATACTTGGGATAACTGTGAAATAGTTCAGTGTGCTAACAGATACTCTTCTATTTCTACCCACAATTCCATAGTGACTTCCATCATCTACCCCAGGAAACATACAATGCATTCACTCTTGGGACATTTAGATTTCCTTTTCCACGGCTTTATCCCCGTCTCCTCTTGCTTTGTTCTCCTGGCTCCCTGACCAACTCCATGTGCCCCAGCCACTGCCAGGCAGAGCACTACAGAGCAGCTCTCATGTGATCTCAGCCACTTGCAAGGTCCCTTCCTTTCCTTTTCAATATTCAAACTCCAGGCTCTCAGATCCCATTCCCAGGAGGCTCTGGAAGTTTTTCTCCACTTCCATCCTTCATCCACTTGCTTCTTTTCTGAATTCCTGTGGCAATAACAATTCTGAACACACCACTTAGGGCTGAACAGCATAACAGTCCACCACTCTTTCGTGTGTCAGTCTTGTTCTCTGTATGGGTGTGCTTCCTGCCTCTGGGATAAACACCATGACCAAAGGTGACTCGGGGAGACAGGGTTTATTTCAGCTTACAGTTTACAGCCATCTCAGGGAAGGAACGGAAGCAGAGGCCAAGGAGGAGTTACACGATGAGACATCACCTGTAACCTCCTCTGTCTTGTTTCTGCACAAAGTATTCATCTTGCACTGAAATACAAAATGAAACAGGCCTTACAATTCAACAGCAAAAATGCATGCCCACTTATTATCTAAAGAAGGTTCAAATCTAAGATTAATAATATGCATGTTGGTAAAAGTATGACCCATGGAAGATATATATATTACATGAAAGTTAGTTGACTATTTGAAAGGACAGAAAATGACAACCTGTGTGTTTAGGATGAAGTATCACAGTTATACCTCTTTTTGTTTTTAAATATTTTATATGAAAATATGGTTCTTTGAATCATTTTCAAAACACACTAGTTTTAAAAATTGGGGATCTTAAAATAGAATTTCCTTTAAATCATGGCTGAAGGATCATGATACCTGCACCTTAGTTTCAAATGGTTCAGCAAAAACTTTTATAAATGCAAAGCAAATATGACAGGAACTGAACAGCTACTGAATTTCAGCGACAGATCCTCGACTGACAATTCATTATTTGACTATTTTTTGTTTGTATTTGATTATATCTATAATACATAACTGATAAGAAAATTAAAATTGGGGCTGGTGAGATGGCTCAGTGGGTAAGAGCACCCGACTGCTCTTCTGAAGGTCCGGAGTTCAAATCCCAGCAACCACATGGTGGCTCATAACCATCCTTAACAAGATCTGACNCCCTCTTCTGGAGTGTCTGAGGACAGCTACAGTGTACTTACATATAATAAATAAATAAATCTTTAAAAAAAAAAAAAAAGAGGGGCTGGTGAGATGGCTCAGTGGGTAAGAGCACCCGACTGCTCTTCTGAAGGTCCGGAGTTCAAATCCCAGCAACCACATGGTGGCTCATAACCATCCGTAACAAGATCTGACACCCTCTTCTGGAGTGTCTGAAGACAGCTACAGTGTACTTACATATAATAAATAAATAAATCTTTAAAAAAAAAAAAAAAGAGGGGCTGGTGAGATGGCTCAGTGGGTAAGAGCACCCGACTGCTCTTCTGAAGGTCCGGAGTTCAAATCCCAGCAACCACATGGTGGCTCTCAACCATCTGTAATGGGATCAGATGCCCTCTTCTGGTGTGTCTGAAGACACCAGTGTACTTACATAAAATAAATAAATAAAATCTTTAAAAAAAAAAAACAGCAGGGGATTGCATATGTGAGAATGTGTGCTGTGCGTGTGTGTGTGTGTGTGTGTGTGTGTGTGTGAGTGTGTGTGTGAATGTGTGACAGTACCAGCATTTGTATAGTTTACAGGGTCTCATTTCAGAGTCATGTTTAATGCACTCAGATAACTTACTGTTTTCCTGATTTATTTGATGGCTACTGAAGAGAGGGTTTAATTTTTATTAATGGCCTACAAATATTCATGGTTGTTTCATATTTGAAGAGATTTTGTTTGCTTGTTTATCAGAACAAGAAACCATGTCTTTTTGAAGACATGGTTTCTCTGTATTGCCTTGACTGAAACTTGCTCTGTAAACCAGGCTGGCCTCAAACTCAGAGATCTGCCTGCCTCTACCCTCCCGAGTGCTGGGATTAAACACATGCAGTACCCTATCCAATTTGTAAATTAAAAATCTTACAATTAGGGCTGGAGAGATGGCTCAGCAGTTAAAGCACTGACTGCTCTTCCAAAGGTGCTGAGTTCAATTCCCAGCAACCACATGGTGGCTCACAACCATCTGTAATGGGATCCAATAGCCTCTTCTGGTGTGTCTGAAGACAGCTACAGTGTACTCATCACATATATAAAATAAATAAATAAAATCTTTAAAAAAAAAATCTTACAATTACTCAAAACAAAAAACCAAATGGGTGATTTAATTTTCAGTTTAAATATACTTTTGAAATAGATTATGGGGCTGGAGAGATGGCTCAGCAGTTAAAGCACTGACTGCTCTTCCAAAGGTCATGAGTTCAAATCCCAGCAACCACACGGTGGCTCACAACCATCCGTAACGAGATCTGATGCCCTCTACCTCTACCTCTGGTGTGTCTGAAGGCAGCTACAGTGTACTTAGATATAATAATAAATAAAATCTTTTAAAAAAAGAAAGAAAGAAAAAGATTACTTCATTCAAACCCATTTCAAATGTTATTTCCTATTTTAAGAATAATATAAATGAAAGTATTATACCTGATTGTGTTTGCCTGACCAGATTTCCTTGACAATAAAAACTATTCTGGGCCTTTGATTGCTGACATCTTATCAATTCTTCCAAGAAGAAATCCCACAGAAGTAATTGAAGCCGTGGATTTCTCCAAGGTGATGCCCAGCCTTATCCATCAATATTAACAAAGAGAGGGCGACTCTTCTTCATGTGTATGTATATGGGTGTTTGGCCTGCACGTATGTCTGCTTACCATGGGCACACCTGGTGCCTTTGGAGGCCAGAATAGGGCATCAGACCCCCCAGGGACTAGAGTTAAAAACAGGTGTGAGCTGCCAAGTGAGTGCTTGGAATTGAACCTGAGTTTTAAAAGAGCATCCAGTATTCTTAAGAACTGAGCCATCTCTCTAGCCCAAGAAAGGATATCTTAGCAAGTGCAAACTTAACAAATAAATAAATAGATAAAATTAGGGGCTGGAGAGATGGCTTAAGAGCACCGACTGCTCTTCTGAAGGTCCTGAGTTCAAATCCCAGCAACCACATGGTAGCTCACAACCATCTATAATGAGATCTGATGCCCTCTTCTGATGTGTCTGAAGACAGCTACAGTGTACTTAGATATAATAATAAATAAATCTTTTAAAAATTTTTTAACCACACAAAAATTTCAAATTTTAGTATATCCTAATGTCTGTCTTATATAACTTCTAATAAGCTTGCTAAACATTTTATTTTTGTGTACTTTAGGATATCCATTTTAATTTAACATTCTCTAAAATGGGAGAGGAGAGTGACACACAAGTTTTTGGAAATGGTAGAATTGCTAACTCACTCAGGGGCAGAGGCAGGCAGATCCCTGAGTTTGAGGCTATCCTTGTCTGCATTGCAACTTCCAGGGCTACATAGATCCTGTCTCAAAAACAAACAAACAAACAAACAAAACAAAACAGAACAGAACAGAACAAAACAACCAATACAACAGTAACAACAACAAAAGGAATGTCTAATGCAAAGACATCCAAAAGGGGCTAATAATGTAGATTCAGAGGTGAGTTTATCTCAGTCCACACTGACTGACCAATCTCTCCTTGTTACTATATCACTCAGGCTAACAAGTGGATTTCCGAGGACATTTTTTTTTTTTTTTTTTTTTTTTTAGCTAACCACAACCTATGTTCTTTATACACAGTTCTTGGGGTTTTATGCATAAAAGTAACAAAATTAGGATGGAGATGCTGTTTCAAATAATGATAGAATAACATAATAATTAGTCTATTCACTGTGCAGTGTAAAAGTCGGTTTTAGCGAGATAATCCAATTGGCATGGCCCAGTGACAGAACACAAATATAGCAATATGCTGCCATCTTCTGGTCAATATGTGTACTACACTTGCCTGTTCCCATCAAGATAATGCATATATAAAATACTTTACTATTCTTGCCTTACTTTCCTTTTGAAACATGACCTCATGATGTAGCCCAGGATGACCAAGAACTTAAAATCCTCATGCCTCAGTCTCCAAAGTTATAGGATTATAAACATGTGCCATTACATCCAGCAGGATCTGGAATCACCAGCAACCTGGAGAAGCAACAGATTCGGAAGACTGGTTTTCTATAAAGATGTTATATTTTATGACAGTATATATTTATTTTCTTATATCTTTGTTCTTTAAACCACTAACTTAAAACTTGAAAAGATTATGGAAACGGATAAGAAGATTTTCAGTTTTTTAGTTTCAAGTTCAAATTCTATGATTTTCTTTTTTCCTTTTCTTCCTTCCTTCCTTCCTTTCTTTCTTTTTTTTTTTTTTTTTTTTTTTGGTTTCTTTCGAGGCCGGTAACCCTGGCTGTCTTGGAACTCACTTTGTAGATCAGGCTGGCCTCGAACTCAGAAATCTGCCTGCTTCTGCCTCCCAAGTGCTGGGACTAAAGGGATGTGTCACCACTGCCCGGCCAATGATTTTCTCGAAAAAACTTTACTTTGCATTATTATTATTATTATTATTATTATTATTATTATTATTATATCTTTTTGGTTTTTTGAGACAGGGTTTCTCTAACTCAGAGATCTACCTGCCTCTGCCTCTCAAGTGCTGGGATTAAGTCAAGTGCCTCGAAGGTTGGGGGTTAGGGGGAGCATCCTCATAGAGGCAGGGAGAGGAGGGATGGGTAGGGGGTTTCCAGAGGGGAGACCTGGAAAGGGGGAAACATCTGAAATGTAAACAAGGAAAATATCCAATAAAAGGAAAGAAAAGTCCTGTGCCTCCACTGCCAGGCTGCTCCTGTATCTTGAGACAGGATCTCTATACATAGTCCAGGCTGGTTTCAAAATCCCCATCCTCCTGCCTCAGTTTCCCATACACAGGCGAAGAGCTTTCCTCCCAAGGTACCTACCTGTAAACAGTTTGAAGTCCTCTCCTTCCATTAAAACCAGCTCCCGCCCCATTAGTGAATTCTGAGCACAGTGTGTTAGCGGATGTAAAAGGCTCAGACTACTTAGAAAATCTTCCTGGATCGACACGGCCACTCACTTAAATGCAAGGCCAAAGAACGACCGTTTGATATTTGAAGGGCAGTGTCTGGAAAGTAATGGGCTCAACAGGGGAGGCTGGCCAGCTTTTCAAAGTGCATCACACACTTCACAGTCTAAATCTACCATCTCATCTGAGGTTTCCTTTTTAGATCTATTTATTTTATGTGTATGAGTGTTTTTCCTACATGTATGTTCAGCTCCCACTCTTAATTTTTAGTAAGAAATTGAACCATCCTTGAGATTTAGGAAATGTGATTTTTTTCTTTTTATAATCATAAGTTTTAGTCATTTTACATATTTCACAGACTCCAAGGTCCAGACTGCAGGATCCCTGCTGGGGTTCTCACAGCAACATCTGCTGGCTACTTGCAGGTGTTCATAGGAACCTCAGGACTGTGCAAATTAAATAACACCCACTTACTGTCTCACCTGCTTATCTGCCCATGGTGCTGCTAATGGGCTTCAAGAGTGGGATTAAAGACCACGGTTTCCTAGATTGTGTCCTAAGTAAATCTGCTAACTTACTTTTCTGATGTAAGAATAAGCTACAGTTCTGCAACAACTTTACTGTCTTAAATATTTGCAACAATGACAACAAAAATGTAGCCTTTAGTAGATGAGGCTTCTCCTGTTGGGAGAAGTGGACATAGGCTGTACTATTTAGTTTACGCTATGAGAGGAAAACAAATAAATGTTTGAATCCCATTAAGTAAAGCAAGAAATACTCTCTGCCTTTTCTCTCTCTATTGTGACTCCTGCACTGGGTCTCGGCCTGCGCGCCCTTCTCCGTGCCACTTGCAACATTTTATTGCCCTCATCCATTTACTATCTGTGAACACTTACAGGATAGTGACCATGTCTTTTATATATTTACTCATTTATTGATTTAATAAAAGACTTCACTTGGGACCAGCTGTGGGAAATACATCAACAGTAATAAACTTCCTTTCCCTCGGAGAACATAGGAGGGTAGAGGTAAGAAAGGGATGAAGCACAATTACACGTCAGCGACCAGAGCTGAAGAAGAGGGACAGAAAGTGTGGAGAGGGTTGCGACTTTTTATAGGATAGCCAAGGAGGTGTCGACTTATGGGATATTTGAGCAAAGACCTAAAGGGTCATGTCCTTACATCGCTAAACTAAGTAAGCAGTATTTACCTGGCCACCATCCAGGAAATCATAGCAGTTAATCCAATCTTTAAGCACATCAGCAGGACTCTAGAGGCAGATAAGAGAGTAGACAGTAAGGAGGCAAGGACAAGCCATTGGGGGGTAGAATGTTCCAGAGATGAGGTGAGCGAAAGCCGATGCTCTGTTGGTCTGGTTGGTGAACTAGATGTCTCTGTGGCTTGGCTGCAGCGAGAAAAGGAAAGATTCATTTAGTTCATCTTACAGGTAGCATGTGAAACATAGTAAAAATGAATGTATTTTTAAAAAATGAATCATATATATTTTGGTAATAATATAGAAATATTGTCAGGACTGGTGGGACGGCTCAGTGGTTAGCACTGGCTGTTCTTTCAGAGGTCCTGAGTTCAATTCGCAGCACTTACATGGTGGCTCACAGCCATCTATAAAAGGGTCTGATACCCTCTTCTGGTACACAGGCATACATGCAGACAGAATACTCATACAGTAAAAAAAGAGAACATAAATTTTAAAAATTATTTTTAAAAAACACTGTCAATATTTCACAAAACCTGAATTGTACTAAATATGGCTCCCCAACCCTCTTCTTTTTTGATACAGGGTCTGACCATGTAGTCCTGGCTGTCCTGAAACTTACGATGTAGACCAGGCTGGCCTTGAACTTACAGATATCTGCCTGCCTCTGCCTCCCTAGTGCTGGGATCAAATGCATCCATTTCCCAAGTGCTGATGTTAAAGGTATGTGCCTCATACCTGACTTATGCCTCAAGCCCAGGGCTTTGCACTTGCTAGGCAAGCTCTCTGCCAACCACGCCCAGGCTCCGCCAGTCCAGTTACTTTTTTTTTTTTTTTTGCCAAGAATTATTTATTTTATGTATACAAGTACACTGTTGCTGTCTTCAGACACACCAGAAGAGGGCATCAGATCCCATTACAGATGTTTGTGAGTCAACATGTGGTTGCTGGGAATTGTACTCAGGACCTCTGGAAAAGCAGTCAGTGCTCCTAACCACTGAACCACCTCTCCAGCCCCATAGTCCAGTTAGTTTTATGACAATTAAAATATTTTGATTGCTGTCCATTGAAGTTGATCTGACTTTTGTTCGCTCTTATTTTTAGATCAGTTCAAGATGTTACATTGGAAATATTTTACAACATTCCTACCTGCTTCTCTTTGAACTTCTGTCAAAATCATAAAAAAGAACTATGGCTTATAGTGAATGCAAAAACACTGGGAGGTGAAAGCATTCCTGTAGAGCCCCTGGCACAGTATCATCTCTCCTTGGGATCACGTAAAGAGATGCCCAGTTTAAAGATTTCATTTTGTATTTATAATTTACCATTCTTAGGTGTATCAGGTGTCTCGTTGTTTGCAATCTACATGTGCTCAGGCACTAACAGTAACCACAAGCTGAATGGATGAGCTCATGAAACTTCTTTCTGCTCCATGGACTGGTCCCCTGAAGCCCCACCCCCACCCCACCTCACGCCAGCTAATGTTTTAAACTGTTGTTTTGATTTTATAGTGTTTGTTGGAACTCAATGTGACGGTTAACTTTTAGCTGGAAAATTACATTTTCCATTTGCCTCCTCCGTTTTGTTTTGTTTGGTTTGGTTTTTTGATTCATACAAACATGTACCTCTCCCAAGAAACAGCATGGGGGTATAGCAGACCGAAAGCCCCTGGTTTAATTCCTGGCATTACCAGGAAAGAAAGAAAGAAAGAAAGAAAGAAAGAAAGAAAGAAAGAAAGAAAGAAAGAAAGAAAGAAAGAAAGAAAGAAAGAAAGAAGAGAGAGAGAAAGAAAGAAAGAAAGAAGAGAGAGAGAGAGAGAGAAGAAAATAAACTGAAATATAAGTTGTAAAAGATTTGTTTTCTCAATAACTAGATCCTTATAATTTGGGGCGTGTAACTGAATATCCAAGGAAATAAAACGTTCTTACTAGGTGCGCCCCACCTGTGTTCCCAATGCCAGGAGGTGGTGGTAGGCAGATTGCCAATTCAAGGCCAGCCAGGCTCTAAACACAGAGAGACCCTGTTTCACAAACTGGAGATTGATCAACAGCTCTGGGTTTGTTCACCAGCCCCTGGAGCAAAAGTGTTGTCAAATGTCTGTACCTAGCCTTGGGAACCCTTGTTGCAGGAAGGAAGGAGGCACACACAGCATAGGACCATGGCTATGTAGGGAAGAAGGGACTAAGAACCAACTCATTATAGGATCTGAGCTTTGGTTAAGGGAGTATCTAAAAAAGCAGGGCTTGGTTCTACATTGGCTGCTGTCAGGCCGCTAGGGCATTTCTGTGACTCAGTATCCCAAGCTAATCTCTAGGGAGAGGAGAGTCACATGAAAACAAGGTCATCACTTTTTGTTGTTGTTGTTGTTTTGTTTTTTGAGACAGGGTTTCTCTGTGTAGCCCTGGCTGTCCTAGAACTCACTTTGTAGACCAGGCTGGCCTCCACTTTTTTTTTTTTTAAGATTTATTTATTATTATATATAAGTACACTGTAGCTGTCTTCAGACGCTCCAAAAGAGGGCATCGGATTTCATTACTGGTGGTTGTGAGCCACAGATGGTTGAGAGCCACTATGTGGTTGCTGAGATTTGAACTCAGGACCTTTGGAAGAGCACTGTCAGTGCTCTTACCCACTGAGCCATCTTGCCAGCCTGAGGGCATCATTTTTAAAGAACTAATAGTTACTCATTTTGACCAAGAGAGGGGTTAGTATTTCGTTATCGGCAGAGTGACCTTGTTTTGCCTGTGCTTTGACAAACATAATGAAGTGCTTAGCTTGTCTTGGGTTAGCATGGCTTCTGAGTAACTTGTCTGAAGGGGGTTTTTGTGAGCTTTTTTCTACCAAGCAGAATAACATGGTGTAACTGCCAGGCCAGCTTCTGAAAGTCAGTAAGTCCTTCCTTCTTTCCTTCCTTCCTTCCTTCCTTCCTTCCTTCCTTCCTTCCTTCCTTCCTTCCTTCCTTCTTTCCTTCCTTCCTCCCTCCTTCCCTCCCTCCCTTCCTCCCTTTCTTCCTTTCTTCCTCTCTTCTTTCCTTCTTCCCTTCCTTCCTTTCTCCCTTCTCCTTCCCCTCCTCCTCTTCTTTCTCCTCTCTCACTTTTTATATTCCCTGTTTTTCTTTTCTTTTCTTTGTGCAGTACTGGGGATTGAACCTAGGGCCTGGTTATATCCCCAGGTCTATATTTCAAGGGATTTTTTTGTCTATGTCTATATGGATATAAGTTCACATATGTGTGTGTGCCCACATGCACACATGTGTACATATGTGTACATGTGTGAAGACTAGAGGACAGTATGTGTGTGTGTGTGTGCCCACGTGCACACATGTGCACTTATGTGTACATATGTGAAGACTAGAGGACAGTATCAAATGTTGTTCCTTAGGAGCCCCATCCTTATGAGGTTTGTTTTTTGAAACAGGTTTTGTTACAGAGCAGGCAAGGCTGGCTGGCCAGTGACCCCAGGATCATCCTCTCTCTGCTTCTCTGGCTCTGGAATTTTAAGCACATGATAGAATGCCCAGCTTTTTTATGTGGGTTCTGGAGGCCACAGGCCATAATCTTTCACAAACAGTTCCACCAACTGGAGCCCAAGTATTCTAACCCAAGAGCCTACTGAAGCCATTCTTATTCCAACCACCACATCCCATTTCTGTGCCTTTCAATGTTATTGACCCCAAGGCTATTCACTGTCAGACTTCTAACATAACACAGCAGTTTTGCCTGATTTTGATCCAATAATAAATGGAAGCACGGAGTACCTATTCTTTTGGGTCAGGCTTCCTGAACTCAACATGAGGTACTTATGAGGTTGGTTAATGTTGCCTTTTCATTGACGAGTGTATTTCACCATGCAGACACACCACAGTTCACCTGTTCTGTAGACGGCAGCTTCCTTTGGTTGACTAGAAGAAACGCTGCCATGAACATTCTTGTCCACATCTTTGGTGAATTCATGGATGCATTCCAGTTGGTCAGGAGCACAATGCAATACGTTTATTACTTTTAGGGATAATGCCAAACATATTCTCACACCGACTGTAACAATTTACGCTCCCACCAGCA
The DNA here is from genome assembly GCF_900095145.1 of Mus pahari. NCBI lineage: Eukaryota > Metazoa > Chordata > Mammalia > Rodentia > Muridae > Mus > Mus pahari. The sequence goes on from NC_034594.1 coordinate 128,528,341, forward strand.
GTGTAAGAAATGTCTGTAGATAATTTCCTAAAATATTTATATTTACCCAAAACACAGAAAAAGTTGAAAAAAAATTTAGTGGATTCTATAAGGCTGCTATTTTCATTTTTTAACTTAAAAAAAAAGTAGATTTAATCGTTTACTTTATGTGCATTTGCCTGCATACATGTATATTCATGGTGTAATTACTTACTATCCCCTGGAACTGAGATGTTTCTGAACCACATGTGGGTGCTCAGAATCAAATCTGGGTTCTCTACATGAACAACAAGTACTCCTAGCCACTGCACTCTCTCTCCAGCCCTGCTATTACTTTTGACAACATTTGTTTGTTTTGTGTTTGTGTACTTAGAAATGACAATATAGATTTACAACACTTACCCTCTCATAGGATCTCCATCAAGTTACACTAAAAGATTTAACAAATTCATTTTTCACAGTTCTGGAGGTAGAAAGACCTAGATCAGTGTTTCAATTTGCTTTCTCTTGCTGTGATAAAAACATGGTCCAAGCAACCTGGGGAGGGAAGGGTTTACCGTGTTTTATGGCTTGTAGTCCACCATGACGGAAAGGGAAGTCGGGGGCAGGAACTCAAGGCAGGAACCTGGAGGCAGAGACTGAAGCAGAGGCCAAGAAGGGGTGCTACTTAATAGCTTGGTCTCCTGAATTGCTCATTTTGCTTTCTTACACACCCCAAGTGTCAAAATCCAGTTTGGGTATTACAGGGTAAACTGAGGCAGGCAGCAACGGGTTGTGGTACTGGTGATCTGGGCCAAAAGCCACTGACTTTCTTGCTATTCTGGAACCAAAACCTGCTGGCTTCAGGTAATTTAACTTTTTCTTGCTATTCCAAGGCCAAAAGCTGGTAATTTAATTCCTGCTGATAGCAGCAGGGGATTAAGGAAAAAAGCTTAGTTACTTGGGCTCATTTCTCTTTGCTCAAGGGCCCCTCACTGGCTAGTCTAGAGGCTCAGGGTTTGTTAACTCTTTGAGAGCCAGAGAGAAAAGAAAAGAAAAGAAAAGAAAAGAAAAGAAAAGAAAAGAAAAGAAAAGAAAAGAAAAGAAAAGAGAAAAGAAGGCAGAAAGTTGGACATGCACGTGCACACACACACACACACACACACACACACACACTAGCCAGGCCTGACCACCTTTTTCATCAATTTCATAAGCATACATGCATACTTGCATACATACACATATGCCTACATATGTATGTATATTTCAGACAGACATATACATATATACATTTAGTAGATGAAGAAGAACCCCAAAGCCACAACTTTATTTTTCCTCTCAGCCTTTTGTTTTTGTTTTTTGTTTTTTGTTTTTGTTTTTCGAGACAGGGTTTCTCTGTATAGCCCTGGCTGTCCTGGAACTCACTTTGTAGACCAGGCTGACCTTGAACTCAGAAATCCGCCTACCTCTGCCTCCCAAGTGCTGGGATTAAAGGTGTGCGCCACTCCTCTCAGCCTTTTTATACCCTCTTAGACAAAAGTTCTCTATAAAATTACCTTATAAACAAAATGTTACACAAAAGGGAGTTAAAGAAGAATGTCAAGGGGCTGGAGCGATGGCTCAGTGGTTAAGCACACTAACTGCTCTTCTGAAGGTCCTGAGTTCAAATTCCAGCAACTACATGGTGGCCCACAACCACCCATAATGAGATTTGATGCCCTCTTCTGGTGTGTCTAAAGACAGCTACAGTGAACTTACATATAATAATAAATAAATCTTTGGGCCTGAGCGAGTAGGGCCCGAGCAAGCAGAGGTCCTGAGTTCAATTCCCAGCAACTACATGATGGCTCACAACCATCTGTACAGCTACAGTGTACTCATATAAATAAATAAATAAATAAATAAATCTTTAAAAAAGAAGAAAGTCAATAGTAAGTTCAAAGTAGTGTTCCTATAAGCTCATTATAAATTCAAAACAACAGTCTCACATGGCCTTGCTTTATCGTAGTTCATACTTATGGTTTATCCTTGGACCTGACCTAGAATGGATGTTTTTCCTTGATCACAAATCTGTCCCAAACCTATTTCTTTTCTAGTGCAATTATGAAAGTTCATTGTATTCCTTATTATGCAGCCTTTACTTACTATTCTATGGGGAGAACACACATTCTACTCTTGATTCTAACTTTATTACTTTTTTTTTTTCCTGGCAAAACAACTAAAACCATCTCCTTAAACTTTCTTCCTAAATTTATTTGAATCAAACCAGGACTACTACCAAGTCACTAGTTCATCTAAACAGCATTTTTCATGAAAAGTCCATCTTCATGTTGATCTGCAGGGAAATTTACCAAAGAGCGTGGGCTGATGCCTAAGAATCCTTGGGCTATGTAATCATGGCAGGAAAGGCACAGCAGCAGCGAGAGGCAATTCTGGGATGAAGTCTCTGGGGCTGTGCCTCCCCAAAGTGCCCCCATCGCAGCCACGCAAACGTGGGCCATCTCCAGGAAACTCACTTGCTTGTCGTAGCCTTTCCTAGATGGCTTCTGTCACTCAGGACTGCTTGTTCATGTCTGGTTCTGCCCACAGTGGGCTGGGCCGTTCCACATCAATCATCAATCAAGAAAATGCCCCTTACCTTAGAGAGGTTTTAATTCAGCAACATAGGTACTCTGACGGAAATACAGACATGCCCTTACTACACATCTTTAATCCCAAACAGTGAAAAGTTAGTTTGTAGAAGGAAATACCTATATTTGAAGTTGAAATTGAGAGGCAAACAAAATGATGAAACAGAGAAAGATTTGACAGAATAGAATATGCCCAACTCTCAGGAAAGCAGGGGGGAGGGGCTACTTAGAGAGAGCAGGAGACAAAGAAAAGGAGAGAGAACAGTTTTCCTGGGACAGTTGTACAAAAACAGATTGAAGAGAGAGATCAAGCTAGATGCAGGTGAAGACAGAATGACCCAGAGAATAAGAAGGAGTCAGACGTTTAGAAATTGTCTAAACGTCAAAGATAGGTATGAGGCCAAGCAGAACAATTCAGCCAGAAGCCGAGAGAAGCCAGTTTGAATCAGTCAGCACAGAGAGGAATTTGAGCTAGAACAGCTGTGTTGACCAGCTATCCAGAGTTCAGAAAGAACTAGAAAGGGTGAGTTTAGTCAGCAGTAAGTCTCAGAGGCTGAAAACATTCTAGGCCTAGACAAGACTATACAGATGCTAGAAGCTTCCAGGACTAGGCCTAGGCTTAGCAGTAAGCCTCCAAGATGACAATTATGTCAGGTGAGTAAAAGATGCATTTACATATGCCTACAGGATGCCTGATGGGGGCATTTTCTCAATTCAGTTCTCTCTTCTCAGATGACTCCAGCTTGTGTCAGGTTGACAAAAAAACAAACCAAACTGAACCATACCAACCTAATCAGCACAAAGGAAACCTATATTAGTGGCATCGATACACAGATCTTTTAAAATAAAATATTAGCAAACAGAACCTACAAATACTTTTTAAAAATCCAGACCTGTTGTTGGATATTTACTAACTCTATTAGTTCTTATTATGATCTGGCCAGCCCCCCCCCCCAATAATTGAGGCAGAGTCCTACTAATTTATTTAATCAGTTTTAGCACGATTACTGGGTGATTACCCCTAACCTATTTTTCTATGCTAGACTATATATTTCCCAACTGCTCTCCCGAGTTACTTGCTGTTTGAGTCTTGCCTGGGCTGTTCCTGTTTCATTAGTCTGTCCTCAGGGTGTACTTCCCTTGGCAATGTGTTCCTGGTCCATCCTGTCTAACAATGGCCACCTTTTCTCTTCTTTCTCCTCTCCCTCTCCCCCTCCCCCTCTCTGTCTCTCTGCCTTTCTCTGTCTCTCTGTCTCTCTCTCTTTCTCTCTTTGTGTTCCCTACCTGTGATACCCAGCAAGGTAAATGAAGTTCCACTTACCTCTATTCTCCCCAGTAATTGGCTGTCAGCCACTTTTATTTATTTACTTATTAACCAGCCAGAGAAGACTGGCCAGCAAAGTTTATATACTATCATTTGGTGTAGTAAGAATGTGCTCATTTGGAATGCAACCAGATCTTGGAAGCCAGTATTTAGCATTTGAATACACAGCAGCACCAGATCAACCCCCAATACAGGCCAGAACGGAAACTTGATAGTCTATTAAAATAGATATTAAGATTTATATTAATTTATCAATATTAGTTATTACATTGCTATTAATCCATTAAATACCTATTAAATCACTGGCATTGTGAATATAATTCAGTGATATAATTAACTAAAACTGAAACTATAATTCTGTTCAAAGAGTAGAGGAGAAAAAACCTGATCTCCAGGGCTGCCAGATGAGCTCCAGATGAGCTGATGGTGATTCTTCCACTTCTGATAAAGACTCGAGAGACAGCCAGGCTTGGTGGGGCAGGCCTTTAATACTAGCATTTAGGAGGTGAACGCAGGAAGATCTCTGTGAGTTCCAGGACAGGCAGAACTGTATAGTGAGATCCCTCTCAAAAACTAAAATAAGTTAATAAATTAAAAATTTAGAAACACAGAGATATAAAAGTCTATGAAGTTCTCACTCAATATACCTTTGAGGTTCACAATCTGCGGCTCCCTTTGCTCCCTAGCTTCCGGCTCACAGGCTTTGATTTTCCTCCCTTGATTTCCCACTTAAGACTTGAGCAGTGGGGCTGGTGAGATGGCTCAGCAGATAAGAGCACTGACCGCTCTTCCGAAGGTCTGAGATCAAATCCCAGCAACCACATGGAGGCTCTCAGCCACCCACAATGAGATCTGATGCCCTCTTCTAATGCATCTGAAGACAGCTACAGTGTACTTATATATAACAATAAATAAATCTTTAAAAAAAAAAAAAAAGACTTGAACAGCTTTGGGCCAGTTATGTAACCATTTTGTTGATTTCCTATGTAGAAAACAGAAACAACAGTATCTATCTTATGTGTTAAAGATTAAGACTCTTAAACAGGGGATGAAGAAATGGACCAGCAGTTAGGAGAACTATTTGCTGTTCTAGAGGGTCCCAGTTTGATTTCCAGCACCCACATGTCAGCTCGTGACCACTTATAATTACAGGCCAGAAGGTCTGATGACCTCTTTTTGCTCCTGCGGGCACCGGGCACACATATAATGTACAGGCATAGATGCAGGCAAAACATTGAAATGCACTAAATAAAATTAAAAGTATTTTTAAAAAGACCCTCGAAAGCTGGGCATTGTGGCGCACACCTTTAATCCCAGCACTCAGGAGGCAGAGGCAGGTAGGTTTCTGAGTTCAAGGTCGGCCTGGTCTACAAAGTGAGTTCCAGGACAGCCAGGGCTACACAGAGAAACCCTGTCTCAAAAAAACAAACAAACAAACAAAAAACCCAAAACAACAACAACAACAACAACAACAAAAACCCTTGAAGCTGGACAGTAGTGGCACACAACCTTAATTCCAGCCCTTGCGAGGCAAAGTGAGTTCCAGCACAGCTGGGGCTCCTCAGAAAAAAAAAAAAAAAAAAAAAAAAAAAAAAAGAGATTCTCAAACATTAAGAGATTCAACAAGTCAGGCATCTTACTGAGAGATAGCTCAGTGGTTAAGAGTACTGGCTTCTCTTCCAGAGGTCCTGAGTTCAATTCCCAGCATAAACATGGTGGCTCACAACCATCTGTAATGGGATCCCATGCCCCCTCTGGTATGTCTGAAGACAGCTACAGTGTATTCATATATATAAAACAAATCTTTAGAGAGAGAGAGAGAGAGAGAGAGAGAGAGAGAGAGATTCAACAAGTCATTGTCATTAAAGAAACCTCCTTCCTCAAAACCAGGGCTATGAAAGCAGGAATTGTCAGGAGTTGTCAGGAATCTCCATGGAATTCCAGAAAGCAGTTAATCCCCATCACTGCCCTAGAACCGGAAGTCCTCAAAACAGGCCATCTGGCTTTTCTCCCACCCTGGTGAACCCCTCCTCCCCTCAATTCTCCATTCCAAAAGCTGAGTCTCAGACCCTGAACAGCAGTCTCCTGTCTCCTCAGATGCTGAGTCACAGGGCTTTGGGGCACCAACATCTCAGATCAATAAAGTCTGCTGTCCATCTTCAGGTAGAACTAAGTGTATCCTTTCAATCTATTCTGCGGACTTGTTTCTTCCAATTATCACATTGTCTTAGGGAAGACACACTATGATCACGGCAACTCTTATAAAGGAAAATATTTCACTGGAGCTGGCCTACAGGTTAGTTCATTATCATCATGGTGGGAAGCATGGTGGCATGCAGGCAGCCATGGTACTGAAGAAGTAGCTGAGAGTTCTACATCTGGGTCCACAGGCATCAGGAAGAGAACAGTGAGTCTCTAGGCCTGACTTGAATTTCTGAAACCTCAAAACCCCCTACCTGACAACTCCCCCCCACCCCCTGCAATCTCCCACCCCATGGCATATGTCCTCCAACAAGATCACACCCACTCCAAGGCCACACCTCCTAATAGTGCCATTCTCTACGGGCCTATGGGGGCCAGTTTTATTCAAACCACTATGCATGTTATAAGGTGTTCATTTGCCCTTGTTTTTCCTTTTGTGGAGGGACTAATAGTAGAAACACCCACTCTCTTTTCTCACACAGAGTTCTTTGAAGTCAGATCCAAGCCATTTAACTTCTTCCTGATTTTCATTGTTCACTCATCCTGTTGAAAGTTTAATCCTAAATGGTCAATCAGTAACCATTCTTTGTAGCTCCTTGTTATTAGCCTTATGTTTATTAGTGTTTTTATTAGTTTTATGCTACTAGTGATAAATGAATGCACATGAGTGTGTGTGTTTACCACATTTCGAACATACTAGCCACTGTTGATACCAAAATCACATCCCTCATTATCTTAGTTAGGGTTTCTGTTGCTGTGAAGAGACACCATGACAACAACTCGTATAAAAGAAAGCATTTAATTGGGACCGGCTTACAGTTTCAGCGGTTAGTCCATTTTCATCATGGTGGGAGTATGGCAGCAAGCAGGCAGACGTAGTGCTGGAGAGGCAGCTGAGAGGTCTACAGCTCAGATCTACAGGGAGCAGGAAGAGTGAGCCACTGGGCTTGGGTTGGACTTTTGAAACTTCAAAGCCCACCCCCAGTGACACACTTCCTCCAACAAGGCCCCACCTCCTAATCCTTCACAAGTAGTACCACTTCCTGATAACCACACGTTCGAGCATATGAGCCTATTGGGGCCGCTCTTACTCAAATCACCACACTCATCTTAAAGACAAATAAGTTTATTCTGGAGTCACTTCGAGTGACCACAAATTTAGGTTACCCCAAATTCCATGTTCCAATGTGGAAACAGTTTCATAGTTTTACAGAACAAAGAAAGTCATAAATCAAAGCAATCGAAAAATACAGTGGCGGGTACACAGAGAGGCAGTAACACTGAGACGGGGAAAGCTTTCTTATAGGCCCAAGAAGAGAGTTGACATTCTTAGCTTTTGGGTTGGTGAAAGCTACTACTACTACTAGCACCACTACTAGTACTACTAGTAACAACACACACACACACACACACACACACACACACACACACACACACACACACACACGTTGATGTGAGACACCCCAACAACTGAGAGCAGTTTCTTCAAGCGACATTCCACATTGAGGTAATCAAATTCCTGCAGGAGAGAATACCAAAACTTGTTTTTCCTAAAAACTGATAGCAAATGTACACGGTCTGAGGGTAGGTGTAATGAAGTTTGTGCATGCGTATACTTTTTCTTTTTGACAGTGTGCTGGCCGTGGAAAGATCTGTTCCTTTTCGGCAGAGTTATAGAACTTCTGGGCTTCCCTTTAAAAAGCACAGCCACGGCTGAGATGAGATGAGATGCTAAAGTTATAGGTGGGGTTGGGGGCCTGGTGATGCCTTCTCTCAAAGCGCTGGGAAATGAGGGGGCAGCAGGTATGGAAAACAAAACACTGATGGGAGTCATGTGACCGTTCAGACACACGGTGGGGCAGTGAAGGACGGTTTCCATCTGTGGGTGACTATTTTAAATCAGAGTGGGCGGTGAGGAAACGGCGGAACCTTTGTCCTCAGCTCTCTGTTTCCCGCGACTCCACTCCAGCAGCTACACTACCTAATGGACCGCCTCCTTCCCTTTCCCCGGGGGGCCCTATCCGGGTGAGTTCCGGAGTTTGGGACTCCGAAGTCCACCCCCAGACCGCGGGCGACGTCCCCCGTCTGTCACCGAGGCCCGTCTCTCCATTCCGCAGCGCGGCCGCCGCAACCCACGCTCGCGGAGCAGGCGGGGCCCCGTACCCACGGGCGCGCGTCCCGCCCGCCGAGCTCGCGGCCCGCTTCACCTCCCAGCTCCCGTCCCAGCGGCACGCGGCGCGCCGCCGGCTTCCCCTCGCCTCTCGGCCGAGCGGCCTCCCAGACCCCGCGCCGTTGGAGCGACCCGGGCGAAGCCCGAGGGGGAATCCGGGGGAGGACGGGGCGGTCCTGTGCGCCCGGGTAGGCGGAGTGGCAGAATCACCTGAGACCGCCAGACGGCTCCCTGCGTTCCCACTCCCGCTCGAGCTCCGCACCGGGACCGGTGGATCAGACCCGGGAACCCGCCCCGCGCCACGCCACGCCACACAGGGGAGGACCGGCCACAGCGAGCTAGTGGACATGGCCACACCGTTCCTACCCGCAGGGGCCACCACGGGCGACAGCGGTGGGGAACTGAGCTCCGGGGACGACTCCGGTGATATGGAATCCTTCCAGACCCCCGAGGCCGAGGGGACCCGGAGCTTGGCTGAGCTGTTTGAGAAGGCTGCCGCACACGTCCAAGGCCTGGTTCAGGTGGCCAGCCGGGAGCAGCTTCTGTACCTGTATGCCAGGTACAAGCAGGTAAAAGATGGGTGGATGAGAGGACACGGGCTTCTTCCTCCAAAAACTTAATAGCACATTGCGTGGCTAATGGTCGAGCGTAATGAAGTTTGTATGTGTGTTTCAATTTTTTTTTTTTTTTTGACCCTGGAGAATATAGCATCACCTGGACATGGAAAAATCTCTCTGATATCCTACGAATCATATTTATGTAGCCGGGCACTGAATAACAATGTTTCAGTGGCCTTGCCTCCGAACCTTTACAACATGAGGATGATAAAATAAAATTTGGTATTCGCTGTTGCCAGAGGGACATGTGATAGGAAATATGGTAATGTTAATTAATAATAAGTTTGGAATTTAAGAGAATATTACTGTGTATAAGATGCTAAATACATCTGAATCACTCTCCTATTTAGTTGCAGGAATGTGACATAGAGTTGAATTAACTGGCAATTACAAGAACTGTGACTTTTTTTATCAGTTCGTGCTTATATGTGGTATTTTTCCTCCAGGTTCTCACTGAAATGCCAACTTCAACCCTGTCTTATTCTACCCATAAAGGAATTTTTGTGCTCTCAAAAAAAAAAAAGATGCTAAATACAATATTACTATTATGAGTCATAGGAACTCTAAATAGTTATGTTTTTGACTGAATTTGGTCCTGCTAGATATAGTCCCTCCACATTTTTTAAATGAAGGGCTCCATGCGGGTAACATGGAGGGCTGGTGATGAACTCTCCACTCAGCTTCCTGAATCGCTTTCATTTCCAAATAGAAAACCCAGGGGAGTAGGCAGTTTAGAAAGTTACATGGCTATATCAGAATTAAAGTGTAGCTTTTGTCTCTAAAACTGAACTTTACCTGAAAGTAAGGAAAGGTTTGAGTTATAAACATAAGACTAATTTATCTTTCAAGGTTAGGTACCAGAGGGAAAGACTATTGCTTTCCTTCAGTCGACAGATATACAGTTCAGCAGAGCACTGGGTGTTCTGTCTATAGAGAATGCAAAGAAGAAAGAACATGACACTTCCTTTAAGAAGCTTACAGGATTAGTTAAAGAATCTAGGTGCAAATGTGAAAAGAAATCAGTGATTAGGAAAATAGGAAAACCCCAGCTCTTTGGAACTTTGAAAGAAATGAAGTTCTGGATAGTAGTCTCTTTTATTTTATTAGAATAAAAAAAATGCTTATGGTATAGTTACATATATTTCTCCTGAACTCTTTTTTTTTGTTTGTTTGTTTTTAGGTAGTCACGAGGCCCCTCCTGTATTTCTAATTAGGTTTTCTTGGGTTTGTGTGTGTGCACACGTGTGTCGCTATCGGTCAGAGGACAACTTACAGGAGTTGGTGCTCTCCTTTCACAGTGAGGGTCCTAGGGATTCAACTTAGGTTGTCAGGGTTGGTAGCAAGCACGGGTGGTTACACACGGAACCATCCTGCTGATCTGTCCTGTATTCTTAAACTCGAGATTCTGAGTAGAGGTGAGTCTTCTTACAGGACTGATGGTTATTATGAGCACATGCTAATAATGATGTGGACCGACCGAGAGATATCCCTGTACAAGGACTTTGTGTGATGGCAGGTATGCTGTATGCTGGTGCATGCCCTTGACCCCAGGTGGCTTGGGGAGGCAAAGGCAGGTTATCTCCATGAGATCAAGACAGCAAGCTGCAGGCTAGGTGGAGCAACATGGTAAGACTCTGTCTCAAAACAACCGAAAAGTTGTGTAATGGGAAGAACAGGCAGGCACTTCTGCTATATATCTGATTATATTGGTTATCTTAAGGAAATTGAGGAAAATCATATATAAATGAATTACAAAGTCCTTGGGACTTCTTCTTTTTTCTGTATATGAGTGTTAACTCTTCGTACACCTACCTGCATGCCAGAAGACCGCATCAGATCCCAGGATAGATCCCAGGATTGTGAGCCACCATGAGCTTTTGCTGGGAATTGAACTCAAGACCTCTGGAAGAGCAGACAGTGCTCTTAACCATTGAGCCATCTCTCCAGCCCCCTCAGACTTCATTTTTATTTAACAAAAACTCTGTGAACTCTGTTTAGATTTGGGTGTTTGGCAGATGGTTTCTTGAAGATGAAGTAAAACTGGAAGACAGATGTAAACATTCATTGCCAGTGGCAATGTTTGAGTTGTCAAAGGAAAAGTAGAGGTTTGGAAATCGCAGGGTCTGCCACCATGAGCCTGACAGTTGCCCAATGCTTACAGAGATAAGTGTTGATGATAATGAATGTGAAATTTCGCTAATGTCTGATGCAATATGTTAACATTTGGAAATGCTAAATGACTGAGGTACTATCTATATATTTCATAAGATAATGTTAAAAGTTAGTGTGAGCAAAGTTCCATTCAAAGTGGAAATCAGGTAAGTGGTTTTCACTACAACTGTGTAAAAGATCCATAGTATATTTAGATTCCTCATTATAACTGGTCTTGGAGAAACTATCATTTATTGAGTTTGGGTGTTGTATCAGAGAATATCCACAGTTACTGGGAGTACTATAAAAGTAATAATTTCTAACTCATATGTGCAATTGGAATTTCCTCATGGGCTCCATCCAAATCAACATGTAGAGATAGGCCACTGAAGAATGACAGTATAATCATGACATACAGTAAAGAGATTTTAAAAAATAGACAATAAAGAGATTTAAGAAAAATGGCAATGCCATTTTTCTGTTTTGTTTTCCATTTTTTAGTTTAGAATGTCATTGTTTTTCATAAAATTTTGTTACTTAAAATATCATATACTAGATTTATTTTCAAATAAACTAGTATTTTAAAGATCTAATTTATTTTTCTTGTGCATGTGTACTCACATGTGTGCGTGCATGCGTGTAGAGGTGGGAGGTTGGTCCTGGGACTCTTCCTGGATTGCTGTCGGCCATATTCATTGAGACAGGGTCTCTCCTGGTACTCAGAGTTGCTATCGTAGGTTGTCTGGGTAGCCAGCCAGTCTGGCATCTCTAAAATCACATCAGCTTCTGAACTCTGCTGCAGATATAACAGGAGACAGACTATACACACTATAGTCCACGAGGCAATGCAACGTCTGCCTGCCTTCTAGGACTGACTGTATGTGAAGATTACAGTAAAATACCTTGGTTAAAAACAAAGGGGGTGGGAACGCTGGAGAGCTAGCCCGGCAGCTGAGAGCACTTGCCCCTGTCTTCTGCAGTTAGAAGTGAGTTGCCCTGCTTACCTGGCGTTTAATTTGGTTCTGGGCATCTGAACTCAGGCCTTACACTTGCAGGACAAATGCTTTATCCACTGAGCAATAGCCCAACCCCAGTCCAAGTTCTCATTTCAAATCTGTACATATGACAGATAAAATCCACACATACTAAAGTTCCATGGAGACTAATTCTAAGAATTCAAAGGAATCACATGACCATAGAGTTTGAGAACTCCTATTTCAAATTCTGCTTCCATGGCCAGAGAGGCTCGTGAACACAGTACACGTGTTCTAGCCCAGGCAAAGCAAAAGAGGAGGAACTTTTGTTTTTTTGATTGTTTAATCTCATTTAGTGTGTGTGTGTGTGTGTGTGTGTGTGTGTGTGTGTATGTATGTATGTGAGATGAGTGTATAAACCACAATCTGGAGGTCAGAAGACAACTTTCAGGTTAGTTGTCTCCCTCCACCATGGGTTCCAGAGATGGATTTCAGGTTGTCAGGCCTGCATGGCAAGTGCTTTTACCCACCTAACTGTCTCACGTGTTGCCCTCATCCCTCACCTCGTAAAAAACGTTATGAGTGGGTATGCCTGGTGTCTGCTGAGGCTGGAAGAGGTGATCAGGTCTGCTGGAACTGGAATTACAGATAGGTGGGAGCTGCCATGTGGGTCCTGGGAACTGAACCCAGATCTTCTGCAAGAGTGGCAGGCACTCTCCACCTCTGGGCTAGCTCTCCAGTGCCCATTTATTATAATCTTCATATACATCCAGTCGTAGAAGCTAGGGAGAGGTTGCATGGCCTCATGTCCTAGAGAGTGTTAGTCTGACTCCCTTTGTATTTGTAGCAGAATCCAGCAGTTTATGTGATTTAGAGATGCCAGGATTGAAGCCTAGATTCTCTGTAACATGTAAGATAGATGATACAGTGAAGGAGTCAGACAGACCCTGATAAATCCTGATAGCTAATCCAGGGTTTGCTTGTGTGTGAGTTGAGAACATGCTCTTGGATTTCTGTATCCGTAGTTGTAGGATGGGTTTGTAAAGACCTCAGAGGATGAATGGTGATTATCCAAGACACACGTCCTCCCTATCCAATTACAGCAGGGCTGCTCCTGTAGAAGTAAGCGTGCTTTTTAGGAAGAGCCAGAGGACTATGTAATCCATAGCTAAGGAAGTGACTGGGTGATACTTTGTCAGATTTATTTTTATTTACGTGGGTATGTGCAGGTGCCCTTCGAGAGCAGAAAAGGGTGTCACATCCCCTGAGCTGGTGGTGTTCAGAGACAGCTGTGAGCTGCCTGGTGTGGGTGCTGGGAACTGAGCTCAGGTCCTTCGGTAGAGCAGCAAGCACTCTTAACTGCTGAGCCGTCTCTCCAGCCTGGTGAGTGAGTATGTTAAATGTTAATAATGGAGATTATTTCTGGCAGTGGTAATCAAGAGCTGAATTCTGTTCTTGTATGAATTTCATTTTACAAGGTTATAATGAAAACAATCTATGATTTGGTTACAAATGTCATTTGAACCTTAAAGTCAAGTACAGTGGTGTACACCTGTAACACCAGCCTTGAGAAGTAGAAGTATGGGGCTTATGAGTTAAAGATAGCCTAAGCTACATGAGACCCTCCCTTCAAACAATAGCAAATGTCTTGACCACATGGATAGCATTTATATTACTGTTGAGACTCTGAGTGTTTTTTTTTTCTTTCTAGCTTTTGACATCTAAATTTATCTACTGTAGTACACTTATTTAATTTTATACATGTACATGTATACATATACACACACATGTGTATGTGCATATGAAGACAGTGTCTCACTGTGTAGCTCTGAGCTTTTTTTCTCCCAGCTTTTGACATCTAAATCTATTTAGTGTAATGCTTTCATTATTTATTTCCTTTTTTTTTTTTTTTTTTTAAAGACAGAATTTCACTGTGTAGCCCTGGCTATCCTGAAACTCACTCTGTACATCAGATTAGCCTGGAACTCAGAAATCCACCTGCCTTCATCTCCTGAGTGTGTATGTTAAAGGCATGACCCACCATGCCCAGCTAGTATGGTACATTTTTAGTACAGTGTGTCCTGGATTTGAGGAGAGATAAAATGCTTGTAGGATCATGAAAAATAGCATTAGAAAACCACCAATATATGAATTCTGAAAAGCTGAACTTTACATTTTGTCAGTTACCTGTTAAAGACTCTGTTATAGGGGTGGGTGAACTGATTGAGTGTGCAAAGCACATGCTATGCAAGCCTGATTCATCCCAGAACCCACATAAAGGTGTAAAGAAAAGGAAGCTTCTCTACAGAGTGGCCCTCCGACCTTCCCTATGTGCATACACACAACAATATGTTAAAATTTATAAAGTTGTATTTTTTTTTTAAGATTTATTTATTTATTATATTTACATATAATACACTGAGTACACTGTAGCTGTCCTCAGACACTCCAGAAGAGGGAGTCAGATCTTGTTACGGATGGTTGTGAGCCACCATGTGGTTGCTGGGATTTGAACTCCAGACCTTTGGAAGAGCAGTCGGGTGCTCTTACCCACTGAGCCATCTCACCAGCCCATAAAGTTGTATTTTAATGGCAGTGAACACTATACTTTTATTTGTAATTTGTCTGCTAGTTTAGAAATGGAGTCATTTGCCACCCATTCTTTTTTTTTTCTGTGTATTTATTAGTTGTGTAGAAAGCTGAGGCTGCTTGTGTGGTATTTTTATTTTATTAATTAGTTAATTTAGACAAGGTCTAACTGTGTAGCTGCCCAGCCTGGAAGACATTGTTTAGACATGGAGGGCCCTGGACTCATAGCTTTGACTGTGCAGAGCTCCACGTGCCTCTGTTACAACACTACCACACCCGGTGCTGCTCCTGGAGCCCCTGTTACAGGTGTGCACTACCACACCCGGTGCTGTTCCTGGAGCCCCTGTTACAGTTGTGCACTACCACACCCGGTGCTGCTCCTGGAGCTCCTGGAGCCCCTGTTGCAGGTGTTGCTGCTGTTTTTACCTCGGATTATTTGATAGTTTTCTTTTGCCTGCTTTTTGCAAAGAATGTTAACTTTTGTTATCCTGTGTATAGCGTCAAATGTTTTCTGATGTATAGTTACTAAATATGTATAATAAACTTGAAAAGACAGAAGTTCTCAGATGTTCCTTAGAATGATAAAATAAATTCTTGATATTTTTCCCCTTTTAGGTTAAAGTTGGAAATTGCAATATTCCTAAACCAAACTTCTTTGATTTTGAAGGAAAGCAAAAATGGTAAGAACAATTCTTGGAATCTTTAATAAGGTTGTCAGAAATGACTTAGTGGTTTAGGAATTAGAAAGGGGTTAGCAGATTAAAGAATTATTTTTATATTAATCCCTCTGCTGTTGGCTGCTAATGACAGGGAGTTGGGAGAGGGATTAAAAGAATCTGCTTTTAGAGGGCTGTAAAGGATCTTTGGCACTGAAGTCAGTACACAGGTGCTTACAGCAGAGGGCGCTCTCCCGAGAGAGCCGTTTGTTACCTATTGCTCAGTTTGTTTCCTTGTGTAGCCTCTGGACCTGCTGCTTCCCACATACAGAGGCAGTTGCAAAAAAAGCCAGAGCAAAGAAGGGAGAAGAACAAGATGAATCCCCAACTCAGGACCTTCCTATGCCTCTGCCTTTGCAGTGGGAAAATCTAAAAAATCCAAAACTAGACCCAGGTTCACTCTACTTCTGAATACAGTTTTCACTTGCAATTCAGATTCTTGCATATTATTTTTTCTTACCTGGGCCAAGTAAAAAGGGAGAAATTGTTAAACAGTAGTGAACATAGTTACAGAATGGAAGATTTTTGAGCATCAGCCCTGGTGGTTAAAAAACCAACCAACCAAACAAACAAAAAAACAACTGTTGTGGGTGGAGTTATTTACTGCACTGAAATCATTATGTTAAGGATTCATTCCTACATTACAATAATTGTGATAATTCTGATACCCAGATTTAAGCATGTGAACACATACAGTTAAAGTTCTCCATCATAATTTGTTATACTACAATGTCAATCATAGGCCTTTGTAATCTAAGTCACATGGTTTTAAGGAGGCCTGTAAGGAGCCTTAGGAACACCTTCCTGAAGTGTGCTAAATACTTCTTGGGTTAGAGGTCTCAGAATAGAGCTCTGTTTGTTATGTTTGTTTTTAGATTTATTTTATGGATATGGATGTCTTGCCTGTACCAATGTCTGCCACATGTGTACTTGGTGCCCATGGAGATCAGAGGAGGGGTTTGGATCCCCTGGGAATGAAGTTACAGATGGTTGTCAGCATGTGGGTGCTGGGGACCAAATCTTGTTCCTCTGCACAAAGCACCAAGTGCTCTTAACCACTGAACCATCCAGTCCTGGGTAGAGTTTCTAAAAACAGGAGTGAACGGAGGATGTAGAGAGGCAGAAGGCTAATGCATGGGCTTGACCGTAGTCTATCACCGCCCTGCAGAATGTGATCCTCCGGGCACGCGTGCAGTGCCAACACTCAGCTGTGAGGACCTGGATGTGAGCTGTACTCTTTAGTTCAGGTGGCATTCTGGGGTGGTGGTTGTTTTTGTTTTGTTTTGTTTTGTTTTGTTTTTTGAGCCAGGGTTTCTCTTTGTAGCCCTGGCTGCCCTGAAGTTCACCTTGTAGACCAGGCTGCCCTCAAACTCAGAGATCTACCTGCTTCTGCCTCCTGAGTGCTGGGACTAAAGGTGTGCACTACCTTTCTGCTCAGCATCATTCTGTTTTTTTATTATGTGGGATAGCCTCAGGGCTTTGATTTAAATTTTTGTGTCAGATTTCTCTCTTGATGATAAGTAGTTTTTGGAATTTTATTATTCTGGAGATTTTTCAAATGTAACCTTTATTCTGAGCTGCTTTGTTTTGTGAAATTGTGTCACCTTACTATTTTCTCTAATGCATCCCTTGGCTTTCCTGTTTTTGTTTGTTTGTTTTTTTAAGTATTATTGAAAAGTTTACATATTTTTCTCTGCTCCCCCCAAGTTTCTATTTTATAGGCACTCCTATTAATTAATAAAGCAGAAAACTGTCAGATACTGTCATTACCAAATCATCAGTATATTAGTTATGGGACAGACTGACATCAAGTGTCCCTAGTGTAATCCTTTGTAAAGGACATGCCACTTACATATTGCTCTTACCGAAATATTTAATCTAATTTTAATCATGATTAATCAATTTGACAAGAATGTTATTTAGGTGAGAAAACAATTAGACAAATCCAAACTGAGTGGTATTTCATAAAATAATTGTTTTTGACTCTTAGAAATGTCAGCGTCATCTAGAGAAAGAGAAGGATAAATGAGGCAGTGCTGTGTGTGAGTTTGCTGGGAAGACAGTCATACAGGGTGTTGTTGTGATAGTCAAGGGACACTGCATAGATTGTGTCTATGTTATAGAACTGATACAATTTCCAGGCGATACAAGCGTATGTATTATGTAGGAGCGAGGTGTTATTATATGTGTAAGTAACTATCAAGAGGGCCAGTAAAAATTTTAGAAAACTTAAGAAAGAGCTAGCTTTCTTCATAGAAGCAGGAAAGTAGGGAAGAACAGGGCCGGGCTCTCGTTATAATAGATGGAGGATAGAGAAACCTGGTTAGACGGAGCGTTGGCGGGCAAACCAGCAGACCTGTCCTAGTAGTCTGGTAGTGAAGTCATAAGATGGGAGATATTCTGCTGGTCTGTAAATGATACAGTCTCAGTAGGGGTAGCACTAGATTTAGGGAGGTTTAAATAGTAGATTACCATAGCTTGTGATAATTCAAAATTTAACAGGTATGCATGATATCTGTCTTCTAAAATTTCATGAGAGAGGGCAAATAGCGAAAAAGTATTTCCAAAAGGCCCCAAGATAGGGTAATATGTTTTATACTTCTCTATCAAAACATAATCGGAGTGCTTCTCCTCTGCACAGTTATCTTTATGTCCTCAGATCAGTGAAACATATGTAAAATAATACTAGGAGATATGCTAGCTGGATGTGATGTTGTGAGTTTAAGGTCAGCCTGGGCTGCAAACTGAGATCCTCTTTAAGAGACATGCTGTTTGTGCTCTTTGCATCATTAATGAAGGCCTTCTTGGCTGTTCTGTGCTATAGGGAGGCATGGAAAGCCCTCGGTGACTCAAGCCCTAGCCAAGCAATGCAGGAATATATCGCGGCAGTTAAAAAACTAGATCCAGGATGGAATCCTCAGGTAAGACTTCTAGCTGTATACTTTCTGAAAACTTACCTTTCTCCCAAACAAGTGTCTAACTAAGCTTTGGTATAACATGTCTTAAGCTGCAGTTCATCAAAAACTATAAGGTAATTGTAATATTTATCTGTGAAAATAACTACTTAAATATTACCATGAGCAGTAACAGATACAGGAACCTCTGAGTAGTAGTTTGTAGAAGTATAGTTTAATCTTGTCAGAACTGAATTTATGATCATCATTTGGGAATAAGAAAACTTCTTTCAATTAAAAAAATTGGGTGGTCTGGAGAGATGGCTCAGTGTTTAAGGACAGTCACTGCTCTTCCAGAGGTACTGAGTTCAATTCCTAGCACCCACATCGGGTGGCTCACATCCACCTGGAAAAACAACTTCAGGGGATCCAACTCCTGACTTCCATGTCACCTGTAGACACCCATACAACAGACATACGTACATAAAAAGAAAGTAATAATACAGCTCTTGAGAGTCAGATGCGAGTTTGAGACCAGTCTAGTCTACAGAGTGAGTCCCGGGACAGCTAGGGCTGCACAAAAAAATCCTATTAAAAAAAAACCAAACCAAACCAAAAAACAAAAAGCAAAAGTTTGGATTTATTTATCTTATTTGCTTGCATGTACATGGACCGTGTGAGTGCAGTGCCTTTGCAGGCCATAAGAGGGCAACAGTCCCCTAGAAACGGTGCCATAGTTGATAGTGAGCCACCATGCAGTGCAAAGGACTGATGTGAGCAAGGGTTCTTCACTACTGACCCAACTCTCCAGCTCCTCTTTAATATTTTAATGAGCATTTTCTGTGCAAGTCTGAGATACTTGTTGATTGAGACACAAGATAAATATGACATTGTTTCTGCCATTACGTAGTTTAAAGCATGAAGGAATGATAAAACACATTAAGATTAATGTTTAGTATATAAATTTTAGAGAATGCACGGGGACAAAATGACTGGATGTTAGGGGTATTGGATAATGTTAACTTACGTGGATTACCTTTCTAGGATACTTATGGAGAATGCCTAGAAGGGATTTAGTATGAATGAGGTTGTTAATTTTATTTTAAAGTATTTTTAAAGACATCTAAAAGTTAAATTATTGTGTGTGTGCTTGCACCAAATGCATTTGGAAGTTAGAAGACAATTTGCAAGGGGTTCTGTTTTCTTCCTCTACCATGTGGGCCTTGAGGATTGAACTCTAAGTAGTCAGGCTCAGAGATAAGAGCCTTTACCCTCTAATCCCTCCTGATGCCCCTGAAAAATATATTTAAAAAAATTATTTAATGTGTTTCTGTGAGTACTCACATGTATGTATGTGTATTGTGTGCATTCCTGGTGCCCACAGAATGCAGAAAAGGATGTTTGACTCCCCAGAGTTAAGTTAGAATTACAGGGGTTGTGAGCTGCCATGTGGATACTGGGAACTGAACCCCAGTCCTTAGAAGAGCTATATGTCCTCTTATATGTATTATATATTAATATATAATTAATAAACTGTCTCTCCATCCCCATTTAAAATACTAAAAGAAACCAAAATACTGGTGAAAAGGTATATAGGATAGAGGTTAGGTCAATATGTTTGCCTTTAATTCCAGCACATGGGAGGCAGAGGCAGACAGAGTTCAATGCCAGCTCGTTCTACAGTTCAAGTTCCAGGACGGCCAGGGCTACAGAGAGAAACTGTGACTTGAAAAACCAAAACCAAAACCAAACAAACACTGCAATCTTGTAAAGATGCCAGGCAGAGGCAGAGAGCCAGGTAGATCTCAGCCTGGTCTACATTCCAGAACAGCCAAGAAACATTAAAACCCAGTCTCAGAAAGCCAAAACCACACAAAGGCAGCAGCAACGGAAGCTGCATCATGTGAAGAGGGATTTTGCATCTCACATACATTTGTGTGCCTGCAGCTGTGTGTAGTATGCTCTTCAGTCCCTGGTTTACACACTCCTTCTGGTCCTTCTTGACTTCCTTTTTTAATTTTTTCCCTTTCCTTTTAGATTGGTAAGAGGCATAATACCATAACCTTAATATCAGAAGAGCTTTGACGTTAGATTTGACATTAGTCATTTAGGATAAAAAGAGTGATTTTTAATGACTAGAGATGAGCCCGGTGTTAGAGAACTTGCTTAGCAATCTGAAGCCCTGAGTTCAAGTCCCAGCGTATCCCCTCAAAAAAAAATTACTTTCATTTGCTAAACTGTTTCTAAGAAGTAACTAAATACACATTGTATATGGCCTAGGTTTACATGTATTATCTTTTGAAATTGCCACAAAAATCTTAAAACTATTATTGCCTATATTTTAAAAGTTAGGAAATTCAGACATAGAGGTTCATTAGCTTGCCTACAGTTAGTAACAAAGACATTAGAAACTATGCTGGAGAGATGGCTCAGAGGTTAAGATCACTGGCTGCTCATCCAGAGGTCCTGAGTTCAATTCCCAGCAACCACATGGTGGCTCACAACCATCTGTAATGAGATCTGGTGCTCTCTTCTGGCCTGCAGGCATACATGCAGGCAGAACATTGTATGCATAATAAATAAGTAAATCTTAAAAAATGAAAGAAAAGAGAAGAAAAAAAAAAGGATCCATCTTAAAAGACAAGACAAAACAAAGCAAAACAAAACAAAAAAACTTCTACACTTACAGTGACTTAGCCTTGCCACACACACTGCTGTTTGAAACACAGTCTCACACAGACAGAATCAAAACCAAACCAAACCTTTATGTTTGATTATGCAAAGTTACAGACCTTATAGCAGTTAGTTTTGTTAAAGCTACATGGTGACTTAATGCAGCCTTCTGCCTGTGTTTTCATCTGTGTTTTACCTCAAGAGCGTGGTGGTCAGTGGGGAATATAAAAAGAATCCTTTTGTCTTATGTCATTTTGGCAGGGGGAAGTTAACTTTCAATACAGACAATTAAAAAAAAATTCACTAGTAGGAGAAACATCTTTCTATATGTAGATTTATCTAGATTTACCAGTTATACTTGCTCTGTCATTCTGTTTACACATTCATACACATATCTATATCTATAAATTCTGTCAGTTTGTTTTTTGGTTTGTTTTGTTTTTTTTTGAGACAGGGTTTCTGTGTTGCCCTGGCTGACCTGGAACTTAACCTGTAGATCAGGCTGGGCAGCTTCTGCCTTTGAGTGCTGGGATTAAAGGTGGGAGCCACCACTGCCCAGCTAAATATTTTTTTTTTCGAAATCTTTTGAGATAAATTGGCAATATTGTGTTCATTTTCCCTAAATACTTGAATATTTATTTTCTAAGAACAAATAGCTTTCTTTTCATAACTGTACCTTAATCAAAATTGGGATTTTAATTTTTATATTTTTGTATGTATTTTAGGAAGCATCTGGAAATATTAAAAAATTTTAAATTAAATAATAAGAATTATATAAATAATATATAAAATTATATAAATAATAAAAATAAATATTAAAAATTTTTAATATTGATCCATTCTTATTATGGAATCTGTAGCTCATACTCAAAATTTTCATTTACTTTAACAATGTGTTTTCCAATCATTTGCTAAAATTCCTACTCCGACCTGATTTAGAATTGTGCATTGTGTTCACTTGGCGTATTTCTTTAGGCCCTTCTAATCTGCAACAGTTTCAGTATAAATATGGAAAATAATAAACCAGTTATTTTTGGGAATGTCTCCCATTTTGGATTGTTTGTAATCAGCTTCAGACTGCACATTTTAGGAGTAACACAGAAAGGGGTTCTCAGTGCATTTTACCAGCAGCAGTCACAGGATTTCTGTTTTGGGATTGATGATGTCAACTTTGTTCACTTGGTTAATGATGGCATCTGCCAGATTTCTCTACTGAGAAGTTTCTGTTTCTTTCTAATTAGTGAGTAATTTGTGACTACTTTGAGACTTTCTACATACATATATTGTTTCCTAATTGGATTTCAACTACTAGTTTTTAACATTCAGTAATGATTTTTAACTCCATTGTTCTATGTTTATTATTTGACATTTAACTATATGAAAGTATCCAAGCAAATTTTATGTCAACTTGAATTGAGCTGGAGTTATCAGAGAGGAGGGACCCTCGATAGAAAAATGCCCCCATTAGATGGGCTGTAGTCAAGCCTGTGGGGGCATTTTCTTAATTAGTGATTGGTGTGGGAGGGCCCAACCCACTGGGTGGGGCCACCTCTGGGCTGGTGGTCCTGGGTTCTCAAAGAAAGGACGTGAGCAGTACTACTCCATTGCCTCTGTTTCCAGGTTCCTGCCCTGCTTGAGTTCCTGACCTGACTTCCTCTGATGATGATCTGTGATGTGGAAGCATAAGCCGAATAAACCCTTTGCTCTCCAAGTTGCCTTGGTCATGGTGTTTTTATCACAGTGATAGTAACCCTAACTAAAACAGAAAGAACTTTTCATTTCTCCATTCATCCATCTGCCCATGCATCCACCATCCACCTCCCAGTCCCTTAAGAGAAGTGTGTGAAAGGTCTGCGATTTTGCCCTGTAGACAAGCTAGGTCACCCTGTTTCTGTTTCTTAAATGCTGGCAGAAACCTTCTGGCTCCTGGGGCAGGTAGCCCAGGGGTTGGCAAACTATATGAACTTGATTTGCTTTGCATCAATTTTCCACATCTCCCAAGTCCCACAGGATGACACAGGTAGGGTTAGTTGGATTTCTGCATATGCAGTGGGTTGTGCATATAGGGAAAGAAAGAGCACTGAGTTATAGGAACTCAAGACTTACAGCAAGCGCGATTTTTGTCAGGGACTGGAGAGACGTTACTGCATTCCCAAAGGTGTTTTGGTGGTCACAGTCCTGAGAAATGGCCTACATACAGAGTGGTTAGGGGCCCAGTCAATTGAGCAAGAATGTATAGGGATTTCAGCACCCATGGTAGATTGCCTTTCCCAATGTCCATATATTTATATTATATAGATTTAGGGATTTCTGTTTTATTCATGCACTATAATACTAAGAATCTTCAAACTAGGTCCCCTGTCCTTTTCATATGCCCTAATCCTTGGGGCAGTTGCTTTCTTACTGACACACAATATTCCAACTCTGTTAGTTTCTTAGGGCAGCTGTAGTAAAGTGCCACAAGCTCCTTAAAATAAATTGATTTTCTCATAGTCTGGAGGGTAGATGTCTGAAAAGAGGGGTTAGCATCTGTAGGGAAGAATGCTTGCTTCCTCATCTTCTGGTGGCTCGCAGAAATTACATGTCTTGTGGCTGTTTAGCTTGCTCCTCTGTTGCTGGGACAAAATAACAGCTGAAAGTAACTTGGGGAGAAAGGGATTGTTTGCCTTTTATGTTACAGTCCATGACTGGAGGAAATTAAGGCAAAGACTCAGACAGGGACCTAAAGACAGGAACTGAAGCAGAGACCATGAAGGAATGGTGCTTACTGTCTCCCTTGCCGGCTCCTGTTCAGCTACCTTTCTTGTATAGCCCAGGTCACTTGTGTAGCGATGGTACTGCTCACAGTGCGCTGGGCCCCCATTTCAATCAGCAATCAAGAAAACACCCCACAGACATGCCCCCAAGCCAGTCTGTTGGAGACAAATCCTCAATTGAGGTTCCCTCTTCCCAGGCATGTCAAATTGGCAACCAAGATTAGCTGTCATAGTGGCTGAGCTCCAGTGTCTTCACATGGTTGTCTTGCTGAGGGTTCTCTGTGTGAATCTTCCTGTCTTTCTTGTGTGAGGCCATCAGTCCATCCTAATCCAGTGTGACTTCAGTTTATATATGTGAAGATGATTTTCTTTCTTTTCTTTCATTTGGTTTTGGTTTTGGAGACAGTTCTGTGTATCCCTAACTGTCCTAGAACTCACTATAGACCAGGCTCAGACTTCTGCTTGGCTATGCCTTCCTAGTGCTGGGATTAAGTGCATGTGCCACTGTGGCCCCTCTTAACTGAAGACGATTTTCTGTCTCCCTTCCCCCTTTTAAAGACAAGATCTCACTTTTTTTTTTAATAGCCTGGTAAACATATTAACAGTTCTAGAAGTTTTCTAAATTAAAAATCAGATTTTTTTCAAGCTCCTGAAGACTGCTTGCCATTTTCCTTACCTCTTTGAAGAGATTCTTGTTCTTGTGAGTAGTGTGATGTCCGCCGTCTCTCTTGAGCTCTGTATGAAGGTTTGCAGTGCTCACGAAGAGAGTGATTAAATTTGAACTCTTCTCCAATTCTCACTGATTAACACATATTTTGGATGTGTACTTAAATTTCATCCTAATATGTAAGAGAGTACTACTATATTGAACCAACTATAAAAAGACTTTTCTAAGATTTAGTTGGCTTTATTTTGTAATTCTAGTGTTGATAATCCTCAAATAGGTTGGTTTTTAGATCTTAATTGGCTTTATTTTGGATTCTAGAATCAGACAATCCTTCATTCTATAAAATACAATAACTATTTTTTCTTTTTCCTAACATCTGTTAAAGAATTATTAATTATCATCCTATGCATCAGTTGTACTTTATGTTACAGAAGTTCTAGCTTGTGGGAACTAGGATATATAGCTGCTGGTAGCATAGGCAGAGTGTCTGCTCAGAGGAGCCTGTACTGTGGCAAGAGTGAGTAGTAATATAAGTGCATAGTACAGTGTTTTAGAAGGTGATCAGTATATGGGCAGAAAGCAGGGGAGAAGCAGAGGGTATTACAGGAGGCAGGAATCATTTCAATATGCTGATCAGGGAAGACTCACTATAAAGGTGACCTTGAACATTAAGGAAAGAAAAAGTGAGCCATACATATAGAAGCACATCCACAGGCTGTAGAGGGACCAGGTAATACAAGTTATGGCTGGGTTGTACCTGGTGTGCTTTACACACTGCAGGGCTAAATGTGGGAGGGAACGAGGAGCAGAGAACTGGAAAATTCACTAGAAAATAAACATGGTAGTTTATTGTCGGGATTATGGCTTTTACTCTGAATGAAAAGGGAAATATTTCTATAGTGAGCATGCTCCACTTATAAGCTTGTAAAAAGGTATAAATATTCTTCTATATTGTCCAGCAAGCAATACCTTAATAAAATTAATAAGGCATAAAATATATGAAACAAATATAAAACACATGAGAGAGTATACAATGAGCCCTTAAGAAGCCCCTTTCCAACACACACCATACACCAAGCCATGCTCTTTACAAGTGTGGTTCCACGTGCACAGCTCTGAAGAGCTGCTTGTGTGACGCTCAGATGCTAATGCCAGCAGGAGTGGGAGGAAATAAGGAATGGGGGTGAGCAATCACAGTGCATTAGGATACTTTCAGAAAGAGACAACATGGCCAATGAGCACCTGCAAATACTAACAAAGACTGGTGAGTTTTGATGTCTCAAGAAATACTTCCTGGCCAGGCATGGTGGTGCACACCTTTAATCCCAGCACTTGGGAGGGAGGCAGAGGCAGGCAGATTTCTGAGTTTGAGGCCAGCCTGGTCTACAGAGTGAGTTCCAGGACAGCCAGGGCTATACAGAGAAACCCTGTCTCAAAAAAANCAAAAAAAAAAAAAAAAAAAAAAAAGAAATACTTCCCAATTGAAATGTTTCTAGCAGATTAAAGTTTTAATTTGAACATTATCTATCAGTTCCATAAGTGGTAAATCTTGTTCATGTAGTTTAGTGTTTCTTCATCTAATCAGGTATGTTTTTCTGCTCATCCCTAGTCAAACCTCTAGTGACCACCAGAGGGCGCAAAGCTCATAGGAAATAAGATGATTTTTGTTTTGGGAGTTACCAGGGCTTTCTGTGTGTTTCAGTACTATTGTCAGTCCCTTAGTTTTCACTAATTATTCCCTTTTCCTTAAAAAATTAAAAATCAGAAAAAAAACCTTAGATTTTGACCTTTACTCAGAATGTCATTAGTAAGGTCATTTCTCTTTGCCTCGCTGGTCTGGTGACTCTTAGATCCATTTTATTTTACCTGTGTGTTATCTAGAAAGATAATAGCTGTGAGAACTGAAAGTCTCCAAATAACGTAGTTGTGTAGATGCCCAGTAGCCATCCAGCCTCTGCAAAGCCTGCTACTGTTCATCCAGTTTGGGTAGCATCATCTACTGGTCTTTTATTTGTAAGTAATTATTAAAAACCCAGGCATCAAATCAGGTGGTTGTCATCCTAGCTCTTGTGGTGGAGGCGGTTGCACATCAAAATCCTCTGTAGGGAGATTTAAGAATGCAGCCATGAAGCAGCGCTCCGGATTTACTCAGAAGTACTGCGGTAGAGACCTGGCATCTGTTTTTGATGTGGTTTTGTTTTTATGTGCCCCCAAATTAATTTGGAGCATAGCCCAGAGTTGTTAGTGCCTTCTGCCCCACATCCTGCTCCTTTCAGGATTAGTTCATTTGCTCTGTCTTTACTAGATGTGTTTCAGCCTTCACAACTCAGCCTAGCCCTTCCGCCTGCAGAAATGCCCTCCCTTCTCTTTGAGTCATCCTGAACCGCAGACCCTGTTTTCTGTGGTCAGCTCTTCTGTTGTACTTACCACTTGAAGTTATCTTTCTCTCCCATTGTACTGAAAACATTATCAGAACTTAGGCTATGCCATATTCACAGCACCTGAAACAGAAGCTGTGTATTACTATTAGGCTGAACTGAACTCACATGGCAGTTGTGTCTGTGGTATCAAACACAATGCAAAAAGAGGGCTAAGGTGCACCTCTGTGGTGAAGCAGTTGCCTTGCATGAACGAGGCCCTGGGCTCCTTCCCCAGCACTAAACAAACAGTCCTACAGAGGAGAATAATTTTGCTTCAGGAACAAGCCTGGCAGGAAAATCCAAAGTTTGATGGCTGGACTGTATTGAATAAATTCAGTTGTCATTTAAAACACTGTCCTGTAGAGGGCAGTGTTTCCCAGTTGACTTAGCCTGTTCTGCTGCTTGTGTGAAATACATAACTGCTCATTTTGTGTATTTATCTCTCTTGTAGATACAATAAAATAACTGTTAGGAATTTAAAAAGCAATTTTAAGATGTTGTTAAAAATAAAATTGAAGGATCAAGATGATAGTTTAGAAAAGAACATTTTA
Source organism: Mus pahari (assembly GCF_900095145.1). Classification (NCBI taxonomy): domain Eukaryota; kingdom Metazoa; phylum Chordata; class Mammalia; order Rodentia; family Muridae; genus Mus; species Mus pahari. Next base: position 128,555,633 of record NC_034594.1, read on the forward strand.
TAATCTATGTACCAAAAATGTTAGTCTTGTGTTAATAGATAAAAACTGTAAGAAAAGGGTTTGCTTTCCTATGTAGTTCATATAAGATAAGAAAAGTTAGCAACGCAAATTTCCCAGTGGTCCTCATCTGTCGGAAGCTTTGGAGGACACCAGTGTTCCGTGCACTCTTCACTTGTCAGGGGTGAGCGCGCCATTTTACTTGTGCAGTAGAGCTTTGTAATAAACCGTTGTACATTTAGGTAGACTAACTGAATCTGATGTCAAAGCCCCAAATAAGGTAAGAATAATTTTTGTTTAGTTTAAGAAATGATTTTTTAAAAATTTGTGTTAAGTTAAAAAATAACCAGTATTTTTTTTTTTTTTTTTTTTTTTTTTTTTTTTTTTTTTTTTTTTTTTTTTTTTTTTTT